>NC_141000.1:43217488-43817488 GCF_052327205.1 Somniosus microcephalus | reverse complement strand
ACTAGCTCCGTCTCCAATTGCAGAACAAAATCCTCAGTGTAGCGTGGTTTGCCTTTATGCTGTATCTCTAGATCATGCAAATATTCTAACTCCTGAACATCATAAGGGAGATGTGATCGGTAATTGGTCACGATGGCTCTATGGTCGCTCTTTGCTTGAGCTAGCTGCCTCTGCTGTCTTTCCAGGTTCTCCCATTCGGTGTCCCAGAACTTTTCCATTGTTTTCATCTCTTGTATGAGACGGTAACTCAACTGTTCTAATTGTTGTCGTACTTTGAAATAAGTTTGAGTCCGAGTTCGGTGTTCTTCCGTTGTGGATAAGTCCTTAACTTGAACAGGCTCAGAATTCTCTGTCAAACTGGAGTTCTGCTCTGAAGCTTTATTCTTCTCGGTAGCATAAGCCTTTATGCATGTCTTCGTTTTGTCCACCATAGTCGGCAAGTTCATTTTAGCCTTGTCTTCCATATTTGAGTTGGTCTTTTCGTCATCCGTTTCAGAATCTGAGCTGATAGCTTGCACCGAGTCCTCACTCATTATGGCTTTTAGATAGTGCCATTCCATGTCTATTTTCTTGATCCACTCTCGTCCTAGAAGTGGTGGTCCTCCCTCAGATAATACGTACAAGTTCATTCTTGGGTGTTCTTTACCCCTATCTCTCACCTTGACTCTTATCTTCCCCATGGGGTGTACCTTATGCCCCGTGTATGTCTGCAATACGAACTTGGTATTTCTTAAGGGTATGTGAGAGAATAGCCGGTGGTAGTCCCTTCGATTTATGACTGATAGAGCTGATCCAGTGTCCAACTCCATTCTTACTTGGACTCCAGCTATTTTTAGTATGACCCAGATAGTTTGTAGGTCAGCTTCCTTACTCACATTGTGAATTCTCAGACTACCCAGCTCCTGGCTGTTTGGGTCTGAGTCTGAATTCTGTTCGTCTGAACTCTTCTCAGCCACCTTGTGTACCTTGTTGTACTTTTCTTGTGGTGGCTTCCGTTGGTTGTTGGTCTTCTTCCCTGACCGGCATACCTTAGCGATGTGACCCAGTTTGCCACATTTCCTACATTCTTGGTTCTTAAACCAGCATTGATTCTGGTCGTGTGTTGTCTTCCCACAACGATAGCATTTTGTTGTACTTGAGGTAATTTGGTCCACCCCGAGTGCCGCCGCCTTTAGCTGCATTTCCGCCGTTCCTTTCGCTGCGGCTTCGTGTGATGTGGCTATAAGGACAGCCCTGTCAAGTATGAGGTCGTTCTCCTCGAGTAGTCGCTTTTGTGTCCCTTCCTTGGACAATCCGCATACGAACTTGTCTCGCAGTGCCTCTGTCCGATTCCCTCCGAACTGGCAGCATTTCGCTAGCCTACGCAGTTCGACCAAATATTCCGCGTTGCTTTCGTCTTTCCGTTGCGTTCTTGCATAGAATTTGAATCGTTCAGCCAACATCAACGGTGTGGGGTTCAAGTGGTCATTCAGAACAGCCACAATCCCTTCGAAAGTCTGATCCGCCGGTTTAACTGGTGCTAGTAAATGCTTCAAGAGCCCGTATGTCTTTGCGCCCATCGAGTTTAGCAATGTTATCGCTTTGTCGTATTCCTCTATTTTGTTGGCTTCACAATAGATCTCGATGCGTTCCACGTACGTGGCCCAGTCTTCTATACAGAATACAGAATCAGAATACAGAATCCCCCACAGTGCAGATAGAGGCCATTTCGGCCCATCGAGCCTGCACCGACACATATCCCACCCTATCCCCGTAACCCCACGTATTTAATCCCCTACCACTAAGGGTCAATTTATCATAGCCAAATCAACCTAACCCGCACATCTTTGGACTCAGAATCTCAGAATTAAAATCGTTAATATTCCCTCGCTTAGGCATCTTCCTTTCCTTGGGAGCAGCACAAGTATTTCTTTAAATTCTTATTTATTATTTATTTATTTCTAAGATGGTGGTTTTTCCTGCGAAAATGGCGGTTTCCCGCTCTTTCCTTCTCTCCCCGCCCCTTCAATGGCGGTCTCCCGCGTCTGTCGTCTTCTCCGCCTAATGGCGGCTTCCCGTGTTTCTCCCCTGGTGGGAGGGGTACGCTTTCCCCACAGCGGACAGGTTCAGCCGCTGGGCTGGCTTCCGCACAGCTCCCCTTACTCGGCTCTGTCTTTCTCTCCCGCTCGCACGGCTCTACCGGCGCTGGGTACCCCGTTCACAGAGAACAGTTCAGCCACTGGACTGGCTCTCGAGCAGCCTCTCTCCCCTTGCTCGGCTCTGTCTCTCTCTCCCCCACGCTCGGCTCTACCAGCGCTGGGTACCCCGTTGGTGGAGAACAGTTCAGCTGCTGGACTGGCTCTCGCGCAGCCTCCTTTGGTCGGCTCTGCCTCTCCCACACGCCCAGCTCCCGTTCGCCTCCCAGCCCTCACGCAGTCCGGTGCTTCCCTCCCCAGCTGCGGCTGAGTTTCTCTCTTCCCGCGCCTGCTCCCGGTCTCAGCGCTTCGTGGCTTTGGTCGCTGCCCGGCTTTTCCCGCCGATCGCGGTCCGGCTATCTCACGACGCCGTTGGACCCGCCTTCCTGACCAGCTCTGCTCCCCCTCGACCGTGGTCGAGTGCACAGCCCTTATCCTCCGGATTTCGTTACACTTTTCCCTACTCACAGTCTCCGCGGCCGCCTTGTTTCCTGCTGATCGGCTCACTCCGCACCGTGGTAGAAGGGTAGTCAGTGCCTGTTGCTGATGGAAGCTTTTGTTGCTAAAGTCTTCCTCCTTTCTATTGCTGCAGCCTCGTGTTTTCTTCCAGCAGAACGACGAGGGCGGTTGCCTCTCTTCGACGCTCTTTAGTTGCTTTGGTAGTCTTGCCGCAGGGTACGATCGGACTCGTTGCCACTGTAAAGTCTGTGGGTTATACAGTTAATAACGACACAGACTTCAGGAATAACAAACAAACAGGTCTTTACTATTCGAAGGTCAGGGCGAATCTGCCCAAGGAATCATGCCACAACACTTATATACCGGTGTGGTCACCGTCGGTATTACAGTATACAGAAGCCAAACAAGTAGTGCCACACCTAAAGCAGTTCTCTTAAAGGTGAACGGTTACATACAATAGTTCTCTTAAAGGTAGACGGGTACATACACTACACGTACCAACCAAGGTGATAGCAGATGCCAGTCCTGTAGGTTTAGGCGCAGCACTAGTTCAGAACCAACAGGGACAAGAAGTGCCAATATGCTATGTAAGTCGTAGTTTAACAGAAATCACAGAAACCCCACAGTGCAGATAGAGGCCATTTCGGCCCATCGAGCCTGCACCGACACATATCCCACCCGATCCCCGTAACCCCTACACCAACACATATCCCACCCTATCCCCGTAACCCCACGTATTTAATCCCCCTAACACTAAGGGTCAATTTATCATAGCCAATCAACCTAACCCGCACATCTTTGGACTGTGGGAGGAAACCGGAGCACCCGGAGGAAACCCACGCAAACACGGGGAGAATGTGCAAACTCCACACAGACAGTCACCCGAGGCCGGATTCGAACCCGGGTCCCTGGTGCTGTGAGGCAACAGTGCTAACCACTATGCCACCGTGCTGCCCGACTGTGAAAGGAAATACTCTCCAACAGAGAGAGAGGCCTTAGCTCTTGTATGGGATTGTGAGAGGCTGCATCCATATGTATATGGCCGAAAATTTAACTTGTTAACTGACCATAAGCCATTACAAGTGATATACGGATATACGGCCCACACTCTAAACCCTGTGCCCGTATAGAGAGATGGGTACTTAGATTACAGCCGTACGATTTCAAGGTGATACACATTCCAGGCAAGCAAAACATTGCAGACCCACTGTTAGGATTGCTGGGGGAGACAGCAAAACAGGAGAGACATTCTCATGGCTCAGATGAATACGTGAGATTTGTAGCTGTGAGTGCGACACCAAAAGCACTCACTACTAGAGAGGTGGAGGAAGCCTCTGCTACCGACCCAGAGCTGATTGAGGTACGGAAGGCAATCACAAATGGACATTTTGAGAACTGTAAAGCTTATGCAGCAATTGCAAATGAGCTGTGCGTAGTGGGGTACCTAGTTCTTCGGGGAGCACGCATCGTGCTACCCACAGTGTTACACGCATGAGCCCTGATGTTAGCACATGAAGGACACTTGGGAATAGTTGGAACAAAGCAACATCTCAGAACCAAGGTTTGGTGGCCTGGCATGGACAAGGCAGCTGAAAAACACTGTAAAGCGTGCCACGGCTGTCAGATAATAGCCAGACCCGACCCACCTGAACCGTTGAGACCAACACCAGTACCGGAGGGCCCCTGGCAGGATGTAGCTATAGACTTACTGGGACCCTTGCCATCCAACCACTCCATTCTTGTGGTAGTTGATTATTATAGTCGCTACTATGAATACGACATCATGACCTCACAACAACAGAGAAGGTTATTGATAGTCTAGAGTCAATTTTCAGCCATCATGGTTTGCCAATCACCTGCAAATCTGATAATGGTCCCCAATTCAGATCTGAATTATTCAAAGAATACTGTGAAAACAACGGGATCAAACACCTGAAAATGACAGCAAAATGGGCTCAGGCTAACGGAGAAGTCGAGCGCCAGAATGCATCGCTGATGAAGAGAATCAGAATTGCTCAGTCAGAAGGACTAGATTGGAAACGTGAACTTAGAAAATATGTGACTGTGTACAGGAGCATTGACAATGCCACAACAGGAAAGAGCCCGGCAGAGCTGCTGTTTAATCGGAAAATGAGAGGAAAGCTGCCAGACATCACAGAGTCGCGCGTAGACATGGAAGTACGTGACTGGGACGCAGAACAAAAAGGCAAGTCCAAACTGTACGCAGATGAACAGCGGAGAACACAATACTCAGAAGTGGAAGTTGGCGACACGGTGCTGGTATGGCAGGACAAAGTGGACAAGTTCACCACTTCTTTTAATACCACACCGCACAAAGTTTTGAGTAAAACAGGGAGTCAAGTAATAGTGGAATCTCCAGAAGGAGCACACTACTCGAGAAACACTACAGCCTAGAAATTCGGTATAGCTGCATTTGGGGCGCTAGTCCTGGCGATGTGCAAAGTTTAGCGCCAGGTGCAATTTAGCGCCACCTAGCGCGATATTGGGTTGCAACGCCCCTAAAGGTGATTGCGGCGCTAAGTCAGGCGCTGCACGCTACTCTTAAGGCGCTAACCCGGCAGCGCAACCCAATTTCGCCGCGGCGGGGTGCAGCGAGGGTGCTGTCAATAATCACTTTCGCTGAGACACAGTGGCGCCGGCCAGCTCTTAAAGGGGCAGGTCAATTGGCATCACCAGACACACTCACTGCCTTGTAGGCCTTCAAAGCGGTGAGAGCCTACCTGTGGCGCACCAGCCTAGCACGACATGGAAAGGGTGAGGCAGAGGGCGGAACGCCTCACTGATGGGGCATTGGATGCTTTGGTTGGCGCAGTGGAATCAAGGCCAAGGAAGATGGTCGGAATGTGATTTATATTTTGGACAGTCTCCCGGGTGCAAGAGTTTGCTATGTGTCAGTGTATTAGTTTTGCTTTCTGTTGCCATAGCTTTCTCATGTTTGAAGGAACCACATTTTGTGTAATGAAAAACTTTCTTCATTTACAATGGCCATGCCTGCTATTTATATGCATCTTGCCCTTCACAGGCTTGGGGGTATCAGACCGGTTCCATTCCTGTTCTTGGAATGGTAGCAAGCATTCCGTGAGAGGGGCCGAGAAGCTACTTCAGATCAGCCTCTGACGCGCAGCCTGAGAAGAGCTGCTCGCGTAGAAGTTCAGGCCAGCAGCCATCTTCTCAGCCACCGACAGAGATGTCCTGCACCTTATCTCAGGCTGCAGATCTGGCTGAAGCAGCTGGCACAGCTCAGTCACCACCTCCTTTCTAAATCGCAGCCTTTTGACACACTGCTCCTCCAGCATGTTCATGTAGGAAAACTGCTGTCGGATAACCCTGCCAGCGTAAGGTCTGCTGTGGCGACGTCTGTTGGCCCTCCTCCGTCTGGCCATGCCCGCCCCCCTCTGCCTGCGTCTCAGTGCCCTTTCCAGATGATTCAGCAGCAGGACGTTCCCCTCAAATGCAGCCCCCATAATAAGTGCCCATAGGAAGGTTCCCCGTTGTCAAGGCTCATCAACAGCAAAGTGATGGTCAGAAGGCTGAAGATCATCTGCCTGCGCTGGCTCAGTGGTCAAATCGCTCTCAGTGTACAAATAAACGGCACTCTCTACACACTCACTGCTCACTCTACACACGCACTGCTGTCTCTACACACTCACTGTGCTCTCTAAACACTCATTGCCCCCTCTCCACTCTCCCTGCCCTCTCTACACACTGCCTGTTCATTCTACACACTTACTGCGCTCTCTACACACTCACTGCCCTCTCTACACACTCACTGCCCTCTCTACACACTCACTGCCATCTCTACACATTCACTGCCCTCTCTACACACTCACTGAACACTCTACACACTCTCTGCCCTCTCTACACACTCACTGCCCTTGCTACACACTCACTGATCTCTCTACACACTCACTGCCCCCTCTACACACTCACTGCCCTCTCTACACACTCACTACCCTCTCAACACACTGACTGCTCTCTCTACACACTCACTGCCCTCGCTACACACTCACTGCCCTCTCTACACACTCACTGCCCTCTCTATATACTCACTGCCCGCACTGCACACGCACTGCTCTCTCTACAATCTCACTGCCCTCTCTACACACTCACTGCACTCTCTAAACCCTCACTGCGCTCTCTACACACTCACTGCCCTCTCTACACACTCACTGCCCTCTCTACACACTCACTGCTCTCTCTACACACTCACTGCCCTCTCTACACACTCACTGCCCTCTCTACACACTCACTGCACTCACTGTGCACTCACTGCACTCTCTACGCACTCAGTGCCCTCTCTACACACTCACTGCCCTCTCTACACATTCACTGCCCTCTCTACACACTCACTGCCCTCTCTACACACTCACTGCTCTCTCTACACACTCACTGCCCGCTCTACACACTCATTGCCGCTCTGCACACTCACTGCCCCCTCCACACACTCACTGCCCTCTCTGCACACTCACTGCCCTCTCTACAAACTCACTGCCTCTCTACACATTCACTGCTCACTCTACACACTCACTGCCCACTCTACACACTCACTGCCCTCTCTACACACTCACTGCCCTCTCTACACACTCACTGCTCTCTCTACACACTCACTGCACTCTCTACACTCTCACTGCCTTCTCTACACACTCACTGCCCTCTCTACAGACTCACTGCTCATTCTACACACTCACTGCACTCTCTACACACTCACTGCCCTCTCTACACACTCACTGCTCTATCTACACACTCACTGCACTCTCTACACACTCACTGCCCTCTCTACACACTCACTGCTCTATCTACACACTCACTGCACTCTACACACTCACTGCCCTCTCTACACACTCACTGCCCTCTCTACACACTCACTGCCCTCTCTACAAACTCACTGCCTCTCTACACATTCACTGCTCACTCTACGCACTCACTGCGCTCTCTACACACTCACTGCCCTCTCTACACACTCACTGCCCTCTCTACACACTCACTGCGCTCTCTACACACTCACTGCCCGCTCTACACATGCGCTGCTCTCTCTACACAATCACTGCTCTCTCTACACACTCACTGCTCCCTCTACACACTCACTGCCCTCTCTATGCACTCACTGCCCTCTCGATACACTCTCTGCCCTCTCTACACACTCACTGCCCTCTCCACACACACTGCTCTCTCCACACATGCACTGCTCTCTCTACACACTCACTGCCCTCTGTACACAATCGCTGCCCTCCCTACACACTCACTGCTCTATCTACACACTCTCTGCAATCTCTACACACTCACTGTCCTCTCAACACACTCCCTGCCCTCTCTACACACTCACTGCCCTCTCTACACACGTGCTGCTCTCTCTACACACTCGCTGCCCACTCTACACACTCACTGCTCCCTCTGCACACTCACTGCCCTTTCTACACACTCACTGCCCTCTCTACACACTCACTGCTCTATCTACACACTCACTGCTCTATCTACACACTCACTGCTCTCTCTACACACCCACTGCCCACTCTACACACTAACTGCCCTCTGTGCACACTCACTGCGCTCTCTACACACTAACTGCCCTCTGTTCACACTCACTGCCCTCTCTACACACTCACTGCCCTTTCTACACACTCACGGCCTTCGCTATACACTCACTGCCCTCTCTACACACTCACTGCCCTCTCTACACACTCACTGCTCTCTCTGCACATTCACTGCCCTCTCTACACGCTCACTGGCCTCTCTACACACTCACTGCCCTCTCTACACACTCACTGCCCTCTCTAAACACTCACTGCACTCTGTACACACTCACTGCCCTCTCTGCACACTCACTGCCCTCTCTACACACTCACTGCCTCTCTACACACTCACTGCTCTCTCTACACACTCACTGCCCACTCTACACACTCACTGCCCTCTCTACATACTCACTGCCCTCTCTACACACTCCCTGCTCGCTCTACACACTCAATGATCTCTCTACACCCTCACTGCCCTCTCTACACACTCACTGCTCTCTCTACACACTCATTGCACTCTCTACACGCTCACTGCCCATTCTACACACTCACTGCACTCTCTGCACACTCACTGCCCTCTCTACACACTCACTGCTCTATCTACACACTCACTGCACTCTCTACACACTCACTGCCCTCTCTACACACTCACTGCTCTATCTACACACTCACTGCACTCTACACACTCAGTGCCCTCTCTGCACACTCACTGCCCTCTCTGCACACTCACTGCTCTGTCGACACACTCACTGCTCTCTCTACACACTCACTGCTCTCTCTACACACTCACTGCACTCTCTACACACTCACTGCTCTCTCTACACACTCACTTCTGTATCTACACACCCACTGCAGTCTCTACACACTCACTGCTCTGTCTACACACTCACTGCACTCTCTACACACTCACTGCCCTCTCTACACACGCACTGCTCTCTCTACACACTCACTGCCCTCTCCACACACTCACTGCCCTCGCTACACACTCACTGCCCTCTCTACACACTCACTGCCCTCTCTATACACTCACTGCACTCGCTACACACTCACTGCCCTCTCTACACACTCACTGCTCTCTCTACAAATTAACTGCACTCTCTAAACACTCACTGCTCGCTCTACACACTCACTGCTGTCTCTATACACTCACTGCCCTCTCTAAACACTCATTGCCTTCTCTCCACTCTCCCTGCCCTCTCTCCACACACACTGCCCTCTCTACACACGCACTGCCCGCTCTACACACACTCTACCCTCTCTACAAACTCTACTCTCTGCACTCACTGCTCTCTCTACACACTGCCTGCTCACTCTACACACTTACTGCGCCCTCTGCACACTCACTGCCCTCTCTGCACACTCACTGCCCTCTCTAAACACTAACTGCCCTCTGTACACACTCACTGCGCTCTCTACACACTAACTGCCCCCTGTTCACACTCACTGCCGTCTCTGCACACTCACTGCCCTCTCTACACACTCACTGCCTTCGCTATACACTCACTGCCCTCTCTACACACTCACTGCCCTCTCTACACACTCACTGCTCTCTCTACACATTCACTGCCCTCTCTACACGCTCACTGGCCTCTCTACACGCTCACTGGCCTCTCTACACACTCACTGCCATCTCTACACACTCACTGCCCTCTCTAAACACTCACTGCACTCTGTACACACTCACTGCCCTCTCTGCACACTCACTGCTATCTCTACACACTCTCTGCCCTCTCTACATACTCACTGCCCTCTCTACACACTCCCTGCTCGCTCTACACACTCAATGCCCTCTCTACACACTCACTGCCCTCTCTACACACTCACTGCTCTCTCTACACACTCACTGCACTCTCTATACACTCACTGCCCATTCTACACACTCACTGCCCTCTCTACACACTCACTGCCCTCTCTACACACTCACTGCTCTATCTACACACTCACTGCACTCTCTACACACTCACTGCCCTCTCTACACACTCAATGCTCCATCTACACACTCACTGCACTCTACACACTCAACGCCCTCTCTACACACTCACTGCCCTCTCTACACACTCACTGCTCTGTCTACACACTCACTGCTCTCTCTACACACTCACTGCTCTCTCTACACACCCACTGCACTCTCTACTTACTCACTGCCCTCTCTACACACTCCCTGCTCGCTCTACACACTCAATGCCCTCTCTACACACTCACTGCCCTCTCTGCACACTCACTGCTCTCTCTACACACTCACTGCACTCTCTACACACTCACTGCCCATTCTACACTCTCACTGCACTCTCTACACACTCACTGCCCTCTCTACACACTCACTGCTCTATCTACACACTCACTGCACTCTCTACACACTCACTGCCCTCTCTACACACTCACTGCTCTATCTACACACTCACTGCACTCTACACACTCACTGCCCTCTCTACACACTCACTGCCCTCTCTACACACTCACTGCTCTGTCTACACACTCACTGCTCTCTCTACACACTCACTGCTCTCTCTACACACTCACTGCACTCTCTACACACTCACTGCACTCTCTAAACACTCACTGCTCTCTCTACACACTCACTTCTCTATCTACACACTCACTGCAGTCTCTACACACTCACTGCTCTCTCTACACACTCACTGCTCTGTCTACACACTCACTGCACTCTCTACACACTCACTGCCCTCTCCACACACGCACTGCTCTCTCTACACACTCACTGCCCTCTCTACACACTCACTGCCCTCTCCACACACTCACTGCCCTCTCTATAGACTCACTGCGCTCGCTACACACTCACTGCCCTCTCTACACACTCACTGCCCTCTCTACACACTCACTACCCTCTCTACACACTCACTGCTCTCTCTACAAATTAATCTGCACTCTCTGCACACTCACTGCTCGCTGTACACACTCACTGCAGTCTCTACACACTCACTGCCCTCTCTAAACACTCATTGCCCTCTCTCCACTCTCCCTGCTTTCTCTCCACACTCACTGCCCTCTCTACACATGCACTGCCCGTCTACACACACTCTACCCTCTCTACAAACTCTACTCTCTGCACTCACTGCTCTCTCTACTCACTGCCTGCTCATTCTACACACTTACTGCGCTCTCTACACACTCACTGCCCTCTCTACACACTCACTGCCCTCTCTACACACTCACTGCCCTCTCTGCACACTCACTGCTCTCTCTACAAATTAACTGCACTCTCTAAACACTCACTGCTCGCTCTAAACACTCACTGCTGTCTCTACACACTCACTGCCCTCTCTAAACACTCATTGCCCTCTCTCCACTCTCCCTGCCCTCTCTATGCACGCACTGCCCGCTCTACACACACTCTACCCTCTCTACAAACTCTACTCTCTGAACTCACTGCTCTCTCTACACACTGCCTGCTCACTCTACAGACTTACTGCGCTCTCTGCAAACTCACTGCACTCTCTGCGCACTCACTGCCCTCTCTACACACTAACTGCCCTCTGTACACACACACTGCACACTCTATACACTAACTACCCTCTGTTCACACTCACTGCCCTCTCTACACACTCACTGCCCTCTCTACACACTCACTGCCCTCTCTACACACTCACTTCCCTCTCTACACACACACTGCTCTCTCTACACATTCACTGCCCTCTCGACACGCTCACTGGCCTCTCTACACACTCACTGCCCTCTCTACACACTCACTGCCATCTCTAAACACTCACTGCACTCTGTACACACTCACTGCCCTCTCTGCACACTCACTGCCCTCTCTACACACTCACTGCCCTCTCTACACACTCACTGCCTTCTCTACACACTCACTGCCCTCTCTGCACACTCACTGCCCTCTCTACACACTCACTGCCCTCTCTACACACTCACTGCCCTCTCTACACACTCGGTACCCTCTCTACACACTCACTGCCTTCTCTACACTCTCAGTGCCCTCTCTACACACTCACTGCCCTCTCTACACACTCACTGCCCTCTCTACACACTCATTGCCCTCTCCAAACACGCACTGACCTCTCTACACACTCACTGCCCTCTCTATACACTCACTGCCTTCTCTACACACTCACTGTTCTCTCTGCACACTCACTGCCCTCTATACACACTCACTGCCCTCTCTACAAACTCACTGATCTCTCTACGCACTCACTGCCCACTCTACACACTCATTGCCCTCTCCAAACACGCACTGACCTCTCTACACACTCAATGCCCTCTCTACACACTCACTGCATTCTCTACACACTCACAGCCCTCTCTACACACTCACTGCTCTCTCTACACACTCACTGCCCTCTCTACACTCTCACTGCCCTCTCTACGCACTCACTGCTCTCTGCACACTCACTGCCCTCTCTACACACTCACTGCCCTCTATTCACTTTCACTGCCCTCTCTACACACTCACTGAACTCTCGACACACTCTCTGCCCTCTCTACACACTCACTGCCCTTGCTACACACTCACTGCTCTCTCTACACACTCACTGCCCTCTCTACACAATCACTGCCCTCTCTACACACTCACTGCCCTGTCTACACACTCACTGCCCTCTCTACACACTCACTACCCACTCTACACACTCACTGCCCTATCTACACACTCACTGCCCTCTCTACACACTCACTGCCCTCTCTACACATTCACTGCCCTCTCTACACACTCACTGCCCTCTCTACACACTCACTGCCCTCTCTACACACTCACTGCACTCTCTACACACTCACTGCCCGCTCTACACACGCGCTGCTCTCTCTACACACTCACTGCTCTCTCTATGCACTCACTGCCCTCTCTACACACTCACTGCCCTCTCTACACACTCACTGCCCCCTCCACACACACACTGCTCTCTCGACACATGCACTGCTCTCTCTACACACTCACTGCCCGCTCTACACACGCGCTGCTCTCTCTGCACACTCACTGCTCTCTCTATGCACTCACTGCCCTCTCTACACACTCACTGCCCTCTCTACACACTCACTGCCCCCTCTACACACACACTGCTCTCTCTACACATGCACTGCTCTCTCTACACACTCACTGCCCTCTGTACACAATCGCTGCCCTCCCTACACACTCACTGCTCTATCTACACACTCTCTGCAATCTCTACACACTCACTGTCCTCTCAACACACTCACTGCCCTCTCTACACACTCACTGCCCTCTCTACACACGTGCTGCTCTCTCTACACACTCGCTGCCCACTCTGCACACTCACTGCTCCCTCTACACACTCACTACCATCTCTACACACTGACTGCCCTCACTACACACTCACTGCTCTATCTACACACTCACTGCTCTCTCTATACACTCACTGCCCTCTCTACACACTCACTGCACTCTCTACACACTCTCTGCCCTCTCTAAACACAGGCTGCTCTCTCTACACACTCGCTGCCCTCTCTACACACTCCCTGCTCCATCTACACACTCATTGCCCTCTCTACACACTCACTGCCCTTTCTACACACTCACTGCCCTCTCTACACACTCACTGCCCTCTCGACACACACACTGCCCGCTCTACACATTCACTGCCCTCTCTACACACTCACTGCCCTCTCTACACACTCACTGCCCTCTCTACAGATTCACTGCCCTCTCTACACACTCACTGCCCTCTCTACACACTCACTGCCCTCTCTACACACTCACTGCACTCTCTACACACTCACTGCCTGCTCTACACATGCGCTGCTCTCTCTACACACTCACTGCTCTCTCTATGCACTCACTGCCCTCTCCACACAGTCACTGCCCTCTCGACACACTCACTGCCCTCTCGACACACTCACTGCCCTCTCTACACACACACTGCTCTCTCTACACATGCACTGCTCTCTCTACACACTCACTGCCCCCTCTACACACTCACTGCCCTCTCTACACACTCACTGCACTCTCTACACACTCACTGCCCGCTCTACACACGCGCTGCTCTCTCTACACACTCACTGCTCTCTCTATGCACTCACTGCCCTCTCTACACACTCACTGCCCTCTCTACACACTCACTGCCCCCTCCACACACACACTGCTCTCTCGACACATGCACTGCTCTCTCTACACACTCACTGCCCTCTCTACACACTCACTGCCCCCTCCACACACACACTGCTCTCTCGACACATGCACTGCTCTCTCTACACACTCACTGCCCTCTCTACACAATCGCTGCCCTCCCTACACACTCACTGCTCTATCTACACACTCTCTGCAATCTCTACACACTCACTGTCCTCTCAACACACTTACTGCCCTCTCTACACACTCACTGCCCTCTCTACACACGTGCTGCTCTCTCTACACACTCGCTGCCCACTCTACACACTCACTGCTCCCTCTACACACTCACTACCATCTCTACACACTGACTGCCCTCTCTACACACTCACTGCTCTATCTACACACTCACTGCTCTCTCTATACACCCACTGCCCTCTCTACACACTCACTGCACTCTCTACACACTCTCTGCCCTCTCTAAACACAGGCTGCTCTCTCTACACACTCGCTGCCCTCTCTACACACTCCCTGCTCCATCTACACACTCATTGCCCTCTCTACACACTCACTGCCCTTTCTACACACTCACTGCCCTCTCTACACACTCACTGCCCTCTCTACACACACACTGCTCTCTCTACACATGCACTGCTCTCCCTACACACTCACTGCCCTCTGTACACAATCGCTGCCCTCCCTACACACTCATTGCTCTATCTACACACTCACTGCTCTCTCTACACACTCACTGCTCTCTCTACACACCCACTGCCCGCTCTACACACTCACTGCACTCTCTACACAATCACTGCCCTCTCTATACACTCACTGCCCTCTCTACCCACTCACTGCCCTCTCTACACACTCACTGCCCTCTCTACACACTCACTGCTCTCTCTACAAATTAACTGCACTCTCCAAACACTCACTGCTCGCTCTGCACACTCACTGCTGTCTCTACACACTCACTGCCCTCTCTAAACACTCATTGCCCTCTCTCCACTCTCCCTGCCCTCTCTCCACACTCACTGCCCTCTCTACACACGCACTGCCCGCTCTACACACACTCTACCCCCTCTACAAACTCTACTCTCTGCACTCACTGCTCTCTCTGCACACTCTCTGCTCACTCTACACACTTACTGCGCTCTCTACACACTCACTGCTCTCTCTACACACTCACTGCCCTCTCTACACTCTCACTGCCCTCTCTACACACTCACTGCTCTCTACACACTCACTGCCCTCTCTACACACTCACTGCCCTCTCTACACATTCACTGCCCTCTCTACACACTCATTGAACTCTCGACACACTCTCTGCCCTCTCTACACACTCACTGCCCTTTCTACACACTCACTGCTCTCTCTACACACTCACTGCCCTCTCTACACAATCACTGCCCTCTCTACACACTCACTGCCCTGTCTACACACGCACTGCCCTCTCTACACACTCACTACCCACTCTACACACTCACTGCCGTCTCTACACACTCACTGCCCTCTCTACACACTCACTGCCCTCTCTACACACTCACTGCCCTCTCTACACATTCACTGCCCTCTCTACGCACTCACTGCTCTATCTACACACTCACTGCGCTCTCTACGCACTCACTGCCCTCTCTACACACTCACTGCCCTGTCTACACACTCACTGCACTCTCTACACACTCACTGCGCTCTCTACACACTCACTGCCCTCTCTACACACTCACTGCCCTCTCTACACACTCACTGCACTCTCTACACACTCACTGCCCTCACTGCACTCTCTACACACTCACTGCCCGCTCTACACACGTGCTGCTCTCTCTACACACTCACTGCTATCTCTACACACTCACTGCTCCCTCAACACACTCACTGCGCTCTCTATGCACTCACTGCCCTCTCTACACACTCTCTGCCCTCTCTACACACTCACTGCCCTCTCTCCACACACACTGCTCTCTCTACACATGCACTGCTCTCTCTACACACTCACTGCCCTCTGTACACAATCGCTGCCCTCTCTACGCACTCACTGCTCTATCTACACACTCACTGCGCTCTCTACACACTCACTGCCCTCTCTACACACTCACTGCCCTCTCTACACACTCACTGCACTCTCTACACACTCACTGCCCGCTCTACACACGTGCTGCTCTCTCTACACACTCACTGCTATCTCTACACACTCACTGCTCCCTCAACACACTCACTGCGCTCTCTATGCACTCACTGCCCTCTCTACACACTCTCTGCCCTCTCTACACATGCACTGCTCTCTCTACACACTCAATGCCCTCTGTACACAATCGCTGCCCTCCCTACACACTCACTGCTCTATCTACACACTCACTGCAATCTCTACACACTCACTGTCCTCTCAACACACTCACAACCGTCTCTACACACTCACTGCCCTCTCTACACACGTGCTGCTCTCTCTACACACTCGCTGCCCACTCTACACACTCACTGCTCCCTCTACACACTCACTGCCCTCTCTACACACTGACTGCCCTCTCTACGCACTCACTGCTCTATCTACACACTCACTGCTCTATCTACACACTCACTGCTCTCTCTACACACCCACTGCCCTCTCTACACACTCACTGCACTCTCTACACACTCACTGCCCTCTCTAAACACAGGCTGCTCTCTCTACACACTCGCTGCCCTCTGTACACACTCCCTGCTCCATCTGCACACTCATTGCCCTCTCTACACATGCACTGCTCTCCCTACCCACACACTGCCCTCTGTACACAATCGCTGCCCTCCCTACACACTCATTGCTCTATCTACACACTCACTGCCCTCTCTATACACTCACTGCCTTCTCTACCCACTCACTGCCTCTCTACACAATCAGTGCCCTCTCCACACACTCACTGCCCTCTCTACACACTCACTGCCCTCTCTACACACTCACTGCACTCTCTCTGCACTCACTGCTCTCTCTACACACTCACTGCATTCTCTACACACTCACTGTTCTCTCTGCACACTCACTGCCCTCTATACACATTCACTGCCCTCTCTATAAACTCACTGATCTCTCTACGCACTCACTGCCCACTCTACACACTCATTGCCCTCTCTAAACACGCACTGACCTCTCTACACACTCAATGCCCTCTCTACACACTCACTGCATTCTCTACACACTCACAGCCCTCTCTACACACTCACTGCTCTCTCTACACACTCACTGCCCTCTCTACACTCTCACTGCCCTCTCTACACACTCACTGCTCTCTACACACTCACTGCCCTCTCTACACACTCACTGCCCTCTCTACACATTCACTGCCCTCTCTCCACATTCACTGAACTCTCGACACACTCTCTGCCCTCTCTACACACTCAGTGCCCTTGCTACACACTCACTGCTCTCTCTACACACTCACTGCCCTCTCTACACAATCACTGCCCTCTCTAAACACTCATTGCCCTCTCTCCACTCTCCCTGCCCTCTCTCCACACTCACTGCCCTCTCTACACACGCACTGCCCGCTCTACACACACTCTACCCCCTCTACAAACTCTACTCTCTGCACTCACTGCTCTCTCTGCACACTCTCTGCTCACTCTACACACTTACTGCGCTCTCTACACACTCACTGCTCTCTCTACACACTCACTGCCCTCTCTACACTCTCACTGCCCTCTCTACACACTCACTGCTCTCTACACACTCACTGCCCTCTCTACACACTCACTGCCCTCTCTACACATTCACTGCCCTCTCTACACACTCATTGAACTCTCGACACACTCTCTGCCCTCTCTACACACTCACTGCCCTTTCTACACACTCACTGCTCTCTCTACACACTCACTGCCCTCTCTACACAATCACTGCCCTCTCTACACACTCACTGCCCTGTCTACACACGCACTGCCCTCTCTACACACTCACTACCCACTCTACACACTCACTGCCGTCTCTACACACTCACTGCCCTCTCTACACACTCACTGCCCTCTCTACACATTCACTGCCCTCTCTACGCACTCACTGCTCTATCTACACACTCACTGCGCTCTCTACACACTCACTGCCCTCTCTACACACTCACTGCCCTCTCTACACACTCACTGCACTCTCTACACACTCACTGCGCTCTCTACACACTCACTGCCCTCTCTACACACTCACTGCCCTCTCTACACACTCACTGCACTCTCTACACACTCACTGCCCTCTCTACACACTCACTGCACTCTCTACACACTCACTGCCCGCTCTACGCACGTGCTGCTCTCTCTACACACTCACTGCTATCTCTACACACTCACTGCTCCCTCAACACACTCACTGCGCTCTCTATGCACTCACTGCCCTCTCTACACACTCTCTGCCCTCTCTACACACTCACTGCCCTCTCTCCACACACACTGCTCTCTCTACACATGCACTGCTCTCTCTACACACTCACTGCCCTCTGTACACAATCGCTGCCCTCTCTACGCACTCACTGCTCTATCTACACACTCACTGCGCTCTCTACACACTCACTGCCCTCTCTACACACTCACTGCCCTCTCTACACACTCACTGCACTCTCTACACACTCACTGCCCGCTCTACACACGTGCTGCTCTCTCTACACACTCACTGCTATCTCTACACACTCACAGCTCCCTCAACACACTCACTGCGCTCTCTATGCACTCACTGCCCTCTCTACACACTCTCTGCCCTCTCTACACACTCACTGCCCTCTCTACACACACACTGCTCTCTCTACACATGCACTGCTCTCTCTACACACTCACTGCCCTCTGTACACAATCGCTGCCCTCCCTACACACTCACTGCTCTATCTACACACTCACTGCAATCTCTACACACTCACTGTCCTCTCAACACACTCACAACCGTCTCTACACACTCACTGCCCTCTCTACACACGTGCTGCTCTCTCTACACACTCGCTGCCCACTCTACACACTCACTGCTCCCTCTACACACTCACTGCCCTCTCTACACACTGACTGCCCTCTCTACGCACTCACTGCTCTATCTACACACTCACTGCTCTATCTACACACTCACTGCTCTCTCTACACACCCACTGCCCTCTCTACACACTCACTGCACTCTCTACACACTCACTGCCCTCTCTAAACACAGGCTGCTCTCTCTACACACTCGCTGCCCTCTGTACACACTCCCTGCTCCATCTGCACACTCATTGCCCTCTCTACACATGCACTGCTCTCCCTACCCACACACTGCCCTCTGTACACAATCGCTGCCCTCCCTACACACTCATTGCTCTATCTACACACTCACTGCCCTCTCTATACACTCACTGCCTTCTCTACCCACTCACTGCCTCTCTACACAATCAGTGCCCTCTCCACACACTCACTGCCCTCTCTACACACTCACTGCCCTCTCTACACACTCACTGCACTCTCTGTGCACTCACTGCTCTCTCTACACACTCACTGCATTCTCTACACACTCACTGTTCTCTCTGCACACTCACTGCCCTCTATACACATTCACTGCCCTCTCTATAAACTCACTGATCTCTCTACGCACTCACTGCCCACTCTACACACTCATTGCCCTCTCTAAACACGCACTGACCTCTCTACACACTCAATGCCCTCTCTACACACTCACTGCATTCTCTACACACTCACAGCCCTCTCTACACACTCACTGCTCTCTCTACACACTCACTGCCCTCTCTACACTCTCACTGCCCTCTCTACACACTCACTGCTCTCTACACACTCACTGCCCTCTCTACACACTCACTGCCCTCTCTACACATTCACTGCCCTCTCTCCACATTCACTGAACTCTCGACACACTCTCTGCCCTCTCTACACACTCACTGCCCTTGCTACACACTCACTGCTCTCTCTACACACTCACTGCCCTCTCTTCACAATCACTGCCCTCTCTACACACTCACTGCCCTGTCTACACACTCACTGCCCACTCTACACACTCACTACCCTCTCTACACACTCACTGCCCTCTCTACACACTCACTGCCCTCTCTACACACTCACTGCACTCTCTACACACTCACTGCCTGCTCTACACATGCGCTGCTCTCTCTACACACTCACTGCTCTCTCTCTGCACTCACTGCCCTCTCTACACACTCACTGCCCTCTCGACACACTCACTGCCCTCTCGACACACACACTGCTCTCTCTACACATGCACTGCTCTCTCTACACACTCACTGCCCTCTGTACACAATCGCTGCCCTCCCTACACACTCACTGCTCTATCTACACACTCACTGCAATCTCTACACACTCACTGTCCTCTCAACACACTCACTGCCCTCTCTACACACTCACTGCCCTCTCTACACACGTGCTGCTCTCTCTACACACTCGGTGCCCACTCTACACACTCACTGCTCCCTCTACACACTCACTGCCCTCTCTACACACTGACTGCCCTCTCTACACACTCACTGCTCTATCTACACACTCACTGCTCTCTCTACACACCCACTGCCCTCTCTACACACTCACTGCACTCTCTACACACTCTCTGCCCTCTCTAAACACAGGCTGCTCTCTCTACACACTCGCTGCCCTCTCTACACACTCCCTGCTCCATCTACACACTCATTGCCCTCTCTACACACTCACTGCCCTTTCTACACACTCACTGCCCTCTCTACACACTCACTGCCCTCTCTACACACACACTGCTCTCTCTACACATGCACAACTCTCCCTTCACACTCACTGCCCTCTGTACACAATCGCTGCCCTCCCTACACACTCATTGCTCTATCTACACACTCACTGCACTCTCTACACACTCACTGCCCTCTCTATACACTCACTGCCCTCTCTACCCACTCACTGCCCTCTCTACACACTCACTGCCCTCTCTACACACTCACTGCTCTCTCTACAAATTAACTGCACTCTCTAAACACTCACTGCTCGCTCTACACACTCACTGCTGTCTCTACACACTCACTGCCCCCTCTAAACACTCATTGCCCTCTCTCCACTCTCCCTGCCCTCTCTCCACACTCACTGCCCTCTCTACACACGCACTGCCCGCTCTACACACACTCTGACCTCTCCACAAACTCTACTCTCTGCACTCACTGCTCTCTCTACACCCTCTCTGCTCACTCTACACACTTACTGCGCTCTCTACACACTCACTGCGCTCTCTACACACTCACTGCCCTCTCTACACTCTCACTGCCCTCTCTACACACTCACTGCATTCTCTACACTCTCGCTGAATTCTCTACACACTCACAGCCCTCTCTACACACTCACTGCTCTCTCTACACACTCACTGCCCACTCTACACTCTCACTGCGCTCTCTACACACTCACGGCTCTCTACACACTCACTGCCCTCTCTACACACTCATTGCCTTTTATACACATTCTCTGCCCTCTCTACACACTCACTGAACTCTCGACACACTCTCTGCCCTCTCTACACACTCACTGCCCTTTCAAAACACTCACTGCTCTCTCTACACACTCACTGCCCTCTCTACACAATCACTGCCCTCTCTACACACTCACTGCCCTGTCTGCACACTCACTGCCTTCTCTACACACTCACTACCCACTCTACACACTCACTGCCATCTCTAAACACTCACTGCCCTCTCTACACACTCACCGCCCTCTCTACACATTCACTGCCCTCTCTACGCTCTCACTGCTCTATCTCCACACTCACTGCGCTCTCTACGCACTCACTGCCCGCTCTACACACGTGCTGCTCTCTCGACAGACTCACTGCTTTCTCTACACACTCACTGCTCCCTCTACACACTCACTGCCCTCTCTATGCACTCACTGCTCTCTCTACACACTCACTGCACTCTGTACACCATCGCTGCCCTCCCTACACACTCACTGTTCTATCTACACACTCACTGCAATCTCTACACACTCACTGTCCTCTCAACACACTCACAGCCCTCTCTACACACTCACTGCCCTCTCTACACACGTGCTGCTCTCTCTACACACTCCTGCCCACTCTACACACTCACTGCTCCCTCTACACACTCACTGCCCTCTCTAGACACTGACTGCCCTCTCTACACACTCACTGCTCTATCTACAAACTCACTGCTCTATCTACACACTCACTGCTCTCTCTACACACCCACTGCCCTCTCTACACACTCACTGCACTCTCTACACACTCACTGCCCTCTCTAAACACAGGCTGCTCTCTCGACACACTCGCTGCCCTCTGTACACACTCCCTGCTCCATCTGCACACTCATTGCCCTCTCTACACATGCACTGCTCTCCCTACACACTCACTGCCCTCTGTACACAATCGCTGCCCTCCCTACACACTCATTGCTCTATCTACGCACTCACTGCCCTCTCCATACACTCACTGCCCTCTCTACCCACTCACTGCCCACTCTACACACTCAGTGCCCTCTCTACACACTCACTGCCCTCTCTACACACTCACTGCCCTCTCTACACACTCACTGCACTCTCTGTGCACTCACTGCTCTCTCTACACACTCACTGCATTCTCTACACCCTCACTGTTCTCTCTGCACACTCACTGCCCTCTATACACACTCACTGCCCTCTCTACAAACTCACTGATCTCTCTACGCACTCACTGCCCAATCTACACACTCATTGCCCTCTCTAAACACGCACTGACCTCTCTACACACTCAATGCCCTCTCTACACACTCACTGCATTCTCTACACACTCACAGCCCTCTCTGCACACTCACTGCCCTCTCTACACTCTCACTGCCCTCTCTACACCCTCACTGCTCTCTACACACTCACTGCCCTCTCTACACACTCACTGCCCTCTCTACACATTCACTGCCCTCTCTACACACTCACTGAACTCTCGACACGCTCTCTGCCCTCTCTACACACTCACTGCCCTTGCTACACACTCACTGCTCTCTCTACACACTCACTGCCCTCTCTACACAATCACTGCCCTCTCTGCACACTCACTGCCCTGTCTACACACTCACTGCCCTCTCTACACACTCACTACCCACTCTACACACTCACTGCCCTCTCTACACACTCACTGCCCTCTCTACACACTCACTGCCCTCTCTAAACATTCACTGCCCTCTCTACACACTCACTGCCCTCTCTACACACTCACTGCCCTCTCTACACACTCACTGCACTCTCTACACACTCACTGCCTGCTCTACACATGCGCTGCTCTCTCTACACACTCACTGCTCTCTCTATGCACTCACTGCCCTCTCCACACACTCACTGCCCTCTCGACACACTCACTGCCCTCTCGACACACTCACTGCCCTCTCTACACACACACTGCTCTCTCTACACATGCACTGCTCTCTCTACACACTCACTGCCCTCTCTACACACTCACTGCCCTCTCTACACACTCACTGCACTCTCTACACACTCACTGCCCGCTCTACACACGCGCTGCTCTCTCTACACACTCACTGCTCTCTCTATGCACTCACTGCCCTCTCTACACACTCACTGCCCTCTCTACACACTCACTGCCCCCTCCACACACACACTGCTCTCTCGACACATGCACTGCTCTCTCTACACACTCACTGCCCGCTCTACACACGCGCTGCTCTCTCTGCACACTCACTGCTCTCTCTATGCACTCACTGCCCTCTCTACACACTCACTGCCCTCTCTACACACTCACTGCCCCCTCTACACACACACTGCTCTCTCTACACATGCACTGCTCTCTCTACACACTCACTGCCCTCTGTACACGATCGCTGCCCTCCCTACACACTCACTGCTCTATCTACACACTCTCTGCAATCTCTACACACTCACTGCTCTCTCTACACACTCACTGCCCTCTCTACACACTTACTGCCCTCTCTACACACTCACTGCACTCTCTACACACTCACTGCCCGCTCTACACACGCGCTGCTCTCTCTACACACTCACTGCTCTCTCTATGCACTCACTGCCCTCTCTACACACTCACTGCCCTCTCTACACACTCACTGCCCCCTCCACACACACACTGCTCTCTCGACACATGCACTGCTCTCTCTACACACTCACTGCCCTCTCTACACACTCACTGCCCCCTCCACACACACACTGCTCTCTCGACACATGCACTGCTCTCTCTACACACTCACTGCCCTCTCTACACAATCGCTGCCCTCCCTACACACTCACTGCTCTATCTACACACTCTCTGCAATCTCTACACACTCACTGTCCTCTCAACACACTCACTGCCCTCTCTACACACTCACTGCCCTCTCTACACACGTGCTGCTCTCTCTACACACTCGCTGCCCACTCTACACACTCACTGCTCCCTCTACACACTCACTACCATCTCTACACACTGACTGCCCTCTCTACACACTCACTGCTCTATCTACACACTCACTGCTCTCTCTATACACCCACTGCCCTCTCTACACACTCACTGCACTCTCTACACAAATTCTGCCCTCTCTAAACACAGGCTGCTCTCTCTACACACTCGCTGCCCTCTCTACACACTCCCTGCTCCATCTACACACTCATTGCCCTCTCTACACACTCACTGCCCTTTCTACACACTCACTGCCCTCTCTACACACTCACTGCCCTCTCTACACACACACTGCTCTCTCTACACATGCACTGCTCTCCCTACACACTCACTGCCCTCTGTACACAATCGCTGCCCTCCCTACACACTCATTGCTCTATCTACACACTCACTGCTCTCTCTACACACTCACTGCTCTCTCTACACACCCACTGCCCTCTCTACACACTCACTGCACTCTCTACACAATCACTGCCCTCTCTATACACTCACTGCCCTCTCTACCCACTCACTGCCCTCTCTACACACTCACTGCCCTCTCTACACACTCACTGCTCTCTCTACAAATTAACTGCACTCTCCAAACACTCACTGCTCGCTCTGCACACTCACTGCTGTCTCTACACACTCACTGCCCTCTCTAAACACTCATTGCCCTCTCTCCACTCTCCCTGCCCTCTCTCCACACTCACTGCCCTCTCTACACACGCACTGCCCGCTCTACACACACTCTACCCCCTCTACAAACTCTACTCTCTGCACTCACTGCTCTCTCTGCACACTCTCTGCTCACTCTACACACTTACTGCGCTCTCTACACACTCACTGCTCTCTCTACACACTCACTGCCCTCTCTACACTCTCACTGCCCTCTCTACACACTCACTGCTCTCTACACACTCACTGCCCTCTCTACACACTCACTGCCCTCTCTACACATTCACTGCCCTCTCTACACACTCATTGAACTCTCGACACACTCTCTGCCCTCTCTACACACTCACTGCCCTTTCTACACACTCACTGCTCTCTCTACACACTCACTGCCCTCTCTACACAATCACTGCCCTCTCTACACACTCACTGCCCTGTCTACACACGCACTGCCCTCTCTACACACTCACTACCCACTCTACACACTCACTGCCCTCTCTACACACTCACTGCCCTCTCTACACACTCACTGCCCTCTCTACACATTCACTGCCCTCTCTACGCACTCACTGCTCTATCTACACACTCACTGCGCTTTCTACACACTCACTGCCCTCTCTACACACTCACTGCCCTCTCTACACACTCACTGCACTCTCTACACACTCACTGCCCGCTCTACACACGTGCTGCTCTCTCTACACACTCACTGCTATCTCTACACACTCACTGTTCCCTCAACACACTCACTGCGCTCTCTATGCACTCACTGCCCTCTCTACACACTCTCTGCCCTCTCTACACACTCACTGCCCTCTCTACACACACACTGCTCTCTCTACACATGCACTGCTCTCTCTACACACTCACTGCCCTCTGTACACAATCGCCGCCCTCCCTACACACTCACTGCTCTATCTACACACTCACTGCAATCTCTACACACTCACTGTCCTCTCAACACACTCACAACCGTCTCTACACACTCACTGCCCTCTCAACACACGTGCTGCTCTCTCTACACACTCGCTGCCCACTCTACACACTCACTGCTCCCTCTACACACTCACTGCCCTCTCTACACACTGACTGCCCTCTCTACACACTCACTGCTCTATCTACACACTCACTGCTCTATCTACACACTCACTGCTCTCTCTACACACCCACTGCCCTCTCTACACACTCACTGCACTCTCTACACACTCACTGCCCTCTCTAAACACAGGCTGCTCTCTCTACACACTCGCTGCCCTCTGTACACACTCCCTGCTCCATCTGCACACTCATTGCCCTCTCTACACATGCACTGCTCTCCCTACCCACACACTGCCCTCTGTACACAATCGCTGCCCTCCCTACACACTCATTGCTCTATCTACACACTCACTGCCCTCTCTATACACTCACTGCCTTCTCTACCCACCCACTGCCTCTCTACACAATCAGTGCCCTCTCCACACACTCACTGCCCTCTCTACACACTCACTGCCCTCTCTACACACTCACTGCACTCTCTGTGCACTCACTGCTCTCTCTACACACTCACTGCATTCTCTACACACTCACTGTTCTCTCTGCACTCTCACTGCCCTCTATACACTTTCACTGCCCTCTCTATAAACTCACTGATCTCTCTACGCACTCACTGCCCACTCTACACACTCATTGCCCTCTCTAAACACGCACTGACCTCTCTACACACTCAATGCCCTCTCTACACACTCACTGCATTCTCTACACACTCACAGCCCTCTCTACACACTCACTGCTCTCTCTACACACTCACTGCTCTCTCTACACACTCACTGCCCTCTCTACACTCTCACTGCCCTCTCTACACACTCACTGCTCTCTACACACTCACTGCCCTCTCTACACACTCACTGCCCTCTCTACACATTCACTGCCCTCTCTCCACATTCACTGAACTCTCGACACACTCTCTGCCCTCTCTACACACTCACTGCCCTTGCTACACACTCACTGCTCTCTCTACACACTCACTGCCCTCTCTACACAATCACTGCCCTCTCTACACACTCACTGCCCTGTCTACACACTCACTGCCCTCTCTACACACTCACTACCCTCTCTACACATTCACTGCCCTCTCTACACACTCACTGCCCTCTCTACACACTCACTGCACTCTCTACACACTCACTGCCTGCTCTACACATGCGCTGCTCTCTCTACACACTCACTGCTCTCTCTATGCACTCACTGCCCTCTCTACACACTCACTGCCCTCTCGACACACTCACTGCCCTCTCGACACACACACTGCTCTCTCTACACATGCACTGCTCTCTCTACACACTCACTGCCCTCTGTACACAATCGCTGCCCTCCCTACACACTCACTGCTCTATCTACACACTCACTGCAATCTCTACACACTCACTGTCCTCTCAACACACTCACTGTCCTCTCTACACACTCACTGCCCTCTCTACACACGTGCTGCTCTCTCTACACACTCGGTGCCCACTCTACACACTCACTGCTCCCTCTACACACTCACTGCCCTCTCTACACACTGACTGCCCTCTCTACACACTCACTGCTCTATCTACACACTCACTGCTCTCTCTACACACCCACTGCCCTCTCTACACACTCACTGCACTCTCTACACACTCTCTGCCCTCTCTAAACACAGGCTGCTCTCTCTACACACTCGCTGCCTTCTCTACACACTCCCTGCTCCATCTACACACTCAATGCCCTCTCTACACACTCACTGCCCTTTCTACACACTCACTGCCCTCTCTACACACTCACTGCCCTCTCTACACACACACTGCTCTCTCTACACATGCACAACTCTCCCTTCACACTCACTGCCCTCTGTACACAATCGCTGCCCTCCCTACACACTCATTGCTCTATCTACACACTCACTGCACTCTCTACACACTCACTGCCCTCTCTATACACTCACTGCCCTCTCTACCCACTCACTGCCCTCTCTACACACTCACTGCCCTCTCTACACACTCACTGCTCTCTCTACAAATTAACTGCACTCTCTAAACACTCACTGCTCGCTCTACACACTCACTGCTGTCTCTACACACTCACTGCCCCCTCTAAACACTCATTGCCCTCTCTCCACTCTCCCTGCCCTCTCTCCACACTCACTGCCCTCTCTACACACGCACTGCCCGCTCTACACACTCTCTGACCTCTCCACAAACTCTACTCTCTGCACTCACTGCTCTCTCTACACCTTCTCTGCTCACTCTACACACTTACTGCGCTCTCTACACACTCACTGCGCTCTCTACACACTGACTGCCCTCTCTACACACTCACTGCTCTATCTACACACTCACTGCTCTCTCTACACACCCACTGCCCTCTCTACACACTCACTGCACTCTCTACACCCTCTCTGCCCTCTCTAAACACAGGCTGCTCTCTCTACACACTCGCTGCCTTCTCTACACACTCCCTGCTCCATCTACACACTCAATGCCCTCTCTACACACTCACTGCCCTTTCTACACACTCACTGCCCTTTCTACACACTTACTGCGCTCTCTACACACTCACTGCATTCTCTACACACTCGCTGAATTCTCTACAAACTCACAGCCCTCTCTACACACTCACTGCTCTCTCTACACACTCACTGCCCACTCTACACTCTCACTGCCCTCTCTACACACTCACGGCTCTCTACACACTCACTGCCCTCTCTACACACTCATTGCCTTCTATACACATTCTCTGCCCTCTCTACACACTCACTGAACTCTCGACACACTCTCTGCCCTCTCTACACACTCACTGCCCTTTCAACACACTCACTGCTCTCTCTACACACTCACTGCCCTCTCTACACAATCACTGCCCTCTCTACACACTCACTGCCCTGTCTGCACACTCACTGCCCTCTCTACACACTCACTACCCACTCTACACACTCACTGCCATCTCTAAACACTCACTGCCCTCTCTACACACTCACCGCCCTCTCTACACATTCACTGCCCTCTCTACGCTCTCACTGCTCTATCTACACACTCACTGCGCTCTCTACGCACTCACTGCCCTCTCTACACACTCACTGCCCTCTCTACACACTCACTGCACTCTCTACACACTCACTGCCCGCTCTACACACGTGCTGCTCTCTCTACACACTCACTGCTATCTCTACACACTCACTGCTCCCTCTACACACTCACTGCCCTCTCTATGCACTCACTGCTCTCTCTACACACTCACTGCACTCTGTACACAATCGCTGCCCTCCCTACACACTCACTGCTCTATCTACACACTCACTGCAATCTCTACACACTCACTCTCCTCTCAACACACTCACAGCCCTCTCTACACACTCACTGCCCTCTCTACACACGTGCTGCTCTCTCTACACACTCCTGCCCACTCTACACACTCACTGCTCCCTCTACACACTCACTGCCCACTCTAGACACTGACTGCCCTCTCTACACACTCACTGCTCTATCTACAAACTCACTGCTCTATCTACACACTCACTGCTCTCTCTACACACCCACTGCCCTCTCTACACACTCACTGCACTCTCTACACACTCACTGCCCTCTCTAAACACAGGCTGCTCTCTCGACACACTCGCTGCCCTCTGTACACACTCCCTGCTCCATCTGCACACTCATTGCCCTCTCTACACATGCACTGCTCTCCCTACACACTCACTGCCCTCTGTACACAATCGCTGCCCTCCCTACACACTCATTGCTCTATCTACGCACTCACTGCCCTCTCTATACACTCACTGCCCTCTCTACCCACTCACTGCCCTCTCTACACACTCAGTGCCCTCTCTACACACTCACTGCCCTCTCTACACACTCACTGCACTCTCTGTGCACTCACTGCTCTCTCTACACACTCACTGCATTCTCTACACACTCACTGTTCTCTCTGCACACTCACTGCCCTCTATACACACTCACTGCCCTCTCTACAAACTCACTGATCTCTCTACGCACTCACTGCCCAATCTACACACTCATTGCCCTCTCTAAACACGCACTGACCTCTCTACACACTCAATGCCCTCTCTACACACTCACTGCATTCTCTACACACTCACAGCCCTCTCTACACACTCACTGCTCTCTCTGCACACTCACTGCCCTCTCTACACTCTCACTGCCATCTCTACACACTCACTGCTCTCTACACACTCACTGCCCTCTCTACACACTCACTGCTCTCTCTACACATTCACTGCCCTCTCTACACACTCACTGAACTCTCGACACGCTCTCTGCCCTCTCTACACACTCACTGCCCTTGCTACACACTCACTGCTCTCTCTACACACTCACTGCCCTCTCTACACAATCACTGCCCTCTCTGCACACTCACTGCCCTGTCTACACACTCACTGCCCTCTCTACACACTCACTACCCACTCTACACACTCACTGCCCTCTCTACACACTCACTGCCCTCTCTACACACTCACTGCCCTCTCTACACATTCACTGCCCTCTCTACACACTCACTGCCCTCTCTACACACTCACTGCCCTCTCTACACACTCACTGCACTCTCTACACACTCACTGCCTGCTCTACACATGCGCTGCTCTATCTACACACTCACTGCTCTCTCTATGCACTCACTGCCCTCTCCACACACTCACTGCCCTCTCGACACACTCACTGCCCTCTCGACACACTCACTGCTCGCTCTACACACTCACTGCTGTCTCTGCACACTCACTGCCCACTCTAAACACTCATTGCCTTCTCTCCACTCTCCCTGCCCTCTCTCCACACTCACTGCCCTCTCTACACACGCACTGCCCGCTCTACACACACTCTACCCACTCTACAAACTCTACTCTCTGCACTCACTGCTCTCTCTACACACTGCCTGCTCACACTACACACTTACTGCGCCCTCTGTACACTCACTGCACTCTCTGCACACTCACTGCCCTCTCTACACACTAACTGCCCTCTGTACACACTCACTGCGCTCTCTGCACACTAACTGCCTCTGTTCACACTCACTGCCCTCTCTACACACTCACTGCCCTCTCTACACACTCACGGCCTTCGCTATACACTCACTGCCCTCTCTACACACTCACTGCCCTCTCTACACACTCACTGCTCTCTCTGCACATTCACTGCCCTCTCTACACGCTCACTGGCCTCTCTACACACTCACTGCCCTCTCTACACACTCACTGCCCTCTCTAAACACTCACTGCACTCTGTACACACTCACTGCCCTCTCTGCACACTCACTGCCCTCTCTACACACTCACTGCCTCTCTACACACTCACTGCTCTCTCTACACACTCACTGCCCACTCTACACACTCACTGCCCTCTCTACATACTCACTGCCCTCTCTACACACTCCCTGCTCGCTCTACACACTCAATGATCTCTCTACACACTCACTGCCCTCTCTACACACTCACTGCTCTCTCTACATACTCATTGCACTCTCTACACACTCACTGCCCATTCTACACACTCACTGCACTCTCTACACACTCACTGCCCTCTCTACACACTCACTGCTCTATCTACACACTCACTGCACTCTCTACACACTCACTGCCCTCTCTACGCACTCACTGCTCTATCTACACACTCACTGCACTCTACACACTCAGTGCCCTCCCTACACACTCACTGCCCTCTCTGCACACTCACTGCTCTGTCTACTCACTCACTGCTCTCTCTACACACTCACTGCTCTCTCTACACACTCACTGCACTCTCTACACACTCACTGCTCTCCCTACACATTCACTTCTCTATCTACACACCCACTGCAGTCTCTACACACGCACTGCTCTCTCTACACACTCACTGCCCTCTCTACACACTCACTGCCCTCGCTACACACTCACTGCCCTCTCTACACACTCACTGCCCTCTATATACACTCACTGCACTCGCTACACACTCACTGCCCTCTCGACACACTCACTGCCATCTCTACACACTCACTGCCATCTCTACACACTCACTGCCCTCTCTACACACTCACTGCTCTCTCTACAAATTAACTGCACTCTCTGCACACTCACTGCTCGCTCTACACACTCACTGCTGTCTCGACACACTCACTGCCCTCTCTAAACACTCATTGCCCTCTCTCCACTCTCCCTGCCCTCTCTCCACACTCACTGCCCTCTCTACACATGCACTGCCCGCTCTACACACACTCTACCCTCTCTACAAACTCTACTCTCTGCACTCACTGCTCTCTCTACTCACTGCCTGCTGATTCTACACACTTACTGCGCTCTCTACACACTCACTGCTGTCTCTACACACTCACTGCCCTCTCTACACACTCACTGCCCTCTCTACACATTCACTGCTCTCTCTACAAATTAACTGCACTCTCTAAACACTCACTGCTCGCTCTACACACTCACTGCTGTCTCTACACACTCACTGCCCTCTCTAAACACTCATTGCCTTCTCTCCACTCTCCCTGCCCTCTCTCCACACACACTGCCCTCTCTACACACGCACTGCCCGCTCTACACACACTCTACCCTCTCTACAAACTCTACTCTCTGCACTCACTGCTCTCTCTACACACTGCCTGCTCAATCTACACACTTACTGCGCCCTCTGCACACTCACTGCCCTCTCTGCACACTCACTGCCCTCTCTACACACTAACTGCCCTCTGTACACACTCACTGCGCTCTCTACACACTAACTGCCCCCTGTTCACACTCACTGCCGTCTCTGCACACTCACTGCCCTCTCTACACACTCACTGCCTTCGCTATACACTCACTGCCCACTCTACACACTCACTGCCCTCTTTACATACTCACTGCACTCTGTACACACTCACTGCTCTCTCTGCACACTCACTGCTCTCTCTACACACTCACTGCCCTCTCTACACACTCACTGCCCTCTCTAAACACTCACTGCACTCTGTACACACTCACTGCCCTCTCTGCACACTCACTGCTCTCTCTACACACTCACTGCCCTCTCTACATACTCACTGCCCTCTCTACACACTCCCTGCTCGCTCTACACACTCAATGCCCTCTCTACACACTCACTGCCCTCTCTACACACTCACTGCTCTCTCTACACACTCACTGCACTCTCTATACACTCACTGCCCATTCTACACACTCACTGCACTCTCTACACACTCACTGCCCTCTCTACACACTCACTGCTCTATCTATACACTCACTGCACTCTCTACACACTCACTGCCCTCTCTACACACTCACTGCTCCATCTACACACTCACTGCACTCTCTATACACTCACTGCCCATTCTACACTCTCACTGCACTCTCTACACACTCACTGCCCTCTCTACACACTCACTGCTCTACCTACACACTCACTGCACTCTCTACACACTCACTGCCCTCTCTACACACTCACTGCTCTATCTACACACTCACTGCACTCTACACACTCACTGCCCTCTCTACACACTCACTGCCCTCTCTACACACTCACTTCTCTGTCTACACACTCACTGCTCTCTCTACACACTCACTGCTCTCTCTACACACTCACTGCACTCTCTACACACTCACTGCACTCTCTAAACACTCACTGCTCTCTCTACACACTCACTTCTCTCTCTACACACTCACTGCTCCATCTACACACTCACTGCACTCTACACACTCAACGCCCTCTCTACACACTCACTGCCCTCTCTACACACTCACTGCTCTGTCTACACACTCACTGCTCTCTCTACACACTCACTGCTCTCTCTACACACTCACTGCACTCTCTACTTACTCACTGCCCTCTCTACACACTCCCTGCTCGCTCTACACACTCAATGCCCTCTCTACACAGTCACTGCCCTCTCTACACACTCACCGCTCTCTCTACACACTCACTGCACTCTCTACACACTCACTGCCCATTCTACACTCTCACTGCACTCTCTACACACTCACTGCCCTCTCTGCACACTAACTGCTCTGTCTACACACTCACTGCACTCTCTACACACTCACTGCCCTCTCTACACACGCACTGCTCTCTCTACACACTCACTGCCCTCTCTACACACTCACTGCCCTCTCTACACACTCACTGCCCTCTCTACACACTCACTGCCCTCTCTATAGACTCACTGCACTCGCTACACATTCACTGCCCTCTCTACACACTCACTGCCCTCTCTACACACTCACTGCCCTCTCTACACACTCACTGCTCGCTCTAAACACTCATTGCCCTCTCTCCACTCTCCCTGCTTTCTCTCCACACTCACTGCCCTCTCTACACATGCACTGCCCGTCTACACACACTCTACCCTCTCTACAAACTCTACTCTCTGCAGTCACTGCTCTCTCTACTCACTGCCTGCTCATTCTACACACTTACTGCGCTCTCTACACACTCACTTCCCTCTCTACACACTCACTGCCCTCTCTACACACTCACTGCTCTCTCTACCAATTAAATGCACTCTCTAAGCACTCACTGCTCGCTCTAAACACTCACTGCTGTCTCTACACACTCACTGCCCTCTCTAAACACTCATTGCCCTCTCTCCACTCTCCCTGCCCTCTCTATGCACGCACTGCCCGCTCTACACACACGCTACCCTCTCTACAAACTCTACTCTCTGAACTCACTGCTCTCTCTACACACTGCCTGCTCACTCTACAGACTTACTGCGCTCTCTGCAACTAACTGCCCTCTGTACACACACACTGCGCTCTCTATACACTAACTACCCTCTGTTCACACTCACTGCCCTCGCTATACACTCACTGCCCTCTCTACACACTCACTGCCCTCTCTAAACACTCACTGCACTCTGTACACACTCACTGCCCTCTCTGCACACTCACTGCCCTCTCTACACACTCACTGCCTCTCTACACACTCACTGCTCTCTCTACACACTCACTGCCCACTCTACACACTCACTGCCCTCTCTACATACTCACTGCCCTCTCTACACACTCCCTGCTCGCTCTACACACTCAATGATCTCTCTACACACTCACTGCCCTCTCTACACACTCACTGCTCTCTCTACATACTCATTGCACTCTCTACACACACACTGCCCATTCTACACACTCACTGCACTCTCTACACACTCACTGCCCTCTCTACACACTCACTGCTCTATCTACACACTCACTGCACTCTCTACACACTCACTGCCCTCTCTACGCACTCACTGCTCTATCTACACACTCACTGCACTCTACACACTCAGTGCCCTCCCTACACACTCACTGCCCTCTCTGCACACTCACTGCTCTGTCTACACACTCACTGCTCTCTCTACACACTCACTGCTCTCTCTACACACTCACTGCTCTCTCTACACACTCACTGCCCTCTCTACACACTCACTGCCCTCGCTACACACTCACTGCCCTCTCTACACACTCACTGCCCTCTCTATACACTCACTGCACTCGCTACACACTCACTGCCCTCTCGACACACTCACTGCCCTCTCTACACACTCACTGCCCTCTCTACTCACTCACTGCCCTCTCTACACTCTCACTGCTCTCTACAAATTAACTGCACTCTCTGCACACTCACTGCTCGCTCTACACACTCACTGCTGTCTCTACACACTCACTGCCCTCTCTAAACACTCATTGCCCTCTCTCCACTCTCCCTGCCCTCTCTCCACAATCACTGCCCTCTCTACACATGCACTGCCCGCTCTACACACACTCTACCCTCTCTACGAACTCTACTCTCTGCACTCACTGCTCTCTCTACTCACTGCCTGCTCATTCTACACAATTACTGCCATCTCTACACACTCACTGCTGTCTCTACACACTCACTGCCCTCTCTACACACTCACTGCCCTCTCTACACATTCACTGCTCTCTCTACAAATTAACTGCACTCTCTAAACACTCACTGCTCGCTCTACACACTCACTGCTCTTTCTACACACTCACTGCCCTCTCTAAACACTCATTGCCTTCTCTCCACTCTCCCTGCCCTCTCTCCACACACACTGCCCTCTCTACACACGCACTGCCCGCTCTACACACACTCTACCCTCTCTACAAACTCTACTCTCTGCACTCACTGCTCTCTCTACACACTGCCTGCTCACTCTACACACTTACTGCGCCCTCTGCACACTCACTGCCCTCTCTGCACACTCACTGCCCTCTCTACACACTAACTGCCCTCTGTACACACTCACTGCGCTCTCTACACACTAACTGCCCCCTGTTCACACTCACTGCCGTCTCTGCACACTCACTGCCCTCTCTACACACTCACTGCCTTCGCTATACACTCACTGCCCTCTCTACACACTCACTGCCCTCTCTACACATTCACTGCCCTCTCTACACGCTCACTGGCCTCTCTACACACTCACTGCCATCTCTACACACTCACTGCCCTCTCTAAACACTCACTGCACTCTGTACACACTCACTGCCCTCTCTGCACACTCACTGCCCTCTCTACACACTCACTGCCTCTCTACACACTCACTGCCCACTCTACACACTCACTGCCCTCTTTACATACTCACTGCACTCTGTACACACTCACTGCTCTCTCTGCACACTCACTGCTCTCTCTACACACTCACTGCCCTCTCTACACACTCACTGCTCTCTCTACACACTCACCGCCCTCTCTACATACTCACTGCCCTCTCTACACACTCCCTGCTCGCTCTGCACACTCAATGCCCTCTCTACACACTCACTGCCCTCTCTACACACTCACTGCTCTCTCTACACACTCACTGCACTCTCTATACACTCACTGCACATTCTACACACTCACTGCACTCTCTACACACTCACTGCCCTCTCTACACACTCACTGCTCTATCTACACACTCACTGCACTCTCTACACACTCACTGCCCTCTCTACACACTCACTGCTCCATCTACACACTCACTGCACTCTACACACTCAACGCCCTCTCTACACACTCACTGCCCTCTCTACACACTCACTGCTCTGTCTACACACTCACTGCTCTCTCTACACACTCACTGCTCTCTCTGCACACTCACTGCAATCTCTACTTACTCACTGCCCTCTCTACACACTCCCTGCTCGCTCTACACACTCAATGCCCTCTCTGCACAGTCACTGCCCTCTCTACACACTCACCGCTCTCTCTACACACTCACTGCACTCTCTACACACTCACTGCCCATTCTACACTCTCACTGCACTCTCTACACACTCACTGCCCTCTCTACGCACTCACTGCTCTATCTACACACTCACTGCACTCTCTACACACTCACTGCCCTCTCTACACACTCGCTGCTCTATCTACACACTCACTGCACTCTACACACTCACTGCCCTCTCTACACACTCACTGCGCTCTCTACACACTCACTGCTCTGTCTACACACTCACTGCTCTCTCTACACACTCACTGCTCTCTCTACACACTCACTGCACTCTCTACACACTCACTGCACTCTCTAAACACTCACTGCTCTCTCTACACACTCACTTCTCTCTCTACACACTCACTGCTCCATCTACACACGCACTGCACTCTACACACTCAACGCCCTCTCTGCACACTCACTGCCCTCTCTACACACTCACTGCTCTGTCTACACACTCACTGCTCTCTCTACACACTCACTGCTCTCTCTACACACTCACTGCACTCTCTACTTACTCACTGCCCTCTCCACACACTCCCTGCTCGCTCTACACACTCAATGCCCTCTCTACACAGTCACTGCCCTCTCTACACACTCACCGCTCTCTCTACACACTCACTGCACTCTCTACACACTCACTGCCCATTCTACACTCTCACTGCACTCTCTACACACTCACTGCCCTCTCTACACACTCACTGCTCTGTCTACACACTCACTGCACTCTCTACACACTCACTGACCTCTCTACACACGCACTGCTCTATCTACACACTCACTGCCCTCTCTACACACTCACTGCCCTCTCTACACACTCACTGCCCTCTCTACACACTCACTGCCCTCTCTATAGACTCACTGCACTCGCTACACATTCACTGCCCTCTCTACACATGCACTGCCCGTCTACACACACTCTACCCTCTCTACAAACTCTACTCTCTGCACTCACTGCTCTCTCTACTCACTGCCTGCTCATTCTACACACTTACTGCGCTCTCTACACACTCACTGCCCTCTCTACACACTCACTGCCCTCTCTACACACTCACTGCTCTCTCTACAAATTAACTGCTCTCTCTAAACACTCACTGCTCGCTCTAAACACTCACTGCTGTCTCTACACACTCACTGCCCTCTCTAAACACTCATTGCCCTCTCTCCACTCTCCCTGCCCTCTCTATGCACGCACTGCCCGCTCTACACACACGCTACCCTCTCTACAAACTCTACTCTCTGAACTCACTGCTCTCTCTACACACTGCCTGCTCACTCTACAGACTTACTGCGCTCTCTGCAACTAACTGCCCTCTGTACACACACACTACGCTCTCTATACACTAACTACCCTCTGTGCACACTCACTGCCCTCGCTATACACTCACTGCCCTCTCTACACACTCACTGCCCTCTCTACACACTCACTGCTCTCTCTACACATTCACTGCCCTCTCGACACGCTCACTGCCCTCTCTACACACTCACTGCCCTCTCTACACACTCACTGCATTCTCTACACACTCACTGCCCTCTCTACACACTCACTGCCCTGTCTACACACTCACTGCCCTCTCTACACACTCACTGTCCTCTCTACACACTCGGTACCCTCTCTACACACTCACTGCCTTCTCTACTCACTCAGTGCCCTCTCTACACACTCACTGCCCTCTCTACACACTCACTGCCCTCTCTACACACTCATTGCCCTCTCCAAACACGCACTGAACTCTCTGCACACTCACTGCCCTCTCTACACACTCACTGCATTCTCTACACACTCACTGTTCTCTCTGCACACTCACTGCCCTCTATACACACTCACTGCCCTCTCTACAAACTCACTGATCTCTCTACGCACTCACTGCCCACTCTACACCCTCATTGCCCTCTCCAAACACGCACTGACCTCTCTACACACTCAATGCCCTCTCTACACACTCACTGCATTCTCTACACACTCACAGCCCTCTCTACACACTCACTGCTCTCTCTACACACTCACTGCCCTCTCTACACTCTCACTGCCCTCTCTACACACTCACTGCTCTCTACACACTCACTGCCCTCTCTACACACTCACTGCCCTCTCTTCACATTCACTGCCCTCTCTACACACTCACTGAACTCTCGACACACTCTCTGCCCTCTCTACACCCTCACTGCCCTTGCTACACACTCACTGCTCTCTCTACACACTCACTGCCCTCTCTACACAATCACTGCCCTCTCTACACACTCACTGCCCTGTCTACACACTCACTGCCCTCTCTACCCACTCACTACCCACTCTACACACTCACATCCCTCTCTACACACTCACTGCCCTCTCTACACACTCACTGCCCTCTCTACACATTCACTGCCCTCTCTACACACTCACTGCCCTCTCTACACACTCACTGCCCTCTCTACACACTCACTGCACTCTCTACACACTCACTGCCCGCTCTACACACGCGCTGCTCGCTCTATACACTCACTGCTCTCTCTATGCACTCACTGCCCTCTCTACACACTCACTGCCCTCTCTACACACTCACTGCCCCCTCCACACACACACTGCTCTCTCGACACATGCACTGCTCTCTCTACACACTCACTGCCCGCTCTACACACGCGCTGCTCTCTCTACACACTCACTGCTCTCTCTATGCACTCACTGCCCTCTCTACACACTCACTGCCCTCTCTACACACTCACTGCCCCCTCTACACACACACTGCTCTCTCTACACATGCACTGCTCTCTCTACACACTCACTGCCCTCTGTACACAATCGCTGCCCTCCCTACACACTCACTGCTCTATCTACACACTCACTGCAATCTCTACACACTCACTGTTCTCTCAACACACTCACTGCCCTCTCTACACACTCACTGCCCTCTCTAAACACGTGCTGCTCTCTCTACACACTCGCTGCCCACTCTACACACTCACTGCTCCCTCTACACACTCACTACCCTCTCTACACACTGACTGCCCTCTCTACACACTCACTGCTCTATCTACACACTCACTGCTCTCTCTACACACCCACTGCCCTCTCTACACACTCACTGCACTCTCTACACACTCTCTGCCCTCTCTAAACACAGGCTGCTCTCTCTACACACTCGCTGCCCTCTCTATACACTCCCTGCTCCATCTACACACTCATTGCCCTCTCTACACACTCACTGCCCTTTCTACACACTCACTGCGCTCTCTACACACTCACTGCCCTCTCTACACACACACTGCTCTCTCTACACATGCACTGCTCTCCCTACACACTCACTGCCCTCTGTACACAATCGCTGCCCTCCCTACACACTCATTGCTCTATCTACACACTCACTGCACTCTCTACACAATCACTGCCCTCTCTATACACTCACTGCCCTCTCTACCCACTCACTGCCCTCTCTACACACTCACTGCCCTCTCTACACACTCACTGCTCTCTCTACAAATTAACTGCACTCTCTTAACGCTCACTGCTCGCTCTACACACTCACTGCCCTCTCGACACACTCACTACCCTCTCTACACACACACTGCTCTCTCTACACATGCACTGCTCTCTCTACACACTCACTGCCCTCTGTACACAATCGCTGCCCTCCCTACACACTCACTGCTCTATCTACACACTCACTGCAATCTCTACACACTCACTGTCCTCTCAACACACTCACAGCCCTCTCTACACACTCACTTCCCTCTCTACACACGTGCTGCTCTCTCTACACACTCGCTGCCCACTCTACACACTCACTGCTCCCTCTACACACTCACTGCCCTCTCTACACACTGACTGCCCTCTCTACACACTCACTGCTCTATCTACACACTCACTGCTCTATCTACACACTCACTGCTCTCTCTGCACACCCACTGCCCTCTCTACACACTCACTGCACTCTCTACACACTCACTGCCCTCTCTAAACACAGGCTGCTCTCTCTACACACTCGCTGCCCTCTGTACACACTCCCTGCTCCATCTGCACACTCATTGCCCTCTCTACACATGCACTGCTCTCCCTACACACTCACTGCCCTCTCTACACAATCGCTGCCCTCCCTACACACTCATTGCTCTATCTACACACTCACTGCCCTCTCTATACACTCACTGCCTTCTCTACCCACTCACTGCCCTCTCTACACACTCAGTGCCCTCTCTACACCCTCACTGCCCTCTCTACACACTCACTGCACTCTCTGTGCACTCACTGCTCTCTCTACACACTCACTGCATTCTCTACACACTCACTGTTCTCTCTGCACACTCACTGCCCTCTATACACACTCACTGCCCTCTCTATAAACTCACTGATCTCTCTACGCACTCACTGCCCACTCTACACACTCATTGCCCTCTCTAAACACGCACTGACCTCTCTACACACTCACTGCTCCCTCTACACACTCACTGCCCTCTCTACACACTGACTGCCCTCTCTACACACTCACTGCTCTATCTACACACTCACTGCTCTCTCTACACACCCACTGCCCTCTCTACACACTCACTGCACTCTCTACACACTCTCTGCCCTCTCTAAACACAGGCTGCTCTCTCTACACACTCGCTGCCTTCTCTACACACTCCCTGCTCCATCTACACACTCAATGCCCTCTCTACACACTCACTGCCCTTTCTACACACTCACTGCCCTCTCTACACACTCACTGCCCTCTCTACACACACACTGCTCTCTCTACACATGCACAACTCTCCCTTCACACTCACTGCCCTCTGTACACAATCGCTGCCCTCCCTACACACTCATTGCTCTATCTACACACTCACTGCACTCTCTACACACTCACTGCCCTCTCTATACACTCACTGCCCTCTCTACCCACTCACTGCCCTCTCTACACACTCACTGCCCTCTCTACACACTCACTGCTCTCTCTACAAATTAACTGCACTCTCTAAACACTCACTGCTCGCTCTACACACTCACTGCTGTCTCTACACACTCACTGCCCCCTCTAAACACTCATTGCCCTCTCTCCACTCTCCCTGCCCTCTCTCCACACTCACTGCCCTCTCTACACACGCACTGCCCGCTCTACACACTCTCTGACCTCTCCACAAACTCTACTCTCTGCACTCACTGCTCTCTCTACACCTTCTCTGCTCACTCTACACACTTACTGCGCTCTCTACACACTCACTGCGCTCTCTACACACTGACTGCCCTCTCTACACACTCACTGCTCTATCTACACACTCACTGCTCTCTCTACACACCCACTGCCCTCTCTACACACTCACTGCACTCTCTACACCCTCTCTGCCCTCTCTAAACACAGGCTGCTCTCTCTACACACTCGCTGCCTTCTCTACACACTCCCTGCTCCATCTACACACTCAATGCCCTCTCTACACACTCACTGCCCTTTCTACACACTCACTGCCCTTTCTACACACTTACTGCGCTCTCTACACACTCACTGCATTCTCTACACACTCGCTGAATTCTCTACAAACTCACAGCCCTCTCTACACACTCACTGCTCTCTCTACACACTCACTGCCCACTCTACACTCTCACTGCCCTCTCTACACACTCACGGCTCTCTACACACTCACTGCCCTCTCTACACACTCATTGCCTTCTATACACATTCTCTGCCCTCTCTACACACTCACTGAACTCTCGACACACTCTCTGCCCTCTCTACACACTCACTGCCCTTTCAACACACTCACTGCTCTCTCTACACACTCACTGCCCTCTCTACACAATCACTGCCCTCTCTACACACTCACTGCCCTGTCTGCACACTCACTGCCCTCTCTACACACTCACTACCCACTCTACACACTCACTGCCATCTCTAAACACTCACTGCCCTCTCTACACACTCACCGCCCTCTCTACACATTCACTGCCCTCTCTACGCTCTCACTGCTCTATCTACACACTCACTGCGCTCTCTACGCACTCACTGCCCTCTCTACACACTCACTGCCCTCTCTACACACTCACTGCACTCTCTACACACTCACTGCCCGCTCTACACACGTGCTGCTCTCTCTACACACTCACTGCTATCTCTACACACTCACTGCTCCCTCTACACACTCACTGCCCTCTCTATGCACTCACTGCTCTCTCTACACACTCACTGCACTCTGTACACAATCGCTGCCCTCCCTACACACTCACTGCTCTATCTACACACTCACTGCAATCTCTACACACTCACTCTCCTCTCAACACACTCACAGCCCTCTCTACACACTCACTGCCCTCTCTACACACGTGCTGCTCTCTCTACACACTCCTGCCCACTCTACACACTCACTGCTCCCTCTACACACTCACTGCCCACTCTAGACACTGACTGCCCTCTCTACACACTCACTGCTCTATCTACAAACTCACTGCTCTATCTACACACTCACTGCTCTCTCTACACACCCACTGCCCTCTCTACACACTCACTGCACTCTCTACACACTCACTGCCCTCTCTAAACACAGGCTGCTCTCTCGACACACTCGCTGCCCTCTGTACACACTCCCTGCTCCATCTGCACACTCATTGCCCTCTCTACACATGCACTGCTCTCCCTACACACTCACTGCCCTCTGTACACAATCGCTGCCCTCCCTACACACTCATTGCTCTATCTACGCACTCACTGCCCTCTCTATACACTCACTGCCCTCTCTACCCACTCACTGCCCTCTCTACACACTCAGTGCCCTCTCTACACACTCACTGCCCTCTCTACACACTCACTGCACTCTCTGTGCACTCACTGCTCTCTCTACACACTCACTGCATTCTCTACACACTCACTGTTCTCTCTGCACACTCACTGCCCTCTATACACACTCACTGCCCTCTCTACAAACTCACTGATCTCTCTACGCACTCACTGCCCAATCTACACACTCATTGCCCTCTCTAAACACGCACTGACCTCTCTACACACTCAATGCCCTCTCTACACACTCACTGCATTCTCTACACACTCACAGCCCTCTCTACACACTCACTGCTCTCTCTGCACACTCACTGCCCTCTCTACACTCTCACTGCCATCTCTACACACTCACTGCTCTCTACACACTCACTGCCCTCTCTACACACTCACTGCTCTCTCTACACATTCACTGCCCTCTCTACACACTCACTGAACTCTCGACACGCTCTCTGCCCTCTCTACACACTCACTGCCCTTGCTACACACTCACTGCTCTCTCTACACACTCACTGCCCTCTCTACACAATCACTGCCCTCTCTGCACACTCACTGCCCTGTCTACACACTCACTGCCCTCTCTACACACTCACTACCCACTCTACACACTCACTGCCCTCTCTACACACTCACTGCCCTCTCTACACACTCACTGCCCTCTCTACACATTCACTGCCCTCTCTACACACTCACTGCCCTCTCTACACACTCACTGCCCTCTCTACACACTCACTGCACTCTCTACACACTCACTGCCTGCTCTACACATGCGCTGCTCTATCTACACACTCACTGCTCTCTCTATGCACTCACTGCCCTCTCCACACACTCACTGCCCTCTCGACACACTCACTGCCCTCTCGACACACTCACTGCTCGCTCTACACACTCACTGCTGTCTCTGCACACTCACTGCCCACTCTAAACACTCATTGCCTTCTCTCCACTCTCCCTGCCCTCTCTCCACACTCACTGCCCTCTCTACACACGCACTGCCCGCTCTACACACACTCTACCCACTCTACAAACTCTACTCTCTGCACTCACTGCTCTCTCTACACACTGCCTGCTCACACTACACACTTACTGCGCCCTCTGTACACTCACTGCACTCTCTGCACACTCACTGCCCTCTCTACACACTAACTGCCCTCTGTACACACTCACTGCGCTCTCTGCACACTAACTGCCTCTGTTCACACTCACTGCCCTCTCTACACACTCACTGCCCTCTCTACACACTCACGGCCTTCGCTATACACTCACTGCCCTCTCTACACACTCACTGCCCTCTCTACACACTCACTGCTCTCTCTGCACATTCACTGCCCTCTCTACACGCTCACTGGCCTCTCTACACACTCACTGCCCTCTCTACACACTCACTGCCCTCTCTAAACACTCACTGCACTCTGTACACACTCACTGCCCTCTCTGCACACTCACTGCCCTCTCTACACACTCACTGCCTCTCTACACACTCACTGCTCTCTCTACACACTCACTGCCCACTCTACACACTCACTGCCCTCTCTACATACTCACTGCCCTCTCTACACACTCCCTGCTCGCTCTACACACTCAATGATCTCTCTACACACTCACTGCCCTCTCTACACACTCACTGCTCTCTCTACATACTCATTGCACTCTCTACACACTCACTGCCCATTCTACACACTCACTGCACTCTCTACACACTCACTGCCCTCTCTACACACTCACTGCTCTATCTACACACTCACTGCACTCTCTACACACTCACTGCCCTCTCTACGCACTCACTGCTCTATCTACACACTCACTGCACTCTACACACTCAGTGCCCTCCCTACACACTCACTGCCCTCTCTGCACACTCACTGCTCTGTCTACTCACTCACTGCTCTCTCTACACACTCACTGCTCTCTCTACACACTCACTGCACTCTCTACACACTCACTGCTCTCCCTACACATTCACTTCTCTATCTACACACCCACTGCAGTCTCTACACACGCACTGCTCTCTCTACACACTCACTGCCCTCTCTACACACTCACTGCCCTCGCTACACACTCACTGCCCTCTCTACACACTCACTGCCCTCTATATACACTCACTGCACTCGCTACACACTCACTGCCCTCTCGACACACTCACTGCCATCTCTACACACTCACTGCCATCTCTACACACTCACTGCCCTCTCTACACACTCACTGCTCTCTCTACAAATTAACTGCACTCTCTGCACACTCACTGCTCGCTCTACACACTCACTGCTGTCTCGACACACTCACTGCCCTCTCTAAACACTCATTGCCCTCTCTCCACTCTCCCTGCCCTCTCTCCACACTCACTGCCCTCTCTACACATGCACTGCCCGCTCTACACACACTCTACCCTCTCTACAAACTCTACTCTCTGCACTCACTGCTCTCTCTACTCACTGCCTGCTGATTCTACACACTTACTGCGCTCTCTACACACTCACTGCTGTCTCTACACACTCACTGCCCTCTCTACACACTCACTGCCCTCTCTACACATTCACTGCTCTCTCTACAAATTAACTGCACTCTCTAAACACTCACTGCTCGCTCTACACACTCACTGCTGTCTCTACACACTCACTGCCCTCTCTAAACACTCATTGCCTTCTCTCCACTCTCCCTGCCCTCTCTCCACACACACTGCCCTCTCTACACACGCACTGCCCGCTCTACACACACTCTACCCTCTCTACAAACTCTACTCTCTGCACTCACTGCTCTCTCTACACACTGCCTGCTCAATCTACACACTTACTGCGCCCTCTGCACACTCACTGCCCTCTCTGCACACTCACTGCCCTCTCTACACACTAACTGCCCTCTGTACACACTCACTGCGCTCTCTACACACTAACTGCCCCCTGTTCACACTCACTGCCGTCTCTGCACACTCACTGCCCTCTCTACACACTCACTGCCTTCGCTATACACTCACTGCCCACTCTACACACTCACTGCCCTCTTTACATACTCACTGCACTCTGTACACACTCACTGCTCTCTCTGCACACTCACTGCTCTCTCTACACACTCACTGCCCTCTCTACACACTCACTGCCCTCTCTAAACACTCACTGCACTCTGTACACACTCACTGCCCTCTCTGCACACTCACTGCTCTCTCTACACACTCACTGCCCTCTCTACATACTCACTGCCCTCTCTACACACTCCCTGCTCGCTCTACACACTCAATGCCCTCTCTACACACTCACTGCCCTCTCTACACACTCACTGCTCTCTCTACACACTCACTGCACTCTCTATACACTCACTGCCCATTCTACACACTCACTGCACTCTCTACACACTCACTGCCCTCTCTACACACTCACTGCTCTATCTATACACTCACTGCACTCTCTACACACTCACTGCCCTCTCTACACACTCACTGCTCCATCTACACACTCACTGCACTCTCTATACACTCACTGCCCATTCTACACTCTCACTGCACTCTCTACACACTCACTGCCCTCTCTACACACTCACTGCTCTACCTACACACTCACTGCACTCTCTACACACTCACTGCCCTCTCTACACACTCACTGCTCTATCTACACACTCACTGCACTCTACACACTCACTGCCCTCTCTACACACTCACTGCCCTCTCTACACACTCACTTCTCTGTCTACACACTCACTGCTCTCTCTACACACTCACTGCTCTCTCTACACACTCACTGCACTCTCTACACACTCACTGCACTCTCTAAACACTCACTGCTCTCTCTACACACTCACTTCTCTCTCTACACACTCACTGCTCCATCTACACACTCACTGCACTCTACACACTCAACGCCCTCTCTACACACTCACTGCCCTCTCTACACACTCACTGCTCTGTCTACACACTCACTGCTCTCTCTACACACTCACTGCTCTCTCTACACACTCACTGCACTCTCTACTTACTCACTGCCCTCTCTACACACTCCCTGCTCGCTCTACACACTCAATGCCCTCTCTACACAGTCACTGCCCTCTCTACACACTCACCGCTCTCTCTACACACTCACTGCACTCTCTACACACTCACTGCCCATTCTACACTCTCACTGCACTCTCTACACACTCACTGCCCTCTCTGCACACTAACTGCTCTGTCTACACACTCACTGCACTCTCTACACACTCACTGCCCTCTCTACACACGCACTGCTCTCTCTACACACTCACTGCCCTCTCTACACACTCACTGCCCTCTCTACACACTCACTGCCCTCTCTACACACTCACTGCCCTCTCTATAGACTCACTGCACTCGCTACACATTCACTGCCCTCTCTACACACTCACTGCCCTCTCTACACACTCACTGCCCTCTCTACACACTCACTGCTCGCTCTAAACACTCATTGCCCTCTCTCCACTCTCCCTGCTTTCTCTCCACACTCACTGCCCTCTCTACACATGCACTGCCCGTCTACACACACTCTACCCTCTCTACAAACTCTACTCTCTGCAGTCACTGCTCTCTCTACTCACTGCCTGCTCATTCTACACACTTACTGCGCTCTCTACACACTCACTTCCCTCTCTACACACTCACTGCCCTCTCTACACACTCACTGCTCTCTCTACCAATTAAATGCACTCTCTAAGCACTCACTGCTCGCTCTAAACACTCACTGCTGTCTCTACACACTCACTGCCCTCTCTAAACACTCATTGCCCTCTCTCCACTCTCCCTGCCCTCTCTATGCACGCACTGCCCGCTCTACACACACGCTACCCTCTCTACAAACTCTACTCTCTGAACTCACTGCTCTCTCTACACACTGCCTGCTCACTCTACAGACTTACTGCGCTCTCTGCAACTAACTGCCCTCTGTACACACACACTGCGCTCTCTATACACTAACTACCCTCTGTTCACACTCACTGCCCTCGCTATACACTCACTGCCCTCTCTACACACTCACTGCCCTCTCTAAACACTCACTGCACTCTGTACACACTCACTGCCCTCTCTGCACACTCACTGCCCTCTCTACACACTCACTGCCTCTCTACACACTCACTGCTCTCTCTACACACTCACTGCCCACTCTACACACTCACTGCCCTCTCTACATACTCACTGCCCTCTCTACACACTCCCTGCTCGCTCTACACACTCAATGATCTCTCTACACACTCACTGCCCTCTCTACACACTCACTGCTCTCTCTACATACTCATTGCACTCTCTACACACTCACTGCCCATTCTACACACTCACTGCACTCTCTACACACTCACTGCCCTCTCTACACACTCACTGCTCTATCTACACACTCACTGCACTCTCTACACACTCACTGCCCTCTCTACGCACTCACTGCTCTATCTACACACTCACTGCACTCTACACACTCAGTGCCCTCCCTACACACTCACTGCCCTCTCTGCACACTCACTGCTCTGTCTACACACTCACTGCTCTCTCTACACACTCACTGCTCTCTCTACACACTCACTGCTCTCTCTACACACTCACTGCCCTCTCTACACACTCACTGCCCTCGCTACACACTCACTGCCCTCTCTACACACTCACTGCCCTCTCTATACACTCACTGCACTCGCTACACACTCACTGCCCTCTCGACACACTCACTGCCCTCTCTACACACTCACTGCCCTCTCTACTCACTCACTGCCCTCTCTACACTCTCACTGCTCTCTACAAATTAACTGCACTCTCTGCACACTCACTGCTCGCTCTACACACTCACTGCTGTCTCTACACACTCACTGCCCTCTCTAAACACTCATTGCCCTCTCTCCACTCTCCCTGCCCTCTCTCCACAATCACTGCCCTCTCTACACATGCACTGCCCGCTCTACACACACTCTACCCTCTCTACGAACTCTACTCTCTGCACTCACTGCTCTCTCTACTCACTGCCTGCTCATTCTACACAATTACTGCCATCTCTACACACTCACTGCTGTCTCTACACACTCACTGCCCTCTCTACACACTCACTGCCCTCTCTACACATTCACTGCTCTCTCTACAAATTAACTGCACTCTCTAAACACTCACTGCTCGCTCTACACACTCACTGCTCTTTCTACACACTCACTGCCCTCTCTAAACACTCATTGCCTTCTCTCCACTCTCCCTGCCCTCTCTCCACACACACTGCCCTCTCTACACACGCACTGCCCGCTCTACACACACTCTACCCTCTCTACAAACTCTACTCTCTGCACTCACTGCTCTCTCTACACACTGCCTGCTCACTCTACACACTTACTGCGCCCTCTGCACAATCACTGCCCTCTCTGCACACTCACTGCCCTCTCTACACACTAACTGCCCTCTGTACACACTCACTGCGCTCTCTACACACTAACTGCCCCCTGTTCACACTCACTGCCGTCTCTGCACACTCACTGCCCTCTCTACACACTCACTGCCTTCGCTATACACTCACTGCCCTCTCTACACACTCACTGCCCTCTCTACACATTCACTGCCCTCTCTACACGCTCACTGGCCTCTCTACACACTCACTGCCATCTCTACACACTCACTGCCCTCTCTAAACACTCACTGCACTCTGTACACACTCACTGCCCTCTCTGCACACTCACTGCCCTCTCTACACACTCACTGCCTCTCTACACACTCACTGCCCACTCTACACACTCACTGCCCTCTTTACATACTCACTGCACTCTGTACACACTCACTGCTCTCTCTGCACACTCACTGCTCTCTCTACACACTCACTGCCCTCTCTACACACTCACTGCTCTCTCTACACACTCACCGCCCTCTCTACATACTCACTGCCCTCTCTACACACTCCCTGCTCGCTCTGCACACTCAATGCCCTCTCTACACACTCACTGCCCTCTCTACACACTCACTGCTCTCTCTACACACTCACTGCACTCTCTATACACTCACTGCACATTCTACACACTCACTGCACTCTCTACACACTCACTGCCCTCTCTACACACTCACTGCTCTATCTACACACTCACTGCACTCTCTACACACTCACTGCCCTCTCTACACACTCACTGCTCCATCTACACACTCACTGCACTCTACACACTCAACGCCCTCTCTACACACTCACTGCCCTCTCTACACACTCACTGCTCTGTCTACACACTCACTGCTCTCTCTACACACTCACTGCTCTCTCTGCACACTCACTGCAATCTCTACTTACTCACTGCCCTCTCTACACACTCCCTGCTCGCTCTACACACTCAATGCCCTCTCTGCACAGTCACTGCCCTCTCTACACACTCACCGCTCTCTCTACACACTCACTGCACTCTCTACACACTCACTGCCCATTCTACACTCTCACTGCACTCTCTACACACTCACTGCCCTCTCTACGCACTCACTGCTCTATCTACACACTCACTGCACTCTCTACACACTCACTGCCCTCTCTACACACTCGCTGCTCTATCTACACACTCACTGCACTCTACACACTCACTGCCCTCTCTACACACTCACTGCGCTCTCTACACACTCACTGCTCTGTCTACACACTCACTGCTCTCTCTACACACTCACTGCTCTCTCTACACACTCACTGCACTCTCTACACACTCACTGCACTCTCTAAACACTCACTGCTCTCTCTACACACTCACTTCTCTCTCTACACACTCACTGCTCCATCTACACACGCACTGCACTCTACACACTCAACGCCCTCTCTGCACACTCACTGCCCTCTCTACACACTCACTGCTCTGTCTACACACTCACTGCTCTCTCTACACACTCACTGCTCTCTCTACACACTCACTGCACTCTCTACTTACTCACTGCCCTCTCCACACACTCCCTGCTCGCTCTACACACTCAATGCCCTCTCTACACAGTCACTGCCCTCTCTACACACTCACCGCTCTCTCTACACACTCACTGCACTCTCTACACACTCACTGCCCATTCTACACTCTCACTGCACTCTCTACACACTCACTGCCCTCTCTACACACTCACTGCTCTGTCTACACACTCACTGCACTCTCTACACACTCACTGACCTCTCTACACACGCACTGCTCTATCTACACACTCACTGCCCTCTCTACACACTCACTGCCCTCTCTACACACTCACTGCCCTCTCTACACACTCACTGCCCTCTCTATAGACTCACTGCACTCGCTACACATTCACTGCCCTCTCTACACATGCACTGCCCGTCTACACACACTCTACCCTCTCTACAAACTCTACTCTCTGCACTCACTGCTCTCTCTACTCACTGCCTGCTCATTCTACACACTTACTGCGCTCTCTACACACTCACTGCCCTCTCTACACACTCACTGCCCTCTCTACACACTCACTGCTCTCTCTACAAATTAACTGCTCTCTCTAAACACTCACTGCTCGCTCTAAACACTCACTGCTGTCTCTACACACTCACTGCCCTCTCTAAACACTCATTGCCCTCTCTCCACTCTCCCTGCCCTCTCTATGCACGCACTGCCCGCTCTACACACACGCTACCCTCTCTACAAACTCTACTCTCTGAACTCACTGCTCTCTCTACACACTGCCTGCTCACTCTACAGACTTACTGCGCTCTCTGCAACTAACTGCCCTCTGTACACACACACTACGCTCTCTATACACTAACTACCCTCTGTGCACACTCACTGCCCTCGCTATACACTCACTGCCCTCTCTACACACTCACTGCCCTCTCTACACACTCACTGCTCTCTCTACACATTCACTGCCCTCTCGACACGCTCACTGCCCTCTCTACACACTCACTGCCCTCTCTACACACTCACTGCATTCTCTACACACTCACTGCCCTCTCTACACACTCACTGCCCTGTCTACACACTCACTGCCCTCTCTACACACTCACTGTCCTCTCTACACACTCGGTACCCTCTCTACACACTCACTGCCTTCTCTACTCACTCAGTGCCCTCTCTACACACTCACTGCCCTCTCTACACACTCACTGCCCTCTCTACACACTCATTGCCCTCTCCAAACACGCACTGAACTCTCTGCACACTCACTGCCCTCTCTACACACTCACTGCATTCTCTACACACTCACTGTTCTCTCTGCACACTCACTGCCCTCTATACACACTCACTGCCCTCTCTACAAACTCACTGATCTCTCTACGCACTCACTGCCCACTCTACACCCTCATTGCCCTCTCCAAACACGCACTGACCTCTCTACACACTCAATGCCCTCTCTACACACTCACTGCATTCTCTACACACTCACAGCCCTCTCTACACACTCACTGCTCTCTCTACACACTCACTGCCCTCTCTACACTCTCACTGCCCTCTCTACACACTCACTGCTCTCTACACACTCACTGCCCTCTCTACACACTCACTGCCCTCTCTTCACATTCACTGCCCTCTCTACACACTCACTGAACTCTCGACACACTCTCTGCCCTCTCTACACCCTCACTGCCCTTGCTACACACTCACTGCTCTCTCTACACACTCACTGCCCTCTCTACACAATCACTGCCCTCTCTACACACTCACTGCCCTGTCTACACACTCACTGCCCTCTCTACCCACTCACTACCCACTCTACACACTCACATCCCTCTCTACACACTCACTGCCCTCTCTACACACTCACTGCCCTCTCTACACATTCACTGCCCTCTCTACACACTCACTGCCCTCTCTACACACTCACTGCCCTCTCTACACACTCACTGCACTCTCTACACACTCACTGCCCGCTCTACACACGCGCTGCTCGCTCTATACACTCACTGCTCTCTCTATGCACTCACTGCCCTCTCTACACACTCACTGCCCTCTCTACACACTCACTGCCCCCTCCACACACACACTGCTCTCTCGACACATGCACTGCTCTCTCTACACACTCACTGCCCGCTCTACACACGCGCTGCTCTCTCTACACACTCACTGCTCTCTCTATGCACTCACTGCCCTCTCTACACACTCACTGCCCTCTCTACACACTCACTGCCCCCTCTACACACACACTGCTCTCTCTACACATGCACTGCTCTCTCTACACACTCACTGCCCTCTGTACACAATCGCTGCCCTCCCTACACACTCACTGCTCTATCTACACACTCACTGCAATCTCTACACACTCACTGTTCTCTCAACACACTCACTGCCCTCTCTACACACTCACTGCCCTCTCTAAACACGTGCTGCTCTCTCTACACACTCGCTGCCCACTCTACACACTCACTGCTCCCTCTACACACTCACTACCCTCTCTACACACTGACTGCCCTCTCTACACACTCACTGCTCTATCTACACACTCACTGCTCTCTCTACACACCCACTGCCCTCTCTACACACTCACTGCACTCTCTACACACTCTCTGCCCTCTCTAAACACAGGCTGCTCTCTCTACACACTCGCTGCCCTCTCTATACACTCCCTGCTCCATCTACACACTCATTGCCCTCTCTACACACTCACTGCCCTTTCTACACACTCACTGCGCTCTCTACACACTCACTGCCCTCTCTACACACACACTGCTCTCTCTACACATGCACTGCTCTCCCTACACACTCACTGCCCTCTGTACACAATCGCTGCCCTCCCTACACACTCATTGCTCTATCTACACACTCACTGCACTCTCTACACAATCACTGCCCTCTCTATACACTCACTGCCCTCTCTACCCACTCACTGCCCTCTCTACACACTCACTGCCCTCTCTACACACTCACTGCTCTCTCTACAAATTAACTGCACTCTCTTAACGCTCACTGCTCGCTCTACACACTCACTGCCCTCTCGACACACTCACTACCCTCTCTACACACACACTGCTCTCTCTACACATGCACTGCTCTCTCTACACACTCACTGCCCTCTGTACACAATCGCTGCCCTCCCTACACACTCACTGCTCTATCTACACACTCACTGCAATCTCTACACACTCACTGTCCTCTCAACACACTCACAGCCCTCTCTACACACTCACTTCCCTCTCTACACACGTGCTGCTCTCTCTACACACTCGCTGCCCACTCTACACACTCACTGCTCCCTCTACACACTCACTGCCCTCTCTACACACTGACTGCCCTCTCTACACACTCACTGCTCTATCTACACACTCACTGCTCTATCTACACACTCACTGCTCTCTCTGCACACCCACTGCCCTCTCTACACACTCACTGCACTCTCTACACACTCACTGCCCTCTCTAAACACAGGCTGCTCTCTCTACACACTCGCTGCCCTCTGTACACACTCCCTGCTCCATCTGCACACTCATTGCCCTCTCTACACATGCACTGCTCTCCCTACACACTCACTGCCCTCTCTACACAATCGCTGCCCTCCCTACACACTCATTGCTCTATCTACACACTCACTGCCCTCTCTATACACTCACTGCCTTCTCTACCCACTCACTGCCCTCTCTACACACTCAGTGCCCTCTCTACACCCTCACTGCCCTCTCTACACACTCACTGCACTCTCTGTGCACTCACTGCTCTCTCTACACACTCACTGCATTCTCTACACACTCACTGTTCTCTCTGCACACTCACTGCCCTCTATACACACTCACTGCCCTCTCTATAAACTCACTGATCTCTCTACGCACTCACTGCCCACTCTACACACTCATTGCCCTCTCTAAACACGCACTGACCTCTCTCCACACTCAATGCCCTCTCTACACACTCACTGCATTCTCTACACACTCACAGCCCTCTCTACACACTCACTGCTCTCTCTGCACTCTCACTGCCCTCTCTACACTCTCACTGCCCTCTCTACACACTCACTGCTCTCTACACACTCACGGCCCTCTCTACACACTCACTGCCCTCTCTACACATTCACTGCCCTCTCTACACACTCACTGAACTCTCGACACACTCTCTGCCCTCTCTACACACTCACTGCCCTTGCTACACACTCACTGCTCTCTCTACACACTCACTGCCCTCTCTACACAATCACTGCCTTCTCTACACACTCACTGCCCTGTCTACACACTCACTGCCCTCTCTACACACTCACTACCCACTCTACACACTCACTGCCCTCTCTACACACTCACTGCCCTCTCTACAAACTCACTGCCCTCTCTACACATTCACTGCCCTCTCTGCACACTCACTGCCCTCTCTACACACTCACTGCCCTCTCTACACACTCACTGCACTCTCTACACACTCACTGCCTGCTCTACACATGCGCTGCTCTCTCTACACACTCACTGCTCTCTCTATGCACTCACTGCCCTCTCTACACACTCACTGCCCTCTCGACACACTCACTGCCTTCTCTACACACACACTGCTCTCTCTACACATGCACTGCTCTCTCTACACACTCACTGCCCTCTGTACACAATCGCTGCCCTCCCTACACACTCACTGCTCTATCTACACACTCACTGCAATCTCTACACACTCACTGTCCTCTCAACACACTCACTGCCCTCTCTACACACTCACTGCCCTCTCTACACACGTGCTGCTCTCTCTACACACTCGCTGCCCACTCTACACACTCACTGCTCCCTCTACACACTCACTGCCCTCTCTACACACTGACTGCCCTCTCTACACACTCACTGCTCTATCTACACACTCACTGCTCTCTCTACACACCCACTGCCCTCTCTACACACTCACTGCACTCTCTACACACTCTCTGCCCTCTCTAAACCCAGGCTGCTCTCTCTACACACTCGCTGCCCTCTCTACACACTCCCTGCTCCATCTACACACTCATTACCCTCTCTACACACTCACTGCCCTTTCTACACACTCACTGCCCTCTCTACACACTCACTGCCCTCTCTACACACACACTGCTCTCTCTACACATGCACTACTCTCCCTTCACACTCACTGCCCTCTGTACACAATCGCTGCCCTCCCTACACACTCATTGCTCTATCTACACACTCACTGCACTCTCTACACACTCACTGCCCTCTCTATACACTCACTGCCCTCTCTACCCACTCACTGCCCTCTCAACACACTCACTGCCCTCTCTACACACTCACTGCTCTCTCTACAAATTAACTGCACTCTCTAAACACTCACTGCTCGCTCTACACACTCTCTGCTGTCTCTACACACTCACTGCCCTCTCTAAACACTCATTGCACTCTCTCCACTCTCCCTGCCCTCTCTCCAAACTCACTGCCCTCTCTACACACCCACTGCCCGCTCGACACACACTCTGACCTCTCCACAAACTCTACTCTCTGCACTCACTGCTCTCTCTACACCCTCTCTGCTCACTCTACACCCTTACTGCGCTCTCTACACACTCACTGCACTCTCTACACACTCACTGCCCTCTCTACACTCTCACTGCCCTCTCTACACACTCACTGCATTCTCTACACACTCACTGAATTCTCTACACACTCACAGCCCTCTCTACACACTCACTGCTCTCTCTACACACTCACTGCCTTCTCTACACTCTCACTGCCCTCTCTACACACGCACGGCTCTCTACACACTCACTGCCCTCTCTACACACTCACTGCCCTCTATACACATTCACTGCCCTCTCTACACACTCTCTGCCCTCTCTACAAACACACTGCCCTTGCTACACACTCACTGCTCTCTCTACACACTCACTGCCCTCTGTACACACTCACTACCCACTCTACACACTCACTGCCCTCTCTACACACTCACTGCCCTCTCTACACACTCACTGCCCTCTCTACACATTCACTGCCCTCTCTTTGCACTCACTGCTCTATATACACTCTCACTGCGCTCTCTACACACTCACTGCACTCTCTACACACTCACTGCCCGCTCTACACACGCGCTGCTCTCTCTACACAATCACTGCTATCTCTACACACTCACTGCTCCCTCTACACACTCACTGCCCTCTCTATGCACTCACTGCCCTCTCTACACACTCTCTGCCCTCTCTACACACTCACTGCCCTCTCTACACACACACTGCTCTCTCTACACATGCACTGCTCTCTCTACACACTCACTGCCCTCTGTACACACTCACTGCCCTCTCTACACACTCACTGCCCTCTCTACACACACACTGCTCTCTCTACACATGCACTGCTCTCCCTACACACTCACTGCCCTCTGTACACAATCGCTGCCCTCCCTGCACACTCATTGCTCTATCTACACACTCACTGCACTCTCTACACAATCACTGCCCTCTCTATACACTCACTGCCCTCTCTACCCACTCACTGCCCACTCTACACACTCACTGCCCTCTCTACACACTCACTGCTCTCTCTACAAATTAACTGCACTCTCTAAACACTCACTGCTCGCTGTACACACTCACTGCCCTCTCGACACACTCACTGCCCTCTCTACACACACACTGCTCTCTCTACACATGCACTGCTCTCTCTACACACTCACTGCCCTCTGTACAAAATCGCTGCCCTCCCTACACACTCACTGCTCTATCTGCACACTCACTGCAATCTCTACACACTCACTGTCCTCTCAACACACTCAAAGCCCTCTCTACACACTCACTGCCCTCTCTACACATGTGCTGCTCTCTCTACACACTCGCTGCCCACTCTACACACTCACTGCTCCCTCTACACACTCACTGCCCTCTCTACACACTGACTGCCCTCTCTACACACTCACTGCTCTATCTACACACTCACTGCTCTATCTACACACTCACTGCTCTCTCTACACACCCACTGCCCTCTCTACACACTCACTGCACTCTCTACACACTCACTGCCCTCTCTAAACACTCACTGCTCTCTCTACACACTCGCTGCCCTCTGTACACACTCCCTGCTCCATCTGCACACTCATTGCCCTCTCTACACATGCACTGCTCTCCCTGCACACTCACTGCCCTCTCTACACAATCGCTGCCCTCCCTACACACTCATTGCTCTATCTACACACTCACTGCCCTCTCTATACACTCACTGCCTTCTCTACCCACTCACTGCCCTCTCTACACACTCAGTGCCCTCTCTACACACTCACTGCCCTCTCTACACACTCACTGCACTCTCTGTGCACTCACTGCTCTCTCTACACACTCACTGCATTCTCTGCACACTCACTGTTCTCTCTGCACACTCACTGCCCTCTATACACATTCACTGCCCTCTCTATAAACTCACTGATCTCTCTACGCACTCACTGCCCACTCTACACACTCATTGCCCTCTCTAAACACGCACTGACCTCTCTACACACTCAATGCCCTCTCTACACACTCACTGCATTCTCTACACACTCACAGCCCTCTCTACACACTCACTGCTCTCTCTACACACTCACTGCCCTCTCTACACTCTCACTGCCCTCTCTGCACACTCACTGCTCTCTACACACTCACGGCCCTCTCTACACACTCACTGCCCTCTCTACACATTCACTGCCCTCTCTACACACTCACTGAACTCTCGACACACTCTCTGCCCTCTCTACACACTCACTGCCCTTGCTACACACTCACTGCTCTCTCTACACACTCACTGCCCTCTCTACACAATCACTGCCCTCTCTACACACTCACTGCCCTGTCTACACACTCACTGCCCTCTCTACACACTCACTACCCACTCTACACACTCACTGCCCTCTCTACACACTCACTGCCCTCTCTACAAACTCACTGCCCTCTCTACACATTCACTGCCCTCTCTACACACTCACTGCCCTCTCTACACACTCACTGCCCTCTCTACACACTCACTGCACTCTCTACACACTCACTGCCTGCTCTACACATGCGCTGCTCTCTCTACACACTCACTGCTCTCTCTATGCACTCACTGCCCTCTCTACACACTCACTGCCCTCTCGACACACTCACTGCCCTCTCTACACACACACTGCTCTCTCTACACATGCACTGCTCTCTCTACACACTCACTGCCCTCTGTACACAATCGCTGACCTCCCTACACACTCACTGCTCTATATACACACTCACTGCAATCTCTACACACTCACTGTCCTCTCAACACACTCACTGCCCTCTCTACACACTCACTGCCCTCTCTACACACGTGCTGCTCTCTCTACACACTCGCTGCCCACTCTACACACTCACTGCTCCCTCTACACACTCACTGCCCTCTCTACACACTGACTGCCCTCTCTACACACTCACTGCTCTATCTACACACTCACTGCTCTCTCTACACACCCACTGCCCTCTCTACACACTCACTGCACACTCTACACACTCTCTGCCCTCTCTAAACCCAGGCTGCTCTCTCTACACACTCGCTGCCCTCTCTACACACTCCCTGCTCCATCTACACACTCATTGCCCTCTCTACACACTCACTGCCCTTTCTACACACTCACTGCCCTCTCTACACACTCACTGCCCTCTCTACACACACACTGCTCTCTCTACACATGCACTACTCTCCCTTCACACTCACTGCCCTCTGTACACAATCGCTGCCCTCCCTACACACTCATTGCTCTATCTACACACTCACTGCTCTCTCTACAGACTCACTGCCCTCTCTATACACTCACTGCCCTCTCTACCCACTCACTGCCCTCTCAACACACTCACTGCCCTCTCTACACACTCACTGCTCTCTCTACAAATTAACTGCACTCTCTAAACACTCACTGCTCGCTCTACACACTCACTTCTGTCTCTACACACTCACTGCCCTCTCTAAACACTCATTGCCCTCTCTCCACTCTCCCTGCCCTCTCTCCAAACTCACTGCCCTCTCTACACACCCACTGCCCGCTCTACACACACTCTGACCTCTCCACAAACTCTACTCTCTGCACTCACTGCTCTCTCTACACTCTCACTGCCCTCTCTACACACTCACTGCATTCTCTACACACTCACTGAATTCTCTACACACTCACAGCCCTCTCTACACACTCACTGCTCTCTCTACACACTCACTGCCTTCTCTACACTCTCACTGCCCTCTCTACACACGCACGGCTCTCTACACACTCACTGCCCTCTCTACACACTCACTGCCCTCTATACACATTCATTGCCCTCTCTACACACTCTCTGCACTCTCTACAAACTCACTGCCCTTGCTACACACTCACTGCTCTCTCTACAGACTCACTGCCCTCTGTACACACTCACTACCCACTCTACACACTCACTGCCCTCTCTACACACTCACTGCCCTCTCTACACACTCACTGCCCTCTCTACACATTCACTGCCCTCTCTTTGCACTCACTGCTCTATATACACTCTCACTGCGCTCTCTACACACTCACTGCACTCTCTACACACTCACTGCCCGCTCTACACACGCGCTGCTCTCTCTACACAATCACTGCTCTCTCTACACACTCACTGCTCCCTCTACACACTCACTGCCCTCTCTATGCACTCACTGCCCTCTCTACACACTCTCTGCCCTCTCTACACACTCACTGCCCTCTCTACACACACACTGCTCTCTCTACACATGCACTGCTCTCTCTACACACTCACTGCCCTCTGTACACAATCGCTGCCCTCCCTACACACTCACTGCTCTATCTACACACTCACTGCAATCTCTACACACTCACTGTCCTCTCTACACACTCACTGCACTCTCTACACACTCACTGCCCTCTCTAAACACAGGCTGCTCTCTCTACACACTCGCTGACCTCTGTACACACTCCCTGCTCCATCTACACACTCATTGCCCTCTCTACACATGCACTGCTCTCCCTACACACTCACTGCCCTCTGTACACAATCGCTGCCCTCCCTACACACTCATTGCTCTATCTACACACTCACTGCCCTCTCTACCTACTCACTGCCCTCTCTACACACTCACTGCCCTCTCTACACACTCACAGATCACTCTACAAATTAACTGCACTCTCTAAACACTCACTGCTCGCTCTGCACACTCACTGCTGTCTCTACACACTCACTGCCCTCTCTAAACACTCATTGCCCTCTCTCCACTCTCCCTGCCCTCTCTCCACACTCACTGCCCTCTCTACACACGCACTGCCCGCTCTACACACACTCTACCCTCTCTACAAACTGTACTCTCTGCACTCACTGCTCTCTCTACACACTGCCTGCTCACTCTACACACTTACTGCGCTCTCTACACACTCACTGCACTCTCTAAACACTCACTGCCCTCTCTACACAGTCATTGCCCTCTCTACGCACTCACTGCACTCTCTGCACACTCACTGCCCTCTCTACACACTAACTGCCCTCTGTACAGAGGGCAGTGAGTGTGTAGAGAGAGCAGTGCATGTGTAGAGAGAGCAGTGTGTGTGTAGAGAGGGCAGTGAGTGTGTAGAGAGGGCAGAGAGTGTGTAGAGAGGGCAGTGAGTGCATAGAGAGGGCAGTGAGTGTGTAGAGGGAGCAGTGAGTGTGTAGAGATAGCAGTGAGTGTGTAGAGAGAGCAGCACGTGTGTAGAGCGGGCAGTGAGTGTGTAGAGAGTGCAGTGAGTGTGTAGAGAGGGCAGTGAGTGTGTAGAGAGGGCAGTGAGTGTGTAGAGAGCGCAGTGAGTGTGTAGATAGAGCAGTGAGAGCTTAGAGAGGGCAGTGAATTTGTAGAGAGGGCAGTGAGTGTGTAGAGAGGGCAGTGAGTGTGTAGAGAGGGCAGTGAGTGTGTAGAGTGGGTAGTGAGTGTGTAGAGAGGGCAGTGAGTGTGTAGACAGGGCAGTGAGTGTGCAGAGAGGGCAGTGATTGTGTAGAGAGGGCAGTGAGTGTGTAGAGAGAGCAGTGAGTGTGTAGAAAGGGCAGTGAGTGTGTAGAGAGGGCAGAGGGTGTGTCGAGAGTTCAGTGAGTGTGTAGAGAGGGCAGTGAATGGGTAGAGAGGGCAGTGAGTGTGTAGAGAGTGCAGTGAGTGTGTAGAGAGCATTGAGTGTGTAGAGAGGGCAGTGAGAGTGTAGAGAGGGCAGTGAGTGTGTAGAGAGAGCAGTGAGTGTGTAGAGAGGGCTGTGAGTGTGTAGAGAATGCAGTGAGTGTGTAGAGAATGCAGTGAGTGTGTAGAGAGGGCAGTGAGAGTGTAGAGAGGGCAGTGAGTGTGTAGAGAGTGCAGTGAGTGTGTAGAGAGCGCAGTAAGTGTGTAGAGTGAGCAGAGAATGTGTAGAGAGAGCAGTGAGTGCAGAGAGTAGACTTTGTAGAGGGGGTAGAGTGTGTGTAGAGCGGGCAGTGCGTGTGTAGAGAGGGCAGTGAGTGTGGAGAGAGGGCAGGGAGAGTGGAGAGAGGGCAATGAGTGTTTAGAGAGGGCAGTGAGTGTGTAGAGACAGCAGTGAGTGTGCAGAGCGAGCAGTGAGTGTTTAGAGAGTGCAGATAATTTGTAGAGAGAGCAGTGAGTATGTAGAGAGGGCAGTGAGTGTGTAGAGAGGGCAGTGAGTGGGTAGAGAGAGCAGTGAGTGTATAGAGAGGGCAGTGAGTGTGTCGAGAGTGCAGTGAGTGTGTAGATAGAGCAATGAGTGTGTAGGGAGGGCAGCGATTGTGTACAGAGGGCAGTGAGTGTGTAGGGAGAGCAGTGCATGTGTAGAGAGAGCAGTGTGTGTGTAGAGAGGGCAGTGAGTGTGTAGAGAGGGCAGTGAGTGTCTAGAAAGGGCAGTGGGTGTGTAGAGAGGGCAATGAGTGTGTAGATGGAGCAGGGAGTGTGTAGAGAGGGCAGCGAGTGTGTAGAGAGAGCAGCCTGTGTTTAGAGAGGGCAGAGAGTGTGTAGAGAGTGCAGTGAGTGTGTAGAGAGGGCAGTGGGTGTGTAGAGAGAGCAGTGAGTGTGTAGATAGAGCAGTGAGTGTGTAGAGAGGGCAGACAGTGTGTAGAGAGGGCAGTCAGTGTGTAGAGGGGGCAGTGAGTGTGTAGAGGGAGCAGTGAGTGTGTAGAGTGGGCAGCGAGTGTGTAGAGAGAGCAGCACGTGTGTAGAGAGGGCAGTGAGTGTGTAGAGAGGGCAGTGAGGGTGTTGAGAGGACAGTGAGTGTGTAGAGATTGCAGTGAGTGTGTAGATTGAGCAGTGAGTGTGTAGGGAGGGCAGCGATTGTGCACAGAGGGCAGTGAGTGTGTAGAGAGAGCAGTGCATGTGTAGAGAGAGCAGTGTGTGTGTAGAGGGGGCAGTGAGTGTGTAGAGAGGGCAGTGAGTGTGTAGAGAGGGCAGTGAGTGCATAGAGAGAGCAGTGAGTGTGTAGAGAGAGCAGCGCGTGTGTAGAGCGGGCAGTGAGTGTGTAGAGAGAGCAGTGCATGTGTCGAGAGAGCAGTGTGTGTGTGGAGGGGGCAGTGAGTGTGTAGAGAGGGCAGTGAGTGTGTAGAGATGGCAGTGAGTGCATAGAGAGAGCAGTGAGTGTGTAGAGAGAGCAGCGCGTGTGTAGAGCGGGCAGTGAGTGTGTAGAGAGTGCAGTGAGTGTGTAGAGAGGGCAGTGAGTGTGTAGAGAGTGCAGTGAGTGTGTAGAGAGGGCAGTGAGTGTGTAGAGAGGGCAGTGAATGTGTAGAGAGAGCAGTGAGTGTTTAGAGAGGGCAGTGAGTGTGTAGAGAGGGCAGTGAGTGTGTAGAGTGGGTAGTGAGTGTGTAGAGAGCGCAGTGAGTGTGTAGACAGGGCAGTGAGTGTGTAGAGAGGGCTGTGAGTGTGTAGAGAGGGCAGTGAGTGTGTAGAGAGAGCAGTGAGTGTGTAGCAAGGGCAGTGAGTGTGTAGAGAGGGCAGAGAGTGTGTCACGAGTTCAGTGAGTGTGTAGAGAGGGCAGTGAGTGTGTAGAGAGGGCAGTGAGTGTGTATAGAGGGCAGTGAGTGTGCAGAGAGAACAGTGAGTGTGTAGAGAATGCAGTGAGTGTGTAGAGAGAGCAGTGAGTGCATAGAGAGAGCAGTGAGTGTGTAGAGAGGGCAGTGAGTGTGTAGAGAGGGCACTGAGTGTGTAGAGAAGGCAGTGAGTGGGTAGAGAGGGCACCGAGTGTGTAGAGAGGGCAGTGAGTGTGTAGAGAGGGCAGTGAGTGTGTAGAGAGGGCAGTGAGTGTGTAGAGAAGGCAGTGAGTGTGTAGAGAGGGCAGTGAGTGTGCAGAGAGGGCAGTGAGTGTGCAGAGAGGGCAGTGAGTGTGTGCAGAGTGCAGTGAGAGTTTAGAGAGGGCAGTGAGTGTGTAGAGAGGGCAGTAAGTGTGTAGAGAGGGCAGTGAGAGTGTAGAGAGGGCAGTGAATGTGTAGAGAGAGCAGTGAGTGTGTAGAGAGGGCAGTGAGTGTGTAGAGACAGCAGTGAGTGTGTAGAGAGGGCAGTGAGTGTGTAGAGAGGGCAGTGAGGGTGAACCGAGGGCAGTTAGTGTGTAGAGAGTGCAGTGAGTGTGTACGCTGCCCTCCCTACACACTCACTGCTCTATCTACACACTCACTGCAATCTCTACACACTCACTGTCCTCTCAACACACTCACAGCCCTCTCTACACACTCACTGCCCTCTCGACACACGTGCTGCTCTCTCTACACACTCGCTGCCCACTCTACACACTCACTGCTCCCTCTACACACTCACTGCCCTCTCCAGACACTGGCTGCCCTCTCTACACACTCACTGCTCTATCTACACACTCACTGCTCTATCAACACACTCACTGCTCTCTCTACACACCCACTGCCCTCTCTACACACTCACTGCACTCTCTACACACTCACTGCCCTCTCTAAACACAGGCTGCTCTCTCGACCCACTCGCTGCCCTCTGTACACACTCCCTGCTCCATCTGCACACTCATTGTCCTCTCTACACATGCACTGCTCTCCCTACACACTCACTGCCCTCTGTACACAATCGCTGCCCTCCCTACACACTCATTGCTCTATCTACACACACACTGCCCTCTCTATACACTCACTGCCCTCTCTACCCACTCACTGCCCTCTCTACACATTCAGTGCCCTCTCTACACACTCACTGCCCTCTCTACACACTGACTGCCCACTCTACACTCTCACTGCTCTATCTACACACTCACTGCTCTCTCTACACACCCACTGCCCTCTCTACACACTCACTGCACTCTCTACACACTCACTGCCCTCTCTAAACACAGGCTGCTCTCTCTACACACTCGCGGCCCTCTCTACACACTCCCTGCTGCATCTACACACTCATTGCACTCTCTACACACTCACTGCCCTTTCTACACACTCACTGCCCTCTCTACACACTCACTGCCCTCTCTACACACACACTGCTCTCTCTACACATGCACTGCTCTCCCTACACACTCACTGCCCTCTGTACACAATCGCTGCCCTCCCTACACACTCATTGCTCTATCTACACACTCACTGCACTCTCTACACACTCACTGCCCTCTCTATACACTCACTGCCCTCTCTACCCACTCACTGCCCTCTCTACACACTCACTGCCCTCTCTACACACTCACTGATCTCTCTACAAATTAACTGCACTCTCTAAACACTCACTGCTCGCTCTACACACTCACTGCTGTCTCTACACACTCACTGCCCTCTCTAAACACTCATTGCCCTCTCTCCACTCTCCCTGCCCTCTCTCCACACTCACTGCCCTCTCTACACATGCACTGCTCGCTCTACACACACTCTACCCTCTCTACAAACTCTACTCTCTGCACTCACTGCTCTCTCTACACACTGCCTGCTCACTCTACACACTTACTGCGCTCTCTACACACTCACTGCACTCTCTAAACACTCACTGCACTCTCTACACAGTCATTGCCCTCTCTGCACACTCACTGCATTCTCTACACACTCACAGCCCTCTCTACACACTCACTGCTCTCTCTACAAAGTCACTGCCCTCTCTACACTCTCACTGCCCTCTCTACACTCTCACTGCCTTCTACACACTCACTGCCCTCTCTACACACTCACTGCCCTCTCTACACATTCACTGCCCTCTCTACACACTCACTGAACTCTCGACACACTCTCTGCCCTCTCTGCACACTCACTGCATTTGCTACACACTCACTGCTCTCTCTACACACTCACTGCCCTCTCTACACAATCACTGCCCTCTCTACACACTCACTGCCCTGTCTACACACTCACTGCCCTCTCTACACACTCACTACCCACTCTACACACTCACTGCCCTCTCTACACTCTCACTGCCCTCTCTACACACTCACTGCCCTCTCTACGCACTCACTGCCCTCTCTACGCACTCACTGCTCTATCTACACACTCACTGCGCTCTCTACACACTCACTGCCCTCTCTACATACTCACTGCCCTCTCTACACACTCACTGCACTCTCTACACACTCACTGCCCGCTCTACACACGCGCTGCTCTCTCTACACACTCACTGCTCTCTCTACACACTCACTGCTCCCTCTGCACACTCACTGTCCTCTCTTCACACTCACTGCCCTCTCTACACACTCACTGCTCTCTCTACACTTGCACTGCTCTCTCTACACACTCACTGCCCTCTCTACACACTCACTGCCCTCTCTGCACATTCACTGCCCTCTCTACGCACTCACTGCTCTATCTACACACTCACTGCGCTCTCTACACACTCACTGCCCTCTCTACACACTCACTGCCCTCTCTACACACTCACTGCGCTCTCTACACACTCACTGCCCTCTCTACACACTCACTGCTCTCTCTACACACTCACTGCTCCCTCTACACACTCACTGTCCTCTCTTCACACTCACTGCCCTCTCTACACACACACTGCTCTCTCTACACATGCACTGCTCTCTCTACACACTCACTGCCCTCTGTACACAATCGCTGCCCTCCCTACACACTCACTGCTCTATCTACACACTCACTGCAATCTCTACACACTCACTGTCCTCTCAACACACTCACTGCCCTCTCTACACACTCACTGCCCTCTCTACACACGTGCTGCTGTCTCTACACACTCGCTGCCCACTCTACACACTCACTGCTCTCTCTACACACCCACTGCCCTCCCTACACACTCACTGCTCTATCTGCACACTCACTGCAATCTCTACACATTCACTGTCCTCTCAACACACTCACTGCCCTCTCTACACACTCACTGCCCTCTCTACACACGTGCTGCTCTCTCTAAACACTCGCTGCCCACTCTACACACTCTCTGCTCTCTCTACACACCCACTGCCCTCTCTACACACTCACTGCACTCTCTACGCACTCACTGCCCTCTCTAAACACAGGCTGCTCTCTCTACACACTCGCTGCCCTGTCTACACACTCCCTGCTCCATCTACACACTCATTGCTCTCTCTACACACTCACTGCCCTTTCTACACACTCACTGCCCTCTCTACACACTCACTGCCCTCTCTACACACGCACTGCTCTCTCTACACATGCACTGCTCTCCCTACACACTCACTGCCCTCTGTACACAATTGCAGCCCTCCCTACACACTCATTGCTCTATCTACACACTCACTGCACTCTCTACACACTCACTGCCCTCTCTATACACTCACTGCCCTCTCTACCCACTCGCTGCCCTCTCTACACACTCACTGCCCTCTCTGCACACTCACTGATCTCTCTACAAATTAACTGCACTCTCTAAACACTCACTGCTCGCTGTACACACTCACTGCTGTCTCTACACACTCACTGCCCTCTCTAAACACTCATTGCCCTCTCTCCACTCTCCCTGCCCTCTCTCCACACTCACTGCCATCTCTACACACGCACTGCCCGCTCTACACACACTCTACCCTCTCTACAAACTCTACTCTCTGCACTCACTGCTCTCTCTACACACTGCCTGCTCACTCTACACATTTACTGCGCTCTCTACAGACTCACTGCACTCGCTAAACACTCACTGCCCTCTCTACACAGTCATTGCCCTCTCTACACACTCACTGCACTCTCTGCACACTCACTGCCCTCTCTACACACTAACTGCCCTCTGTACACACTCACTGCGCTCTCTACACACTAACTGCCCTCGGTTCACACTCACTGCCCTCTCTACACACTCACTGCCCTCTCTACACACTCACTGCCCTCGCTACACACTCACTGCCGTCTCTACACACTCACTGCCCTCTCTACACACTCACTGCTCTCTCTACACATTCACTGCCCTCTCTACACGCTCACTGCCCTCTCTACACACTCACTGCCCTCTCTACACACTCACTGCCCTCTCTTAGCACTCACTGCACTCTGTGCACACTCAGTGCCCTCACTGTGCATACTCACTGCCCGCTCTACACACTCACTGCCCTCTCTACACACTCACTGCCTTCTCTATACACTCACTGCCCTCTCTACACACTCACTGCCCTCTCTACACACTCACTGCCCTCTCTACACACTCGGTGCCCTCTCTACACACTTACTGCCTTCTCTACACACTCACTGCCCTCTCTACACACTCACTGCTCTCTCTGTGCACTCATTGCTCTCTCTACACACTCACTGCATTCTCTACACACTCACTGTTCTCTCTGCACACTCACTGCCCTCTATACACACTCACTGCCCTCTCTACAAACTCACTGCTCTCTCTACACTCTCACTGCCCACTCTACACACTCAGTGCCCTCTCTAAACACTCACTGCATTCTCTACACACTCAGTGCCCTCTCTACACACTCACTGCTCTCTCTACACACTCACTGCCCTCTCTACACTCTCACTGCCCTCCCTACACACTCACTGCTCTCTACACACTCACTGCCCTCTCTACACACTCACTACCCTCTCTACACATTCACTGCCCTCTCTACACACTCACTGAACTCTCGACACACTCTCTGCGCTCTCTACACACTCACTGCCCTTGCTACACAGTCACTGCTCTCTCTACACACTCACTGCCCTCTCTACACACTCACTGCCCTCTCTACACACTCACTGCCCTCTCTACACACTCACTGCCCTCTCTACACACTCACTGCCCTCTCTACACATTCACTGCCCTCTCTACGCACTCACTGCTCTATCTGCACACTCACTGCGCTCTCTACGCACTCACTGCCCTCTCTACACACTCAATGCCCTCTCTACACTCTCACTGCACTCTCTACACACACACTGCCCTCTCTACACACGCGCTGCTCTCTCTACACACTCACTGCACCCTCTACCCACTCACTGCTCCCTCTACACACTCACTGCCCTCTCTACACACTCACTGCCCTCTCTATGCACTCACTGCCCTCTCTATGCACTCACTGCCCTCTCTACACACTCACTGCCCTCTCTACACACACACTGCTCTCTCTACACATGCCCTGCTCTCTCTACACACTCACGGCCCTCTGTACACAATCGCTGCCGTCCCTACACACTCACTGCTCTATCTACACACTCACTGCTCTATCTACACACTCACTGCAATCTCTACACACTCACTGCCCTCTCTACACACTCACTGCCCTCTCGACACACTCACTGCCCTCTCTACACACATGCTGCTCTCTCTACACACTCGCTGCCCACTCTACACACTCACTGCTCCCTCTACACACTCGCTGCCCTCTCTACACACTGACTGCCCTCTCTACACACTCACTGCTCTATCTACACACTCACTGCTCTCTCTACACACCCACTGCCCTCTCTACACACTCACTGCACTCTCTACACACTCACTGCCCTCTCTAAACACAGGCTGCTCTCTCTACACACTCGCTGCCCTCTCGACACACTCCCTGCTCCATCGACACACTCATTGCCCTCTCTACACACTCACTGCCCTTTCTACACACTCACTACTCGCTCTACACACTCACTGCTGTCTCGACACACTCTGCCCTTTCTAAACACTCATTGCCCTCTCTCCACTCTCCCTGCCCTCTCTCCACACTCACTGCCCTCTCTACACACGCACTGCCCGCTCTACACACACCCTACCCTCTCTACAAACTCTACTCTCTGCACTCACTGCTCTCTCTACACACTGCCTGCTCACTCTACACACTTGCTGTGCTCTCTGCACACTCACTGCACTCTCTAAACACTCACTGCCCTCTCTACACAGTCATTGCCCTCTCGACACACTCACTGCCCTCGCTGCACACTCACTGCCCTCTCTACACACTCACTGCCCTCTCTACACACTCACTGCCCTCGCTGCACACTCACTGCCCTCTCTACACACTCACTCCCCTCTCTACACACTCACTGCTCTCTCTACACATTCACTGCCCTCTCTACACGCTCACTGCCCTCTCTACACACTCACTGCCCTCTCTGCACACTCACTGCCCTCTCTAAATACTCACTGCACTCTGTACACACTCAGGGCCCTCTCTGCACACTCACTGCCCTCTGTGCACACTCACTGACCTCTCTGCACACTCACTGCCCTCTCTACACACTCACTGCCTTCTCTACACACTCACTGCCCTCTCTACACACTCACTGCCCTCTCTACACACTCACTGCCCTCTCTACACACTCGGTGCCCTCTCTACACACTCACTGCCCTCTCTACACACTCACTGCCCTCTCTACACACTCACTGCTCTCTCTACACATTCACTGCCCTCTCTACACGCTCACTGCCCTCTCTACACACTCACTGCCCTCTCTGCACACTCACTGCCCTCTCTAAACACTCACTGCACTCTGTATGCACTCACTGCCCTCTCTGCACACTCACTGCCCTCTCTGCACACTCACTGCCCTCTCTACACACTCACTGCCCTCTCTACACACTCACTGCCTTCTCTACACACTCACTGCCCTCTCTACACACTCACTGCCCTCTCTACACAATCACTGCCCTCACTACACACTCACTGCCCTCTCTACACACTCGGTGCCCTCTCTACACACTCACTGCCTTCTCTACACACTCAGTGCCCTCTCTACACACTCACTGCCCTCTCTACACACTCACTGCCCTCTCTACACACTAACTGCTCTCTCTGTGCACTCAATGCTCTCTCTACACATTACTGCATTCTCTACACACTCACTGTTCTCTCTGCACTCTCACTGCCCTCTATACACACTCACTGCCCTCTCTACAAACTCACTGCTCTCTCTACACACTCACTGCCCACTCTACACACTCATTGCTCTCCCTAAACACGCACTGACCTCTCTACACACTCAGTGCCCTCTCTACGCACTCACTGCATTCTCTACACACTCAGTGCCCTCTCTACACACTCACTGCTCTCTCTACACACTCACTGCCCTCTCTACACTCTCACTGCCCTCTCTACACACTCACTGCTCTCTACACACTCACTGACCTCTCTACACACTCACTGCCCTCTCTACACATTCACTGCCCTCTCTACACACTCACTGAACTCTCGACACACTCTCTGCCCTCTCTACACACTCCCTGCCCTTGCTACACACTCACTGCTCTCTCTACACACTCACTGCCCTCTCTACACACTCACTGCCTTCTCTACACACTCACGACCCACTCTACGCACTCACTGCCCTCTCTACACACTCACTGCCCTCTCTACACACTCACTGCCCTCTCTACACATTCACTGCCCTGTCTACGCACTCACTGCTCTATCTACACATTCACTGCTCTCTCTACACAGTCACTGCCCTCTCTACACACTCACTGCCCTCTCTACACACTCACTGCACTCTCTACACACTCACTGCCTGCTCTACACACGCGCTGCACTCTCTACACACTCACTGCACCATCTACACACTCACTGCTCCCTCTACACACTCACTGCCCTCTCTACACACTCACTGCCCTCTCTATGCACTCACTGCCCTCTCTACACACTCACTGTCCTCTCTACACACTCACTGCCCTCTCTACACACACACTGCTCTCTCTACACATGCACTGCTCTCTCTACACACTCACCGCCCTCTGTACACAATCGCTGCCCTCCCTACACACTCACTGCTCTATCTACACACTCACTGCCCTCTCTACACACTCACTGCCCTCTCTACACACGTGCTGCTCTCTCTACACACTCGCTGCCCACTCTACACACTCACTGCTCCCTCTATACACTCACTGCCCTCTCTACACACTCACTGCCCTCTCTACACACTCACTGCTCTATCTACACACTCACTGCTCTCTCTACACACCCACTGCCCTCTCTACACACTCACTGCACTCTCTACACACTCACTGCCCTCTCTAAACACAGGCTGCTCTCTCTACACACTCGCTGCCCTCTCTACACACTCCCTGCTCCACCGACACACTCATTGCCCTCTCTACACACTCACTGCCCTTTCTACACATGCACTGCTCTCTTTACACACTCACTGCCCTCTGTACACAATCGCTGCCCTCCCTACACAATCGCTGCCCTCCCTACACACTCATTGCTCTATCTACACACTCACTGCACTCTCTACACACTCACTGCCCTCTCTCTACACTCACTGCCCTCTCTACCCACTCACTGCCCTCTCTGCACACTCACTGCCTTCTCTGCACTCTCACTGCCCTCTCTACACACTCACTGCTCTCTCTACAAATTAACTGCGCTCTCTAAACAGTCACTGCTCGCTCTACACACTCACTGCTGTCTCTACACACTCACTGCCCTCTCTAAACACTCATTGCCCTCTCTCCACTCTCCCTGCCCTCTCTCCACACTCACTGCCCTCTCTGCACACGCACTGCCCGCTCTGCACACACCCTACCGTCTCTACAAACTCTACTCTCTGCACTCACTGCTCTCTCTACACACTGACTGCTCACTCTACACACTTACTGCGCTCTCTACACACTCACTGCACTCTCTAAACACTCACTGCCCTCTCTACACAGTCATTGCCCTCTCTACACACTAACAGCCCTCTGTACACACTCACTGCGCTCTCTACACACTAACTGCCCTCTGTTCACACTCACTGCCCTCTCTACACACTCACTGCCCTCTCTACACACTCACTGCCCTCTCTACACACACACTGCTCTCTCTACACATGCACTGCTCTCCCTACACACTCACTGCCCTCTGTACACAATCACTGCCCTCCCTACACACTCATTGCTCTATCTACACACTCACTGCACTCTCTACACACTCACTGCCCTCTCTATACACTCACTGCCCTCTCTACCCACTCACTGCTCTCTCTACACACTCACTGCCCTCTCTACACACTCACTGATCTCTCTTCAAATTAACTGCACTCTCTAAACACTCACTGCTCACTCTACACACTCACTGCTGTCTCTACACACTCACTGCCCTCTCCAAACACTCATTGCCCTCTCTCCACTCTCCGTGCCCTCTCTCCACACTCGCTGCCCTCTCTACAGATGCACTGCTCGCTCTACACACACTCTACCCTCTCTACAAACACTACCCTCCGCACTCACTGCTCTCTCTACACACTGCCTGCTCACTCTACACACTTACTGCGCTCTCTACACACTCACTGCACTCTCTAAACACTCACTGCCCTCTCTACACAGTCATTGCCCTCTCTACACACTCACTGCACTCTCTGCACACTCACTGCCCTCTCTACACACTAACTGCTCTCTGTACACACTCACTGCGCTCTCTACACACTAACTGCCCTCGGTTCACACTCACTGCCCTCTCTACACACTCACTGCCCTCTCTACACACTCACTGCCCTCGCTACACACTCACTGCCCTCTCTACACACTCACTGCCCTCTCTACACACTCACTGCCCTCTCTACACACTCACTGCCCTCTCTTAGCACTCACTGCACTCTGTACACACTCACTGCCCTCTCTGCACACTCACTGCCCGCTCTACACACTCACTGCCCTCTCTACACACTCACTGCCTTCTCTACACACTGACTGCCCTCTCTGCACACTCACTGCTCTATCTACACACTCACTGCTCTCTCTACACACCCACTGCCCTCTCTACACACTCACTGCACTCTCTGCACACTCACTGCCCTCTCTAAACACAGACTTCTGTCTCTACACACTCGCTGCCCTCTCGACACACTCCCTGCTCCATCGACACACTCATTGCCCTCTCTACACACTCACTGCCCTTTCTACACACTCACTGCCCTCTCTACACACTCACTGCCCTCTCTACACACACACTGCTCTCTCTACACATGCACTGCTCTCTTTACACACTCACTGCCCTCTGTACACAATCGCTGCCCTCCCTACACACTCATTGCTCTGTCTACACACTCACTGCACTCTCTACACACTCACTGCCCTCTCTATACACTCACTGCCCTCTCTACCCACTCACTGCCCTCTCTGCACACTCACTGCCCTCTCTACACACTCACTGCTCTCTCTACAAACTGCCTGCTCACTCTGCACACTTACTGTGCTCTCTACACACTCACTGCACTCTCTAAACACTCACTGCCCTCTCTACACAGTCATTGCCCTCTCTACACACTCACTGCCCTCGCTGCACACTCACTGCCCTCTCTACACACTCACTGCCCTCTCTACACACTCACTGACCTCACTGCACACTCACTGCACTCTCTACACACTCACTGCCCTCTCTACACACTCACTGCTCTCTCTACACATTCACTGCCCTCTCTACACGCTCACTGCCCTCTCTACACACTCACTGCCCTCTCTACACACTCACTGCCCTCTCTAAACACTCACTGCACTCTGTACACACTCACTGCCCTCTCTGCCCACTCACTTCCCTCTCTGCACACTCACTGCCCTCTCTACACACTCACTGCCCTCTCTACACACTCACTGCCTTCTCTACACACTCACTGCCCTCTCTACACGCTCACTGCCCTCTCTACACACTCACTGCCCTCACTACACACTCACTGCCCTCTCTACACACTCGGTGCCCTCTCTACACACTCACTGCCTTCTCTACACACTCAGTGCCCTCTCTACACACTCACTGCCCTCTCTACACACTCACTGCCCTCTCTACACACTAACTGCTCTCTCTGTGCACTCACTGCTCTCTCTACACACTCACTGCATTCTCTACACACTCACTGTTCTCTCTGCACACTCACTGCCCTCTATACACACTCACTGCCCTCTCTACAAACTCACTGCTCTCTCTGCACACTCACTGCCCACTCTACACACTCATTGCCCTCTCTAAACACGCACTGACCTCTCTACACACTCAGTGCCCTCTCTACACACTCACTGCATTCTCTACACACTCAGTGCCCTCTCTACACACTCACTGCTCTCTCTACACACTCACTGCCCTCTCTTCACACTCACTGCTCTCTACACACTCACTGACCTCTCTACACACTTACTGCCCTCTCTACACATTCACTGCCCTCTCTACACACTCACTGAACTCTCGACACACTCTCTGCCCTCTCTACACACTCACTGCCCTTGCTACACACTCACTGCTCTCTCTACACACTCACTGCCCTCTCTACACACTCACTGCCTTCTCTACACACTCACGACACACTCTACACACTCACTGCCCTCTCTACGCACTCACAGCTCTATCTACACACTCACTGCTCTCTCTACACACTCACTGCCCTCTCTACACACTCACTGCCCTCTCTACACACTCACTGCACTCTCTACACACTCACTGCCTGCTCTGCACACGCGCTGCTCTCTCTACACACTCACTGCACCATCTACACACTCACATAAGAACATAAGAACATAAGAAATAGGAGCAGGAGTAGGCCAATCGGCCCCTCGAGCCTGCTCCACCATTCAATAAGATCATGGCTGATCTAATCCTAACCTCAAATCTTCTATCACTCTGCATCCACCCGAACCCATGTGATCTCCCGGGAGAGGCGAAAAACCAGATAAAGACCCAATGGCCAATTTGGGAGAAAAAAATCTGGGAAATTCCTCTCCGACCCATCTAGGCGATCGAAATTCTTCCAGGAGATCACTCTGTCCCTATATTTTCTACAGTACTTACCTTCTGTAAAGGCGATCTCCACCCCAGCCAGGAACAGGAATAAAACCATCTCCTGAAATCTAACAGAATTAGAACACAGTAGGAGCAGAACAAGGCTACACGGCCCCTGGGCCCGCTCCACTACCCACAGGGCCATGACCATTCCGAACCCAGACTCATGTCCAATTTCCTGCCCACTCCCCGTAACCCTTAATTCCCTTTACTTCTAGGAAACTATCTATTTCTGTTTTAAATTTATTTAATGATGTAGCTTCCACAGCCTTCTGGGGCAGCAAATTCCACAAACCTACCACCCTCTGAGTGAAGAAGTTTCTCCTCATCTCAGTTTTGAATGAGCAGCCTCTTATTTTAAGATTATGCCCCCTAGTTCTAGTTTCACCCATCATTGGGAACATCCTCACCGCATCCACCCGATCAAGCCCCTTCACAATCTTATATGTTTCAATAAGATCGCCTCTCATTCTTCTGAACTCCAATGAGTAGAGTCCCAATCTACTCAACCTCTCCTCATATGACCACCCCCTCATCCCCGGGATTAACCGAGTGAACCTTCTTTGTACTGACTCGAGAGCAAGTATGTCTTTTCTTAAGTATGGACACCAAAACTGTATGCAGTATTCCAGGTGCGGCCTCACCAATACCTTGTACAACTGCAGCAATACCTCCCTGTTTTTATATTCCAACCCCCTAGCAATAAAAGCCAACATTCCATTGGCCTTCTTAATCACTTGCTGCACCTGCATACTAACTTTTTGAGTTTCGTGCACCAGGACCCCCAGATCCCTTTGTACTAAAGTACTTTCCAGTTTCTTGCCATTAAGATAATAACTTGCTCTATGATTTTTCCTGCCAAAGTGCATAACCTCACACTTTCCAGTATTGTATTCCATCTGCCAAATCTCTGCCCACTTACTTAGCCTGTCTATGTCCCTTTGCAGGTTTTTTATGTCCTCCTCACTCACTACTTTCCCTCCCATCTTTGTATCATCTGCAAACTTTGATATGTTACACTCGGTCCCCTCCTCCAAATCGTTAATATAGATTGTAAAGAGTTGGGGACCCAGCACTGACCCCTGCGGAACACCACTAGTTACTGGTTGCCAATCTGAGAACGAACCATTTATCCCAACTCTCTGCTTTCTGTTAGAGAGCCAATCCTCCACCCACGCCAGAATATTACCCCCAATCCCGTGATTTTTTATCTTGAGCAATAATCTTTTGTGTGGCACCTTGTCAAATGCCTTTTGGAAGTCTAAATACACTATGTCCACTGCTTCCCCTTTATCCACCCTGTATGTTACTTCCTCAAAAAACTCAAGCAAATTTGTTAAACATGACTTCCCCTTCATGAAACCATGCTGAGTTTGCCCTATTAAATTATGTTTATCCAAATGTCCCGTTACTGTCTCCTTAATAATGGACTCTAACATTTTACCAACCACAGATGTTAGGCTAACAGGTCTATAGTTTCCAGCCTTCTGCCTACTACCCTTTTTAAATAAGGGTGTTACATTAGCAGTTTTCCAATCTGCCGGGACCTTTGCTGAGTCCAGTGAGTTTTGGAAAATTATTACCAATGCATCCACAATCCCTACCGCTACTTCCCTCAAGACCCTGGGATGCAAGCCATCAGGTCCAGGGGATTTATCCGCCTTGAGTCCCATTATTTTACCAAGTACCACTTCCTTAGTGATTTTAATCGTATTTAGTTCCTCCCCCCCTAGAGCCCCCTGTTTGTCCAGTGTTGGGATATTCTTAGTGTCCTCTACTGTAAAGACTGATACAAAATAATTGTTCAGTGTTTTTGCCATCTCCATGTTTCCCACCATTAATTTCCCGGTCTCATCCTCTAAGGGACCATCATTTACTTTAGCCACCCTTTTTCTTTTTATATAACTGTAGAAACTTTTACTGTCTGTTTTTATATTTTGTGCTAATTTACTTTCATAATCTATCTTCCCTTTCTTAATCAATCTTTTTGTTATTTTTTGCTGTCTTTTAAAGACTTCCCAATCTTCCATCCTCCCACTAGATTTGGCTACCTTATATGCCCTTGTTTTTAGTCGGATACTATCCTTAATTACTTTACTTAGCCACGGATGGCTATATTTTCTTTTACACCCTTTTTTCCTCAGTGGAATATATTTTTTTTGGAAGTTGTAAAATAACTCCTTAAATGTACACCACTGGTCATGTACCGTCTTACCCTTTAATCTATTTTCCCAGTCCACTCTAATTAATTCCGCTCTCATACCTTCATAGTCTCCTTTATTCAAGCTCAGCACGCTTGTTTGAGATCCAACCTTCTCACCCTCTAATTGAATATGGAACTCAACCATGTTATGGTCACTCATTCCAAGGGGATCCTTTACTAGGACATTTTTAATTAATCCTGTCTCATTACACAGGACCAAATCTAAGGTTGCTTGCCCCCTGGTCGGTTCAGTTACATACTGCTCAAGAAACCCATCCCTAATACACTCAATGAACTCTTCCTCAAGGCTGCTCTGCCCAATTTGATTTGTCCAGTTAATATGATAATTAAAATCCCCCATAATTATAGCTGTTCCCTTATTACAAGCCTCAACTATTTCCTGATTAATACTCCGTCCAACAGAGTTGCAACTGTTCGGAGGCCTATAGACTACACCCACTAGTGTTTTTTTCCCCTTATTATTCCTTACCTCCACCCAAACTGTTTCACTATCCTGCTCCTTTGACCCAATATCATTTCTCTGTATTATAGTGATTCCTTCCTTTATTAACATAGCCACCCCACCTCCTCTCCCTTCCTGCCTGTCCTTCCTGATTGTTAAATAACCTGGTATGTTTAATTCCCAGTCATGGTCACCCTGCAGCCATGTTTCTGTAATGGCCACAAGATCATACCCATATGTCATTATTTGTGCCGTTAACTCATTCATTTTGTTACGAATGCTACGTGCATTCAGATAAAGAACTTTCAAATATGTTTTGTAACACTTAGTTCCTGTTTTTTCCCTTTTTAGTACTTTACTTTTTACTCCATACCTTCTGTCCCTTCCTGACACATTCTGTTTTTTAATTCCCCCACTGCTACCTAAGTCTATGACCTTCTCTGTTGTCATTTCTATTATTTGCTCTCTAGAAACCTCCCCCCCACTAATTAGTTTAAAGCCCTCTCTACAGCCCTAGTTATATGATTCGCCAGGACTCTAGTCCCAGCACTGGCCAAGTGGAGTCCGTCCCAACAGAACAGCTCCCTCCTGTCCCAGTACTGGTGCCAGTGTCCCAAGAAGCAAAACCCATTTCTCCCACACCAGTCTTTGAGCCACGCATTTAACTCTTTAATTTTATTTATCCTAGCCAAATTCGCTCGTGGCTCAGGTAATAACCCAGAGATTATTACCCTTGAGGTTCTGTTTTTTAATTTGACCCCTAGCTGCTCATACTCCTTTAACAGAACCGTCTTCCTTGTCCTATCTACGTCGTTTGTACCAACATGGACCACGACAACTGGATCCTCCCCCTCCCACTGCAAGTTTCTTTCCAGCCCAGAAGAGATGTCCTTAACCCTGGCACCAGGCAGGCAACACAGCCTTCGGGACTCCCGCTCTTGACTGCAGAGAACCCTATCTATCCCCCTAATGATACTATCCCCTACCACTACAACATTTCTTTTTACTCCCTCCACTTGAATGGCCCCCTGTACCACGGTGCTGTGGCCAGGTTGCTCATCCTCCCTGCAGTCCCCGCTCCCGCCCTCACAGGGAGTAAGAACCTCGATCCTGCTGGACAAGAACAAGGGCTGCGTCTCCTTCAACACGACATCCTGGATCCCTGTACCTTCCTCACTCGTAGTCACACCGTCCTGTCCCTGACCACGGACTACATCTGCAGTAATTAACTTCATAGGTGTGACCATCTCCTGAAACATAGAGTCCAGGAACTTCTCCCCCTCCCTGATGTGTCGCAGTGTCCGAAGCTCGGTCTCAAGCTCCATAACATGGAACTTGAGTTCCTCTAGCAGCAAACACTTGTCGCAGATGTAATCACCGTTAGCCTCAATGGGGTTCACCGGCTCCCACATCTCGCAACAGTAACACATCACCTGCTCCATTCTATATAATTAATTAAATTTCTTATTATTAGTTATGAAGACCCTGCCCGGATATAGATGATAATATCACACCACTATTCAATAGGACTTACCAACTTAAAGGTATGAAAGAGAAGAGAAGGAAGAAAACCAACCAACCAGCTGATCACCAACCTCCTCCTTGAATACTGTCTGTGGAGCCTGTTTGGTTGACTCGTCTCGCTGCTCCGCCTCCGCAGTGCTGTCTAAGCCTGGGAGTGGGGAATAAAACAGAGCAAAAAACACACCCTCACCTCCCACTTATCCGAACTCTCCCACTTAGCAAAACTCCAACAGCACTCAATGCACAAAGCACTCCGTTCACCGCACTAGCCCCTCCCCTTTTATACCTGGATTCTACTTCCTGTTTAAACTGCCCAAGAGTTTAAAAAACCCTTAAAAAATTAAACTTACTTCAAATAATTAACTTCTTAACACACTAAAATTCACAAAATACACTTAAATGATTTTTCTCCCACTTAGCAAAACTCCAACAGCACTCAATGCACTGCTCCCTCTACACACTCACTGCCCTCTCTACACACTCACTGCCCTCTCTATGCACTCACTGCCCTCTCTACACACTCACTGCCCTCTCTACACACACACTGCTCTCTCTACACATGCACTGCTCTCTCTACACACTCACTACCCTCTGTACACAATTGCTGCCCTCCCTACACACTCACTGCTCTATCTACACACTCACTGCCCTCTCTACACACTCACTGTCCTCTCTACACACGTGCTGCTCTCTCTACACACTCGCTGCCCACTCTACACACTCACTGCTCCCTCTATACACTCACTGCCCTCTCTACACACTCACTGCCCTCTCTACACACTCACTGCTCTATCTACACACTCACTGCTCTCTCTACACACCCACTGCCCTCTCTACACACTCACTGCACTCTCTACACACTCACTGCCCTCTCTAAACACAGGCTGCTCTCTCTACACACTCGCTGCCCTCTCTAGACACTCCCTGCTCCATCGACACACTCATTGCCCTCTCTACACACTCACTGCCCTTTCTACACACTCACTGCCCTCTCTACACACTCACTGCACTCTCTACACACTCACTGCCTGCTCTACACACGCGCTGCTCTCTCTACACACTCACTGCACCATCTACACACTCACTGCTCCCTCTACACACTCACTGCCCTCTCTACACACTCACTGCCCTCTCTATGCACTCACTGCCCTCTCTACACACTCACTGCCCTCTCTACACACTCACTGCCCTCTCTACACACACACTGCTCTCTCTACACATGCACTGCTCTCTCTACACACTCACTGCCCTCTGTACACAATCGCTGCCCTCCCTACACACTCACTGCTCTATCTACACACTCACTGCCCTCTCTACATACTCACTGCCCTCTCTACACACGTGCTGCTCTCTCTACACACTCGCTGCCCACTCTACACACTCACTGCTCCCTCTATACACTCACTGCCCTCTCTACACACTCACTGCCCTCTCTACACACTCACTGCTCTATCTACACACTCACTGCTCTCTCTAGACACCCACTGCCCTCTCTACACACTCACTGCACTCTCTACACACTCACTGCCCTCTGAAACACAGGCTGCTCTCTCTACACACTCGCTGCCCTCTCTACACTCTCCCTGCTCCATCGACACACTCATTGCCCTCTCTACACACTCACTGCCCTTTCTACACACTCACTGCCCTCTCTACAAACTCACTGCCCTCTCTACACACACACTGCTCTCTCTACACATGCACTGCTCTCTTTACACACTCACTGCCCTCTGCACACAATCGCTGCCCTCCCTACACACTCATTGCTCTATCTACACACTCACTGCACTCTCTACACACTCACTGCCCTCTCTGCACACTCACTGCCCTTTCTACACACTCACTGCACTCTCTACAAATTAACTGCACTCTCTAAACACTCACTGCTCGCTCTACACACTCACTGCTGTCTCTACACACTCACTGCCCTCTCTAAACACTCATTGCCCTGTCTCCACTCTCCCTGCCCTCTCTCCACACTCACTGCCCTCTCTACACACGCACTGCCCGCTCTACACACACCCTACCATCTCTACAAACACTACTCTCTGCACTCACTGCTCTCTCTACACACTGCCTGCTCACTCTACACACTTACTGCGCTCTCTACACACTCACTGCACTCTCTAAACACTCACTGCCCTCTCTACACAGTCATTGCCCTCTCTACACACTAACTGCCCTCTGTACACACTCACTGCGCTCTCTACACACTAACTGCCCTCTGTTCACACTCGCTGCCCTCTCTACACACTCACTGCCCTCTCTACACACTCACTGCCCTCACTACACACTCACTGCCCTCTCTACACACTCACTGCCCTCTCTACACTCTCACTGCTCTCTCTACACATTCACTGCCCTCTCTACATGCTCACTGCCCTCTCTACACACTCACTGCCCTCTCTACACACTCACTGCCCTCTCTAAACACTCACTGCACTCTGTACACACTCACTGCCCTCCCTGCACACTCACTGCCCTCTCTGCACACTCACTGCCCTCTCTACACACTCACTGCCTTCTCTACACACTCACTGCCCTCTCTACACACTCACTGCCCTCACTACACCCTCACTGCCCTCTCTACACACTCGGTCCCCTCTCTACACACTCACTGCCTTCTCTACACACTCAGTGCCCTCTCTACACACTTACTGCCCTCTCTACACACTCACTGCCCTCTCTATACACTAACTGCTCTCTCTGTGCACTCACTGCTCTCTCTACACACTCACTGCATTCTCTACACACTCACTGTTCTCTCTGCACACTCACTGCCCTCTATACACACTCACTGCCCTCTCTACAAACTCACTGCTCTCTCTACACACTCACTGCCCACTCTACACACTCATTGCCCTCTCTAAACACGCACTGAGCTCTCTACACACTCAGTGCCCTCTCTACACACTCACTGCATTCTCTGCACACTCAGTACCCTCTCTACACACTCACTGCTCTCTCTACACACTCACTGCCCTCTCTACACTCTCACTGCCCTCTCTACACACTCACTGCTCTCTACACGCTCACTGCCCTCTCTACACACTCACTGCCCTCTCTACACATTCACTGCCCTCTCTACACACTCACTGAACTCTCGACACACTCTCTTATCTCTCTACACACTCACTGCCCTTGCTACACACTCACTGCTCTCTCTACACACTCACTGCCCTCTCTACACACTCACTGCCTTCTCTACACACTCACGACCCACTCTACACACTCACTGCCCTCTCTACACACTCACTGCCCTCTCTACACACTCACTGCCCTCTCTACACATTCACTGCCCTCTCTACGCACTCACTGCTCTATCTACACACTCACTGCTCTCTCTACACACTCACTGCCCTCTCTACGCACTCACTGCCCTCTCTACACACTCACTGCACTCTCTACACACTCACTGCCTGCTCTACACACGCGCTGCTCTCTCTACACACTCACTGCACCATCTACACACATCACTGCTCCCTCTACACACTCACTGCCCTCTCTACACACTCACTGCCTTCTCTATGCACTCACTGCCCTCTCTACACACTCACTGCCCTCTCTACACTCTCACTGCCCTCTCTACACACACACTGCTCTCTCTACACATGCACTGCTCTCTCTACACACTCACTGCCCTCTGTACACAATCGCTGCACTCCCTACACACTCACTGCTCTACCTACACACTCACTGCCCTCTCTACACACGTGCTGCTCTCTCTACACACTCGCTGCCCACTCTACACACTCACTGCTCCCTCTATACATTCACTGCCCTCTCTACACACTCACTGCCCTCTCTACACACTCACTGCCCTCTCTACACACTCACTGCTCTATCTACACACTCACTGCAATCTCTACACACTCACTGCCCTCACTACACACTCACTGCCCTCTCTACACACTCACTGCCCTCTCTACACACTCACTGCCTTCTCTACTCACATGCTGCTCTCTTTACACACTCGCTGCCCACTCTACACACTCACTGCTCCCTCAACACACTCACTGCCCTCTCTACACACTGACTGCCCTCTCTACACACTCACTGCTCTATCTACACACTCACTGCTCTCTCTGCACACCCACTGCCCTCTCTACACAGTCACTGCACTCTCTACACACTCACTGCCCTCTCTACACACACGCTGCTCTCTCTACACACTCGCTGCCCTCTCTACACACTCACTGCTCCATCTACACACTCACTGCCCTCTCTACACACTCACTGCCCTTTCTACACACTCACTGCCCTCTCTACACACTCACTGCCCTCTCTACACTCACACTGCTCTCTCTACAGATGCACTGCTCTCCCTACACACTCACTGCCCTCTGTACACAATCTCTGCCCTCCCTGCACACTCACTGCTCTATCTTCACACTCACTGCACTCTCTACACACTCACTGCCCTCTCGATACACTCACTGCCCTCTCTACACTCTCACTGCCCTCTCTACACATGTGCTGCTCTCTCTACACACTCGCTGTCCACTCTACACACTCACTGCTCCTTCTGCACACTCACTGCCCTCTCTACACACTCACTGCGCTCTCTACACACTCACTGCCCTCTCTACACACTCACTGCTCTATCTACACACTCACTGCTCTCTCTACACACTCACTGCCCTCTCTACACTCTCACTGCCCTCTCTACACACACGCTGCTCTCTCTACACACTCGCTGCCCTCTCTACACACTCACAGCTCCCTCTACACACTCATTGCCCTCTCTGCAGACTCACTGCCCTCTCTACACACTCACTGCCCTCTCTACACACTCACTGCCCTCTCTACACACTCACTGCCCTCTCTACACACTCACTGCTCTCTCTACAAATTAACTGCACTCTCTACACACTCACTGCTCGCTCTACACACTCACTGCTGTCTCTACACACTCACTGCCCTCTCTAAACACTCATTGCTCTCTCTACGCACTCACTGCCCTCTCTACACACGTGCTGCTCTCTCAACACACTCGCTGCCCACTCTACACACTCACTGCTCCCTCTACACACTCACTGCCCTCTCTACACACTGACTGCCCTCTCTACACACTCACTGCTCTATCTACGCACTCACTGCTCTCTCAACACACCCACTGCCCTCTCTACGCACTCACTGCACTCTCTACACACTCACTGCCCTCTCTACACACTCACTGCCCTCTCTGCACGCTCACTGCTCTCTCTACAAATTAACTGCACTCACTGCTCGCTCTACACACTCACTGCTGTCTCTACCCTCTCACTGCCCTCTCCAGACACTCATTGCTCGCTCTCAACTCTCCCTGCCCTCTCTCCACACTCACTGCCCTCTCTACACACGCACTGCCCGCTCTACACACAGTCTACCCTCTCCACAAACTCTACTCTCTGCACTCACTGCTCTCTCTACACACTGCCTGCTCACTCTACACACTTACTGCGCTCTCTACACACTCACTGCACTCTCTAAACACTCACTGCCCTCTCTGCACACTCACTGCCCTCTCCACACACTGACTGCCCTCTCGACACACTCACTGCTCTATCTACGCACTCACTGCTCTCTCAACACACCCACTGCCCTCTCTACTCACTCACTGCACTCTCTACACACTCACTGCCCTCTCTACACACTCACTGCCCTCTCTGCACGCTCACTGCTCTCTCTACAAATTAACTGCACTCACTACACACTCACTGCTCGCTCTACACACTCACTGCTGTCTCTACCCTCTCACTGCCCTCTCTAAACACTCATTGCTCGCTCTCAACTCTCCCTGCCCTCTCTCCACACTCACTGCCCTCTCTACACACGCACTGCCCGCTCTACACACAGTCTACCCTCTCCACAAACTCTACTCTCTGCACTCACTGCTCTCTCTACACACTGCCTGCTCACTCTACACACTTACTGCGCTCTCTACACACTCACTGCACTCTCTAAACACTCACTGCCCTCTCTACACACTCACTGCCCTCTCTACACACTCACTGCACTCTCTGCACACTCACAGCCCTCTCTACACACTAACTGCCCTCTGTACACACTCACTGCCCTCTCTACACACTAACTGCCCCCTGTACACACTCACTGCCCTCTCTACACACTCACTTCCCTCTCTACACACTCACTGCACTCTATACAAACTCACTGCCCTCTCTACACACTCACTGCAGTCTCTACATACTCACTGCACTCTCTACACTCTCACTTCCCTCTCTACACACTCACTGCCCTCTCTACACACTCACTGCTCTGTCTACACACTCACTGCTCTCTCTACACACTCACTGCTATCTCTACACACTCACTGCACTCTCTACACACTCACTGCTCTCTCTACACACTCCCTTCTCTATCTACACACTCACTGCACTCTCTACACACTCATTGCTCTGTCTACACACTCACTGCACTCTCTACACACTCACTGCCCTCTCTACACACGCACTGCTGTCTCTACACACTCACTGCCCTCTCTACACACTCACTGCTCTATCTACACACTCACTGCACTCTCTACACACTCACAGCCCTCTCTACACACTCACTGCTCTATCTACACACTCACTGCATTCTACACACTCACTGCCCTCTCTACACACTCACTGCCCTCTCTACACACTCACTGCTCTATCTACACACTCACTGCACTCTACACGCTCACTGCCCTCTCGACACTCTCACTGCACTCTCTACACACTCACTGCACTCTCTACACACTCACTGCTCTGTCTACACACTTACTGCACTCTCTACACACTCACTGCCCTCTCTACACACGCACTGCTGTCTCTACACACTCACTGGCCTCTCTACACACTCACTGCCCTTTCTACACACTCACTGCACTCTCGACACACTCACTGCTGTCTCTACACACGCTCTGCCCTCTCTACACACTCACTGCCCTCTCTACACACTCACTGCTCTCTCTACAAATATACTGCACTCTCTACACACTCACTGCTCGCTCTACACACTCACTGCTGTCTCTACACACTCACTGCTCTCTCTACAAATATACTGCACTCTCTACACACTCACTGCTCGCTCTACACACTCACTGCCGTCTCTACACACGCACTGCCCGCTCTACACACACTCTACCCTCTCTACAAACTCTACTCTCTGCACTCACTGCTCTCTCTACTCACTGCCTGCTCATTCTACACACTTACTGCGCTCTCTACACACTTACTGCCCTCACTACACACTCACTGCCCTCCCTACACACTCACTGCCCTCTCTACACACTCACTGCTCTCTCTACAAATTAACTGCACTCTCTAAACACTCACTGCTCGCTCTACACAGTCACTGCTGTCTATACACACTCACTGCACTCTCTAAACACTCATTGCCCTCTCTCCACTCTCCCTGCCCTCTCTCCACACTCACTGCCCTCTCTACACACGCACTGCCCGCTCTACACACTCTACCCTCACTACAAACTCTACTCTCTGCACTCACTGCTCTCTCTACACACTGCCTGCTCACTCTACACACTTACTGCGCTCTCTACACACTCACTGCACTCTCTAAACACTCCCGGCCCTCTCTAAACAGTCATTGCCCTCTCTACACACTCACTGCGCTCTCTGCACACTCACTGCCCTCCCTACACTCTAACTGCCCTCTGTACACACTCACTGCGCCCTCTACACACTAACTGCACTCTGTTCACACTCACTGCCCTCTCTACACACTCACTGCCCTCTCTGCACACTCACTGCCCTCGCTATACACTCACTGCCCTCTCTACACACTCACTGCCCTCTCTACACACGCACTGCTCTCTCTACACATTCACTGCCTTCTCTACACGCTCACTGCCCTCTCTGCACACTCACTGCCCTCTCTACACACTCACTGCCCTCTCTAAACACTCACTGCACTCTGTACACACTCACTGCCCTCTCTGCACACTCACTGCCTTCTCTACACACTCACTGCCCTCTCTACACACTCACTGCCCTCTCTACACACTCACTGCCCTCTCTACACACTCACTGCCCTCTCTACACACTCGGTGCCCTCTCTACACACTCACTGCCTTCTCTACACACTCAGTGCCCTCTCTACACACTCACGGCCCTCTCTACACACTCACTGCCCTCTCTACACATCACTGCACTCTCTGTGCACTCACTGCTCTCTCTACACACGCACAGCATTCTCTACACACTCACTGTTCTCTCTGCACACTCACTGCCCTCTATACACACTCACTGCACTCTCTACAAACTCACTGCTCTCTCTACACAATCACTGCCCACTCTACATACTCATTGCCCTCTCTAAGCACGCACTGACCTCTCTACACACTCAGTGCCCTCTCGACACACTCACTGCATTCTCTACACACTCACTGCCCTCTCTACACACTCACTGCTCTCTCTACACACTCACTGCTCTCTCTACACTCTCACTGCCCTCTCTACACACTCACTGCTCTCCACACACTCACTGCCCTCTCTACACACTCACTGCCCTCTCTACACATTCACTGCCCTCTCGACACACTCACTGAACTCTCGACACACTCTCTGCCCTCTCTACACACTCACTGCGCTTGCTACACACTCACTGCTCTCTCTACACACTCACTGCCCTCTCTGCACACTCACTGCCCTCTCTACACACTCACTGCCCTGTCTACACACTCCCTGCCCTCTCTACACACTCACTACCCACTCTACACACTCACTGCCCTCTCTACACTCTCACTGCCCTCTCTTCACACTCACTGCCCTCTCTACACATTCACTGCCCTCTCTACGCACTCACTGCTCTATCTACACACTCACTGCGCTCTCTACACACTCACTGCCCTCTCTACTCACTGCCCTCTCTACACACTCACTGCACTCTCTGTGCACTCACTGCTCTCTCTACACACTCACTGCCCTCTCTATACACTCACTGTTCTCTCTACACACTCACTGCCCTCTCTACACACTCACTGCCCTCTCTACACACTCACTGCCTTCTCTACACACTCACTGCCCTCTCCACACACTCACTGCCCCCTCTGCACACTCACTGCCCACTCTACACACTCATTGCCCTCTCTAAACACGCACTGACCTCTTTACACACTCAGTGCCCTCTCTACACACTCACTGCATTCTCTACACACTCACTGCCCTCTCTACACACTCACTGCTCTCTCTACACACTCACTGCCCTCTCTACACTCTCATTGCCCTCTCTACGCACTGACTGATCTTTACACACTCACTGCCCTCTCTAAACACTCACTGCTCTCTCTACACATTCACTGCCCTCTCTACACACTCACTGAACGCTCGACAAAATCTCTGCCCTCTCTACACACTCACTGCCCTTGCTACACACTCACTGCTCTCTCTACACACTCACTGCCCTCTCTACATACTCACTGCCCTCTCTATATAACTCACTGCCCTGCCTACACACTCACTGCACTCTCTAAACACTCAATGCCCTCTCTAAACACTCACTGCACTCTGTACACACTCACTGCCCTCTCTACACACTCACTGCCCTCTCTACACACTCAATGCCCTCTCTACACACTCACTGCCCTCTCTACACACTCACTGCCTTCTCTACACAATGACTGCCATCTCTACACACTCACTGCCCTCTCTACACACTCAGTGCCCTCTCTAAACACTCACTGCCATCTCTACACACTCACTGCACTCTCTGTGCACTCACTGCTCTCTCTACACACTTACTGCCCTCTCTATGCACTCACTTTTCTCTCTACACACTCACTGCCCTCTCTATACACTCACTGCCCTCTCTATACACTCACTGTTCTCTCTACACACTCACTGCCCTCTCTACACACTCACTGCCCTCTCCACACATTCACTGCCCTCTCTACACACTCACTGCCCACTCTACACACTCATTGCCGTCTCTAAACACGCACTGACCACTCTACACACTCAGTGCCCTCTCTACACACTCAATGCATTCTCTACACACTCACTGCCCTCTCTACACAAAGACTGCTCTCTCTACACACTCACTGCCCTCTCTACACTCTCATTGCCCTCTCTACACACTCACTGATCTCCACACACTCACTGCCCTCTCTACACACTCACTGCTCTCTCTACACATTCTCTGCCCTCTCTACACACTCACTGAACTCTCGACAAGATCTCTGCCCTCTCTACACACTCACTGCCCTCTCTACACACTCACTGCCCACTCTACACACTCATTGCCCTCTCTAAACATGCACTGACCTCTCTACACACTCAGTGCCCTCTCTACACATGCACTTCATTCTCTACACACTCACTGCCCTCTCTACACACTCACTGCCCTCTCTACACACTCACTACCCACTCTACACACTCACTGCCCTGTCTACACACTCACTGTTCTATCGACACACTCACTGCGCTCTCTACAAACTCACTGCCCTCTCTGCACACTCACTTCCCTCTCTACACACTCACTGCCCTCTCTACACACTCACTGCCCGCTCCACACACCCGCTGCTCTCTCTACACACTCACTGCACTCTCTAAACACTCACTGCTCCCTCTACACACTCACAGCCCTCTCTACACACTCACTGCCCTCTCTATGCACTCACTGCCCTCTCTACACACTCACTGCCCTCTCTACACACTCGCTACCCTCTCTACACATGCACTGCTCTCTCTACACACTCACTGCCCTCTGTACACAATCGCTGCCCTCCCTACACACTCACTGCTCTATCTACACACTCACTGCCCTCTCTACACACTCACTGCCCTCTCTACACACTAACTGCCCTCTCTACGCACTCACTGCCCTCTCTACACATGTGCTGCTCTCTCTACACACTCGCTGCCCACTCTACACACTCACTGCTCCCTCTAAACACTAACTGCCCTCTCTACACACTCACGGCCCTCTCTACACACTCACTGCTCTATCTACACACTCACTGCCCTCTCTACACACTCACTGCCCTCTCTACACACACGCTGCTCTCTCTACACACTCGCTGCCCTCTCTACACACTCACTGTCCTCTCTACACACTCACTGCCCTCTCTACACACTCACTGCCCTCTCAACACACACACAGATCTCTGTACACATGCACTGCTCTATCTACACACACACTGCTCTCTGTACACAATCGCTGCCCTCCCTACACACTCACTGCTCTATCTACACACGCGCTGCTCTCTCTACACACTCGCTGCCCACTCTACACACTCACTGCTCGCTCTACACACTTATTGCCCTCTCTACACACTCACTGCCCTCTCTACACACTCACTGCCCTCTCTACCAGCTCACTGCCCTCTCTACGCACTCACTGCCCTCTCTACACTCTCACTGCCCTCTCTACAAACTCACTGCTCTCTCTACACACTCACTGCTCTCTCTACACACTCACTGCACTCTCTACACACTCATTGCTCTCTCTACACTCTCACTGCTCTCTCTACACTCTCACTGCCCTCTCTACACACTTACTGCCCTCTCTACACACTCACTGCCCTCTCTACACACTCACTGCCCTCTCTGCGCACTCACTGCTCGCTCTACACATGCACTGCACTCTCTACACACTCACTGCACTCTCTACACTCTCACTGCCCGCTCTACCCACTCACTGCCCTCTCTAAACACTCACTGCCCTCTCTACACACTCACTGCCCCTCTACACACTCACTGCCTTCTCTACACACTCACTGCACTCTCTACACTCTCACTGCCCTCTCTACACACTCACTGCCCTCTCTACACACACACTGCCCCCTCTAAACACTCACTGCCATCTCTACACGCTCACTGCCCTCTCTACACACTCACTGACCTCTGTACACAATCGCTGCCCTCCCTACACACTCACTGCTCTATCTACACACTCACTGCACACGCTGCACACTCACTGCCCTCTCTACCGACTCACTGCCCACTCTACACACTCACTGCCCTCTCTACACACGCGCTGCTCTCTCTACACACTCGCTGCCCACTCTACACACTCACTGCTCCCTCTTCACAGTTATTGCCCTCTCTACACACTCACTGCCCTCTCTACACACTCACTGCCCTCTCTGCAGCTCACTGCCCTCTCTACAAACTCACTGCTCTCTCTACACACTCACTGCTCTCTCTACACACTCACTGCTCTCTCTACACTCTCACTGCCCTCTCTACACACTTACTGCCCTCTCTACACACTCACTGCCCTCTGTACACACTCACTGCTCTCTCAACACACTCACTGACCTCTCTACACACTCACTTCTCTCTCTACACACTCTCTGCTCTCTCTACACACTCACTGCACACTCTACACACTTAGTGCCCTCTCTACACACGCACTGCTCTCTCTACACACTCACTGCCCTCTCTACACACTCACGGCCCTGTCTGCACACTCACTGCCCTCTCTACACGCTCACTACCCTCTCTACACACTGACTGCTCTCTCTACACACTCTCTGCCCTCGCTAAACACACACTGCCCTCTCTACACACTCACTGCCCTCTCCACACACTCACTGCCCGCTCTGCACACACACTGCTCTATCTACACTCTCACTGCCCACTTTACACACTCACTGCCCTCTCTACACACTCACTGCCTTCTCTACACAATGACTGCCATCTCTACACACTCACTGCCCTCTCTACACACTCAGTGCCCTCTCTAAACACTCACTGCCCTCTCTACACACTCCCTGCACTCTCTGTGCACTCACTGCTCTCTCTACACACTCACTGCCCTCTCTATGCACTCACTGTTCTCTCTACACACTCACTGCCCTCTCTACACACTCACTGCCCTCTCTATACACTCACTGTTCTCTCTACACACTCACTGCCCTCTCTACACACTCACTGCACTCTCTGTGCACTCACTGCTCTCTCTAAACACGCACTGACCTCTCTACACACTCAGTGCCCTCTCTACACACTCAATGCATTCTCTACACACTCACTGCCCTCTCTACACAAAGACTGCTCTCTCTACACACTCACTGCCCTCTCTACACTCTCATTGCCCTCTCTACACACTCACTGATCTCCACACACTCACTGCCCTCTCTACACACTCACTGCTCTCTCTACACATTCTCTGCCCTCTCTACACACTCACTGAACTCTCGACAAAATCTCTGCCCTCTCTACACACTCACTGCCCTCTCGACACACTCACTGCCCACTCTACACACTCATTGCCCTCTCTAAACACGCACTGACCTCTCTACACACTCAGTGCCCTCTCTACACACGCACTTCATTCTCTACACACTCACTGCCCTCTCTACACACTCACTGCCCTCTCTACACACTCACTACCCACTCTACACACTCACTGCCCTGTCTACACACTCACTGTTCTATCGACACACTCACTGCGCTCTCTACAAACTCACTGCCCTCTCTGCACACTCACTGCCCTCTCTACACTCTCACTGCCCTCTCTACACACTCACTGCCCGCTCCACACACCCGCTGCTCTCTCTACACACTCACTGCACTCTCTACACACTCACTGCTCCCTCTACACACTCACAGCCCTCTCTACCCACTCACTGCCCTCTCTATGCACTCACTGCCCTCTCTACACACTCACTGCCCTCTCTACACACTCACTACCCTCTCTACACATGCACTGCTCTCTCTACACACTCACTGCCCTCTCTACACACTCACTGCCCTCTCTACACTCTCACTGCCCTCTCTACACACTCACTGCCCTCTCTACACACGTGCTGCTCTCTCTACACACTCGCTGCCCACTCTACACACTCACTGCTCCCTCTAAACACTAACTGCCCTCTCTACACACTCACGGCCCTCTCTGCACACTCACTGCTCTATCTACACACTCACTGCCCTCTCTACACACTCACTGCCCTCTCTACACACACGCTGCTCTCTCTACACACTCGCTGCCCTCTCTACACACTCACTGCTCCCTCTGCACACTCATTGCCCCCTCTACACACTCACTGTCCTCTCTACACACTCACTGCCCTCTCTACACACTCACTGCCCTCTCATCACACACACAGATCTCTGCACACATGCACTGCTCTATCTACACACACACTGCTCTCTGTACACAATCGCTGCCCTCCCTACACACTCACTGCTCTATCTACACATGCGCTGCTCTCTCTACACACTCGCTGCCCACTCTACACACTCACTGCTCGCTCTACACACTTATTGCCCTCTCTACACACTCACTGCCCTCTCTACACACTCACTGCCCTCTCTACCAGCTCACTGCCCTCTCTACACACTCACTGCCCTCTCTACACTCTCACTGCCCTCTCTACAAACTCACTGCTCTCTCTACACACTCACTGCTCTCTCTACACACTCACTGCACTCTCTACACACTCATTGCTCTCTCTACACTCTCACTGCTCTCTCTACACTCTCACTGCCCTCTTTACACACTTACTGCCCTCTCTACACACTCACTGCCCTCTCTACACACTCACTGCCCTCTCTGCGCACTCACTGCTCGCTCTACACATGCACTGCACTCTCTACACACTCACTGCACTCTCTACACTCTCACTGCCCGCTCTACCCACTCACTGCCCTCTCTAAACACTCACTGCCCTCTCTACACACTCACTGCCCCTCTACACACTCACTGCCTTCTCTACACACTCACTGCACTCTCTACACTCTCACTGCCCTCTCTACACACTCACTGCCCTCTCTACACACACACTGCCCCCTCTAAACACTCACTGCCATCTCTACACGCTCACTGCCCTCTCTACACACTCACTGACCTCTGTACACAATCGCTGCCCTCCCTACACACTCACTGCTCTATCTACACACTCACTGCACACGCTACACACTCACTGCCCTCTCTACCGACTCACTGCCCACTCTACACACTCACTGCCCTCTCTACACACGCGCTGCTCTCTCTACACTCTCGCTGCCCACTCTACACACTCACTGCTCCCTCTTCACAGTTATTGCCCTCTCTACACACTCACTGCCCTCTCTACGCACTCACTGCCCTCTCTGCAGCTCACTGCCCTCTCTACAAACTCACTGCTCTCTCTACACACTCACTGCTCTCTCTACACACTCACTGCTCTCTCTACACTCTCACTGCCCTCTCTACACACTTACTGCCCTCTCTACACACTCACTGCCCTCTGTACACACTCACTGCTCTCTCAACACACTCACTGACCTCTCTACACACTCACTTCTCTCTCTACACACTCTCTGCTCTCTCTACACACTCACTGCACACTCTACACACGCACTGCTCTCTCTACACACTCACTGCCCTCTCTACACACTCACGGCCCTGTCTGCACACTCACTGCCCTCTCTACACGCTCACTACCCTCTCTACACACTGACTGCTCTCTCTACACACTCTCTGCCCTCGCTAAACACACACTGCCCTCTCTACACACTCACTGCCCTCTCCACACACTCACTGCCCGCTCTGCACACACACTGCTCTATCTACACTCTCATTGCCCACTCTACACACTCACTGCCCTCTCTACACACTCACCGCACTCTCTACACATTCACTGCCCTCTCTACACACTCACTGAACTCTCGACAAAATCTCTGCCCTCTCTACACACATTCTGCCCTTGCTACACACTAACTGCACTCTCTACACACTCACTGCCCTCTCTACATACTAACTGCCCTCTCTACACACTCACTGCCCTCTCCACACACTCACTGCCCGCTCTACACACTCACTGCCCTCTCTACACACTCACTGCCCTCTCTGCACACTCACTGCTCGCTCTACACATGCACTGCTCTCTCTACACACCCACTGCCCTCTGTACACTCTCACTGCACTCTCTACACACTCACTGCCCGCTCTACACACTCACTGCCCTCTCTACACACTCACTGCCCTTGCTACACACTCACTGCTCTCTCTACACATTCACTACTCTCTCGACACACTCTCTGCCCTCTCTAAAGACGCACTGACCTCTCTACACACTCAGTGCCCTCTCTACACACTCAGTGCATTCTCTACACACTCACTGCCCTCTCTACACACTCACTGCACTCTCTATACACTCACTGCCCTCTCTACACTCTCATTGCCCTCTCTACACACTCACTGATCTCTACACACTCACTGCCCTCTCTACACACTCACTGCTCTCTCTACACATTCACTTCCCTCTCTACACACTCACTGAACTCTCGACAAAATCTCTGCCCTCTCTACACACATTCTGCCCTTGCTACACACTCACTGCACTCTCTACACACTCACTGCCCTCTCTACATACTAACTGCCCTCTCTATACACTCACTGCCCTGTCTACGCACTCAGTGCCCTCTCCACACACTCACTATCCACTCTACACACTCACTGCCCTGTTTACACACTCACTACTCTATCTACACACTCACTGCGCTCTCTACAAACTCACTGCCCTCTCTACACACTCACTGCCCTCTCTACACACTCACTGCCCTCTCCACACACTCACTGCCCGCTCTACACACCCGCTGCTCTCTCTACACACTCACTGCACTCTCTACACACTCACTGCTCCCTCTACACACTCACAGCTCTCTCTACACACTTAGTGCCCTCTCTATGCACTCACTGCCCTCTCTACACACTCACTGCCCTCTCTACACACTCACTGCCCTCTCTACACATGCACTGCTCTCTCTACACACTCACTGCCCTCTGTACACAATCCCTGCCCTCCCTACACACTCACTGCTCTATCTACACACTCACTGCACTCTCTACACACTCACTGCCCTCTCTACACACTCACTGCCCTCTCTACACACTCACTGCCCTCTCTACACACGTGCTGCTCTCTCTACACACTCGCTGCCCACTGTACACACTCACTGCTCCCTCTACACACTTATTGCCCTCTCTACACACTCACTGCCCTCTCTACACACTCACTGCCCTCTCTACCAACTCACTGCCCTCTTTACACTCTCACTGCCGACTCTACACTCTCACTGCCCTCCCTACAAACTCACTGCTCTCTCTAAACACTCACTGCTCTCTCTACACACTCACTGCACTCTCTACACACTTACTGCCCTCTCTACACACTCACTGCCCTCTCTACACACTCACTGCCCTCTCTGCACACTCACTGCTCGCTCTACACATGCACTGCACTCTCTACACACACACTGCACTCTCTACACTCTCACTGCCCGCTCTGCACACTCACTGCCCTCTCTAAACGCTCACTGTCCTTGCTACACACTCACTGCTCTCTCTACACATTCACTGCTCTCTCTACACACTCACTGCCCTCCCTACACACTCACTGCTCTCTCTACACTCTCACTGCACACTCTACACATTTACTGCCCTCTCCACAAACTCACTGCCCTCTCTACACTCTCACTGCCCTCTCTGCACACTCACTGTTCGCTCTATACATGCACTGCACTCTCTACACACTCAATGCCCTCTGTACACACTCACTGCCCTCTCTACACACTCACTATTCTCTCTGCACTCTCACTGCCCTCTCTGCACACTCACTGCCCTCTCTTCACACTCACTGCCCTCTCTACACACTCACTGCCCTCTCTACACACTCACTGCCCGCTCTGCACACACACTGCTCTCTCTACACACTCACTGCTCTCTCTACACACTCACTGCTCTCCCTACACACTCACTGCCCTCTCTACACACTCACTGCCCACTCTACACTCTCACTGCCCTCTATACACACTCACTGCCCTCTCTACAAACTCACTGCTCTCTCTACACACTCACTGCCCTCTCTACACACACATTGCTCTCTCTAAACACTCACTGCCCTCTCTACACACTCACTGTTCTCTCTGCACACTCACTGCCCTCTCTACACACTCACTGCCCTCTTTACACACTCACTGCCCTCTCTACACACTCACTGCCCCTCTGCACACTCACTGCCCTCTCTACACACTCACTGCCCTCTCTACACACTCACTGCCCCTCTGCACACTCACTGCCCTCTCTACACACTCATTGCCCTCTCTGCACACTCACTGCCCTCTCTACACACTCACTGCCCCTCTACACACTCACTGCCCTCTCTACACACTCACTGCTCTCTCTACACACTCACTGCCCTCTCAACACACTCACTGCTCTCTCTACACATTCACTGCCCACTCTACACACTCATTGCCCTCTCTAAACATGCACTGACCTCTCTACACACTCAGTGCCCTCTCTACACACTCACTGCATTCTCTACACACTCAGTGCCCTCTCTACACACTCACTGCTCTCTCTACACACTCACTGCCCTCTCTACACTCTCACTGCCCTCTCTACACACTCACTGCTCTCTACACACTCACTGCCCGCTCTACACACGCGCTGCTCTCTCTACACACTCACTGCTCTCTCTACACACTCACTGCTCCCTCTACACACTCACTGCCCTCTCTATGCACTCACTGCCCTCTCTACACACTCACTGCCCTCTCTACACACTCACTGCTCTCTCTACACATGCACTGCTCTCTCTACACACTCACTGCCCTCTGTACACAATCGCTGCCCTCCCTACACACTCACTGATCTATCTACACACTCACTGCAATCTCTACACACTCACTGTCCTCTCAACACACTCACTGCCCTCTCTACACACTCACTGCCCTCTCTACACACGTGCTGCTCTCTCTACACACTCGCTGCCCACTCTACACACTCAGTGCTCCCTCTGCACACTCACTGCCCTCTCCACACACTGACTGCCCTGTCCACACACTCACTGCTCTATCTACACACTCACTGCTCTCTCTAAACACAGGCTGCTCTCTCCACACACTCACTGCCCTCTCTACACACTCCCTGCTCCATCTACACACTCATTGCCCTCTCTACGCACTCACTGTCTTTCTACACACTCACTGCCCTCTCTACACACTCACTGCCCTCTCTACACACACACTGCTCTCTCTACACATGCACTGCTCTCCCTACACACTCACTGCCCTCTGTACACAATCGCTGCCCTCCCTACACACTCATTGCTCTATCTACACACTCACTGCACTCTCTAAACATTCACTGCCCTCTCTATACACTCACTGCCCTCTCTACAAATTAACTGCACTCTCTAAACACTCACTGCTCGCTCTGCACCCTCACTGCTGTCTCTACACACTCACTGCCCTCTCTAAACACTCATTGCCCTCTCTCCACTCTCCCTGCCCTCTCTCCACACTCACTGCCCTCTCGACACACGCACTGCTCGCTCTACACACACTCTACCCTCTCGACAAACTCTACTCTCTGCACTCACTGCTCTCTCTTCACACTGCCTGCTCACTCTACACACTTACTGCGCTCTCTACACACTCACTGCACTCTCTAAACACTCACTGCCCTCTCTACACAGTCATTGCCCTCTCTACACACTCACTGCATTCTCTACACACTCACTGCCCTCTCTACACACTCACTGCTCTCTCTACACACTCACTGCCCTCTCTACTCTCTCACTGCCCTCTCTACACACTCACTGCTCTCCACACACTCACTGCCCTCTCTACACACTCACTGCCCTCTCTACACATTCACTGCCCTCTCGACACACTCACTGAACTCTCGACACACTCTCTGCCCTCTCTACACACTCACTGCGCTTGCTACACACTCACTGCTCTCTCTACACACTCACTGCCCTCTCTGCACACTCACTGCCCTCTCTACACACTCACTGCCCTGTCTACACACTCCCTGCCCTCTCTACACACTCACTACCCACTCTACACACTCACTGCCCTCTCTACACTCTCACTGCCCTCTCTTCACACTCACTGCCCTCTCTACACATTCACTGCCCTCTCTACGCACTCACTGCTCTATCTACACACTCACTGCGCTCTCTACACACTCACTGCCCTCTCTACTCACTGCCCTCTCTACACACTCACTGCACTCTCTGTGCACTCACTGCTCTCTCTACACACTCACTGCCCTCTCTATACACTCACTGTTCTCTCTACACACTCACTGCCCTCTCTACACACTCACTGCCCTCTCTACACACTCACTGCCTTCTCTACACACTCACTGCCCTCTCCACACACTCACTGCCCCCTCTGCACACTCACTGCCCACTCTACACACTCATTGCCCTCTCTAAACATGCACTGACCTCTTTACACACTCAGTGCCCTCTCTACACGCTCACTGCATTCTCTACACACTCACTGCCCTCTCTACACACTCACTGCTCTCTCTACACACTCACTGCCCTCTCTACACTCTCATTGCCCTCTCTATGCACTGACTGATCTTTACACACTCACTGCCCTCTCTAAACACTCACTGCTCTCTCTACACATTCACTGCCCTCTCTACACACTCACTGAACGCTCGACAAAATCTCTGCCCTCTCTACACACTCACTGCCCTTGCTACACACTCACTGCTCTCTCTACACACTCACTGCCCTCTCTACATACTCACTGCCCTCTCTATATAACTCACTGCCCTGCCTACACACTCACTGCACTCTCTAAACACTCAGTGCCCTCACTAAACACTCACTGCACTCTGTACACACTCACTGCCCTCTCTACACACTCACTGCCTTCTCTACACAATGACTGCCATCTCTACACACACAGTGCCCTCTCTACACACTCAGTGCCCTCTCTAAACACTCGCTGCCCTCTCTACACACTCACTGCACTCTCTGTGCACTCACTGCCCTCTCTACACACTCACTGCCCTCTCTATGCACTCACTGTTCTCTCTACACACTCACTGCCCTCTCTACACACTCACTGCCCTCTCTATACACTCACTGTTCTCTCTACACACTCACTGCCCTCTCTACACACTCACTGCCCTCTCCACGCATTCACTGCCCTCTCTACACACTCACTGCCCACTCTACACACTCATTGCTGTCTCTAAACACGCACTGACCTCTCTACACACTCAGTGCCCTCTCTACACACTCAATGCATTCTCTACACACTCACTGCCCTCTCTACACAAAGACTGCTCTCTCTACACACTCACTGCCCTCTCTACACTCTCATTGCCCTCTCTACACACTCACTGATCTCCACACACTCACTGCCCGCTCTACACACTCACTGCTCTCTCTACACATTCTCTGCTCTCTCTACACACTCACTGAACTCTCGACAAAATCTCTGCCCTCTGTACACACTCACTGCCCTCTCTGCACACTCACTGCCCACTCTACACACTCATTGCCCTCTCTAAACACGCACTGACCTCTCTACACACTCAGTGCCCTCTCTACACACGCACTTCATTCTCTACACACTCACTGCCCTCTCTACACACTCACTGCCCTCTCTACACACTCACTACCCACTCTACACACTCACTGCCCTGTCTACACAATCACTGTTCTATCGACACACTCACTGCGCTCTCTACAAACTCACTGCCCTCTCTGCACACTCACTGCCCTCTCTACACACTCACTGCCCTCTCTACACACTCACTGCCCACTCCACACACCCGCTGCTCTCTCTACACACTCACTGCACTCTCTACACACTCACTGCTCCCTCTACAAACTCACAGCCCTCTCTACACACTCACTGCCCTCTCTATGCACTCACTGCTCTCTCTACACACTCACTGCCCTCTCTACACACTCACTACCCTCTCTACACATGCACTGCTCTCTCTACACACTCACTGCCCTCTGTACACAGTCGCTGCCCTCCCTACACACTCACTGCTCTATCTACACACTCACTGCCCTCTCTACACACTCACTGCCCTCTCTACACACTCACTGCCCTCTCTACACACTCACTGCCCTCTCTACACACGTGCTGCTCTCTCTACACACTCGCTGCCCACTCTACACACTCACTGCTCCCTCTAAACACTAACTGCCCTCTCTACACACTCACGGCCCTCTCTATACACTCACTGCTCTATCTACACACTCACTGCCCTCTCTACACACTCACTGCCCTCTCTACACACACGCTGCCCTCTCGACACACTCACTGCCCTCTCAACACACACACAGATCTCTGTACACATGCACTGCTCTATCTACACACACACTGCTCTCTGTACACAATCGCTGCCCTCCCTACACACTCACTGCTCTATCTGCACACACGCTGCTCTCTCTACACACTCGCTGCCTACTCTACACACTCACTGCTCGCTCTACACACTTATTGCCCTCTCTACACACTCACTGCCCTCTCTACACACTCACTGCCCTCTCTACCAGCTCACTGCCCTCTCTACACACTCACTGCCCTCTCTACACTCTCACTGCCCTCTCTACAACTCACTGCTCTCTCTACACACTCACTGCCCTCTCTACCAGCTCACTGCCCTCTCTACACACTCACTGCCCTCTCTACACTCTCACTGCCCTCTCTACAAACTCACTGCACTCTCGACACACTCATTGCTCTCTCTACACTCTCACTGCTCTCTCTACACTCTCACTGCCCTCTCTACACACTTACTGCCCTCTCTACACACTCACTGCCCTCTCTACACACTCACTGCCCTCTCTGCGCACTCACTGCTTGCTCTACACATGCACTGCACTCTCTACACACTCACTGCACTCTCTACACTCTCACTGCCCGCTCTACCCACTCACTGCCCTCTCTAAACACTCACTGCCCTCTCTACACACTCACTGCCCCTCTACACACTCACTGCCTTCTCTACACACTCACTGCACTCTCTACACTCTCACTGCCCTCTCTACACACTCACTGCCCTTTCTACACACACACTGCCCCCTCTAAACACTCAATGCCATCTCTACACGCTCACTGCCCTCTCTACACACTCACTGACCTCTGTACACAATCGCTGCCCTCCCTACACACTCACTGCTCTATCTACACACTCACTGCACACGCTACACACTCACTGCCCTCTCTACTGACTCACTGCCCACTCTACACACTCACAGCCCTCTCTACACACGCGCTGCTCTCTCTACACACTCGCTGCCCACTCTACACACTCACTGCTCCCTCTTCACAGTTATTGCCCTCTCTACACACTCACTGCCCTCTCTACACGCTCACTACCCTCTCTACACACTGACTGCTCTCGCTAAACACACACTGCCCTCTCTACACACTCACTGCCCTCTCCACACACTCACTGCCCGCTCTGCACACACACTGCTCTATCTACACTCTCACTGCCCACTCTACACACTCACTGCCCACTCTACACACTCACTGCACTCTCTACACATTCACTGCCCTCTCTACACACTCACTGAACTCTCGACAAAATCTCTGCCCTCTCTACACACATTCTGCCCTTGCTACCCACTCACTGCACTCTCTACACACTCACTGCCCTCTCTACATACTAACGGCCCTCTCTACACACTCACTGCCCTCTCCACACACTCACTGCCAGCTCTACACACTCACTGCCCTCTCTACACACTCACTGCCCTCTCTGCACACTCACTGCTCGCTCTACACATGCACTGCTCTCTCTACACACCCACTGCCCTCTGTACACACTCACTGCACTCTCTACACACTCACTGCCCGCTCTACACACTCACTGCCCTCTCTACACACTCACTGCCCTTGCTACACACTCACTGCTCTCTCTAGACATTCACTACCCTCTCGACACACTCTCTGCCCTCTCTAAAGATGCACTGACCTCTCTACACACTCAGTGCCCTCTCTACACACTCAGTGCATTCTCTACACACTCACTGCCCTCTCTACACACTCACTGCTCTCTCTATACACTCACTGCCCTCTCTACACTCTCATTGCCCTCTCTACACTCTCATTGCCCTCTCTACACACTCACTGATCTCTACACACTCACTGCCCTCTCTACACACATTCTGCCCTTGCTACACACTCACTGCACTCTCTACACACTCACTGCCCTCTCTACATACTAACTGCCCTCTCTATACACTCACTGCCCTGTCTACACACTCAGTGCCCTCGCTACACACTCACTACCCACTCTACACACTCACTGCCCTGTCTACACACTCACTGCTCTATCTACACACTCACTGCGCTCTCTACAAACTCACTGCCCTCTCTACACACTCACTGCCCTCTCTACACACTCACTGCCCTCTCCACACACTCACTGTCCGCTCTACACACCCGCTGCTCTCTCTACACACTCACTGCACTCTCTACACACTCACTGCTCCCTCTACACACTCACAGCTCTCTCTACACACTCACTGCCCTCTCTGTGCACTCACTGCCCTCTCTACACACTCACTGCCCTCTCTACACACTCACTGCCCTCTCCACACATGCACTGCTCTCTCTACACACTCACTGCCCTCTGTACACAATCGCTGCCCTCCCTACACACTCACTGCTCTATCTACACACTCACTGCACTCTCGACACACTCACTGCCCTCTCGACACACTCACTGCCCTCTCTACACACTCACTGCCCTCTCTACACACGTGCTGCTCTCTCTACACACTCGCTGCCCACTATACACACTCACTGCTCCCTCTGAACACTCACTGCCCTCTCTACACACTCACGGCCCTCTCGACACACTCACTGCTCTATCTACACACTCACTGCTCTCTCTACACACCCACTGCCCTCTCTACACACTCACTGCCCTCTCTACACACTCACTGCCCTCTCTACACACACGCTGCTCTCTCTACGCACTCGCTGCCCTCTCTCCACACTCACTGCTCCCTCTGCACACTCATTGCCCTCTCTACACACTCACTGTCGTCTCTACGCACTCACTGCCCTCTCTACACACTCACTGCCCTCTTTACACACACACTGCTCTCTCTACACATGCACTGCTCTCTCTACACACTCATTGCCCTCTGTACACAATCGCTGCACTCCGTACACACTCACTGCTCTATCTACACACTCACTGCACTCTCTACAGACTCACTGCCCTCTCTACCGACTCACTGCCCTCTCTACCCACTCACTGCCCTCTCTACACACGTGCTGCTCTCTCTACACACTCGCTGCCCACTGTACACACTCACTGCTCCCTCTACACACTTATTGCCCTCTCTACACACTCACTGCCCTCTCTACACACTCAATGCCCTCTCTACCAACTCACTGCCCTCTTTACACTCTCACTGCCGACTCTACACTCTCACTGCCCTCCCTACAAACTCACTGCACTCTCTAAACACTCACTGCTCTCTCTACACACTCACTGCACTCTCTACACACTTACTGCCCTCTCTACACACTCACTGCCCTCTCTACACACTCACTGCCCTCTCTGCACACTCACTGCTCGCTCAACACACTCACTGCCCTCTCTAAACACTCACTGTTCTTGCTACACACTCACTGCTCTCTCTACACATTCACTGCTCTCTCTACACACTCACTGCCCACTCTACACTCTCACTGCACACTCTACACATTTACTGCCCTCTCCCCACACTCACTGCCCTCTCTACACTCTCACTGCCCTCTCTGCACACTCACTGTGCGCTCTATACATGCACTGCTCTCTCTACACACTCAATGCCCTCTGTACACATTCACTGCCCTCTCTACACACTCACTATTCTCTCTGCACTCTCACTGCGCTCTCTGCGCACTCACTGCCCTCTCTTCACACTCACTGCCCTCTCTACACACTCACTGCCCTCTTTACACACTCACTGCCCGCTCTGCACACACACTGCTCTCTCTACACACTCACTGCTCTCTCTACACACTCACTGCTCTCCCTACACACTCACTGCCCTCTCTACACACTTACTGCCCTCTCTACACTCTCACTGCCCTCTATACACACTCACTGCCCTCTCTACAAACTCACTGCTCTCTCTACACACTCACTGCCCTCTCTACACACTCATTGCTCTCTCTAAACACTCACTGCCCTCTCTACACACTCACTGTTCTCTCTGCACACTCACTGCCCTCTCTACACACTCACTGCTCTCTCTACACACTCACTGTTCTCTCTGCACACTCACTGACCCTCTGCACACTCACTGCCCTCTCTACACACTCACTGCCCTCTCTACACACTCACTGCCCTCTCTACACACTCACTGCCATCTCTGCACACTCACTGCTCTCTCTACACACTCACTGCCCTCTCAACACACTCACTGCTCTCTCTACACATTCACTGCCCACTCTACACACTCATTGCCCTCTCTAAACATGCACTGACCTCTCTACACACTCAGTGCCCTCTCTACACACTCACTGCATTCTCTACACACTCAGTGCCCTCTCTACACACTCACTGCTCTCTCTACACACTCACTGCCCTCTCTACACTCTCACTGCCCTCTCTACACACTCACTGCTCTCTACACACTCACTGCCCGCTCTACACACGCGCTGCTCTCTCTACACACTCACTGCTCTCTCTAGACACTCACTGCTCCCTCTGCACACTCACTGCCCTCTCTATGCACTCACTGCCCTCTCTACACACTCACTGCCATCTCTACACACTCACTGCCCTCTCTACACACTCACTGCTCTCTCTACACATGCACTGCTCTCTCTGCACACTCACTGCTCTCTGTACACAATCGCTGCCCTCCCTACACACTCACTGCTCTATCTACACACTCACTGCAATCTCTACACACTCACTGTCCTCTCAACTCACTCACTGCCCTCTCTACACACTCATTGCCCTCTCTACACACGTGATGCTCTCTCTACACACTCGCTGCCCACTCTACACACTCAGTGCTCCCTCTACACACTCACTGCCCTCTCTACACACTGACTGCCCTGTCCACACACTCACTGCTCTATCTACACACTCACTGCTCTCTCTAAACACAGGCTGCTCTCTCTACACACTCACTGCCCTCTCTACACACTCCCTGCTCCATCTACACACTCATTGCCCTCTCTACACACTCACTGTCTTTCTACACACTCACTGCCCTCTCTACACACTCACTGCCCTCTCTACACACACACTGCTCTCTCTACACATGCACTGCTCTCCCTACACACTCACTGCCCTCTGTACACAATCGCTGCCCTCCCTACACACTCATTGCTCTATCTACACACTCACTGCACTCTCTAAACATTCACTGCCCTCTCTATACACTCACTGCCCTCTCTACAAATTAACTGCACTCTCTAAACACTCACTGCTCGCTCTACACACTCACTGCTGTCTCTACACACTCACTGCCCTCTCTAAACACTCATTGCCCTCTCTCCACTCTCCCTGCCCTCTGTCCACACTCACTGCCCTCTCTACACACGCACTGCTCTCTCTACACACACTCTACCCTCTCTACAAACTCTACTCTCTGCACTCACTGCTCTCTCTTCACACTGCCTGCTCACTCTACACACTTACTGCGCTCTCTACACACTCACTGCACTCTCTAAACACTCACTGCCCTCTCTACACAGTCATTGCCCTCTCTACACACTCACTGCATTCTCTACACACTCACAGCCCTCTCTACACACTCACTGCTCTCTCTACACACTCACTGCCCTCTCTACTCTCTCACTGCCCTCTCTACACACTCACTGCTCTCCACACACTCACTGCCCTCTCTACACACTCACTGCCCTCTCTACACATTCACTGCCCTCTCTACACACTCACTGAACTCTCGACACACTCTCTGCCCTCTCTACACACTCACTGCCCTTGCTACACACTCACTGCTCTCTCTACACAATCACTGCCATCTCTACACACTTACTGCCCTCTCTACACACTCACTGCCCTCTCTACACACTCACTGCCCTCTCTACACATTCACTGCCCTCTCTACGCACTCACTGCTCTATCTACACATTCACTGCGCTCTCTACACACTCACTGCCCTCTCTACACACTCACTGCCCTCTCTACACACTCACTGCAGTCTCTACACACTCACTGCCCGCTCTACACACGCGCTGCTCTCTCAACACACTCACTGCTCTCTCTACACACTCACTGCTCCCTCTATACACTCACTGCCCTCTCTATGCACTCACTGCCCTCTCTACACACTCACTGCCCTCTCTTCACACTCACTGCCCTCTCTACACACACACTGCTCTCTCTACACATGCACTGTTCTCTCTACACACTCACTGCCCTCTGTACCCAATCGCTGCCCTCCCTACACACTCACTGTTCTATCTACACACTCACTGCAATCTCTACACACTCACTGTCCTCTCAACACACTCACTGCCCTCTCTACACACTCACTGCCCTCTCTACACACGTGCTGCTCTCTCTACACACTCGCTGCCCACTCTACACACTCACTGCTCCCTCTACACACTCACTGCCCTCTCTACACACTGACTGCACTCTCTACACACTCACTGCTCTATCTACACACTCACTGCTCTCTCTACACACCCACTGCCCTCTCTACACACTCACTGCACTGTCTACACAATCACTGCCCTCTCTAAACACAGGCTGCTCTCTCTACACACTCGCTGCCCTCTCTACACACTCCCTGCTGCATCTACACACTCATTGCACTCTCTACACACTCACTGCCCTTTCTACACACTCACTGCCCTCTCTACACACTCACTGCCCTCTCTACACACACACTGCTCTCTCTACACATGCACTGCTCTCCCTACACACTCACTGCCCTCTGTACACAATCGCTGCCCTCCCTACACACTCATTGCTCTATCTACACACTCACTGCACTCTCTACACACTCACTGCCCTCTCTATACACTCACTGCGCTCTCTACCCACTCACTGCCCTCTCTACACACTCACTGCCCTCTCTACACACTGACTGCACTCTCTACACACTCACTGCTCTATCTACACACTCACTGCTCTCTCTACACACCCACTGCCCTCTCTACACACTCACTGCACTGTCTACACAATCACTGCCCTCTGTAAACACAGTCTGCTCTCTCTACACACTCGCTGCCCTCTCTACACACTCCCTGCTGCATCTACACACTCATTGCACTCTCTACACACTCACTGCCCTTTCTACACACTCACTGCCCTCTCTACACACTCACTGCCCTCTCTACACACACACTGCTCTCTCTACACATGCACTGCTCTCCCTACACACTCACTGCCCTCTGTACACAATCGCTGCCCTCCCTACACACTCATTGCTCTATCTACACACTCACTGCCCTCTCTACCTACTCACTGCCCTCTCTACACACTCACTGCCCTCTCTACACACTCACTGATCACTCTACGAATTAACTGCACTCTCTAAACACTCACTGCTCACTCTACACACTCACTGCTGTCTCTACACACTCACTGCCCTCTCTAAACACTCATTGCCCTCTCTCCACTCTCCCTGCCCTCTCTCCACACTCACTGCCCTCTCTACACACGCACTGCTCGCTCTACACACACTCTACCCTCTCTACAAACTCTACTCTCTGCACTCACTGCTCTCTCTACACACTCACTGCCCTCTGTACACAATCGCTGCCCTCCCTACACACTCATTGCTCTATCTACACACTCACTGCACTCTCTACACACTTACTGCGCTCTCTACACACTCACTGCACTCTCTAAACTCTCACTGCACTCTCCACACAGTCATTGCCCTCTCTACACACTCACTGCATTCTCTACACACTCACAGCCCTCTCTACACACTCACTGCTCTCTCTACAAAGTCACTGCCCTCTCTACACTCTCACTGCCCTCTCTACACTCTCACTGCCCTCTACACACTCACTGCCCTCTCTACACATTCACTGCCCTCTCTACACACTCACTGCTCTCTCTACACACTCACTGCCCTCTCTACACAATCACCGCCCTCTCTACACACTCACTGCCCTGTCTACACACTCACTGCCCTCTCTACACACTCACTACCCACTCTACACACTCACTGCCCTCTCTACACACTCACTGCCATCTCTACACACTCACTGCCCTCTCTACACATTCACTGCCCTCTCTACGCACTCACTGCTCTATCTACACACTCACTGCGCTCTCTACCCACTCACTGCCCTCTCTACACACTCACTGCCCTCTCTACACACTCACTGCACTCTCTACACACTCACTGCCCGCTCTACACACGCGCTGCCCTCTCTACACACTCACTGCCCTGTCTACACACTCACTGCCCTCTCTACACACTCACTACCCACTCTACACACTCACTGCCCTCTCTACACACTCACTGCCATCTCTACACACTCACTGCCCTCTCTACACATTCACTGCCCTCTCTACGCACTCACTGCTCTATCTACACACTCACTGCGCTCTCTACCCACTCACTGCCCTCTCTACACACTCACTGCCCTCTCTACACACTCACTGCACTCTCTACACACTCACTGCCCACTCTACACACGCGCTGCTCTCTCTACACACTCACTGCTCTCTCTACACACTCACTGCTCCCTCTAAACACTCACTGTCCTCTCTTCACACTCACTGCCCTCTCTACACACACACTGCTCTCTCTACACATGCACTGCTCTCTCTACACACTCACTGCCCTCTCTACACACTCACCGCTCTATCTACACACTCACTGCGCTCTCTGCACCCTCTCTGCCCTCTCTACACACTCACTGCCCTCTCTACACACTCACTGCACTCTCTACACACTCACTGCCCGCTCTACACACGCGCTGCTCTCTCTACACACTCACTGCTCTCTCTACACCCTCACTGCTCCCTCTACACACTCACTGTCCTCTCTTCACACTCACTGCCCTCTCTACACACACACTGCTCTCTCTACACATGCACTGCTCTCTCTACACACTCACTGCCCTCTGTACACAATCGCTGCCCTCCCTACACACTCACTGCTCTATCTACACACTCACTGCCCTCTCTACACTCGTGCTGCTCTCTCTACACACTCGCTGCCCACTCTTCACACTCACTGCTCTATCTACACACTCACTGCTCTCTCTACACACCCACTGCCCTCTCTACACACTCACTGCACTCTCTACACACTCACTGCCCTCTCTAAACACAGGCTGCTCTCTCTACACACTCGCTGCCCTCTCTACACACTCCCTGCTCCATCTACACACTCATTGCTCTCTCTACACACTCACTGCCCTCTCTATACACTCACTGCCCTCTCTACCCACTCGCTGCCCTCTCTACACACTCACTGCCCTCTCTACTCTCTCACTGCCCTCTCTACACACTCACTGCTCTCCACACACTCACTGCCCTCTCTACACACTCACTGCCCTCTCTACACATTCACTGCCCTCTCTACACACTCACTGAACTCTCGACACACTCTCTGCCCTCTCTACACACTCACTGCCCTTGCTACACACTCACTGCTCTCTCTACACAATCACTGCCCTCTCTACACACTTACTGCCCTCTCTACACACTCACTGCCCTCTCTACACACTCACTGCCCTCTCTACACATTCACTGCCCTCTCTACGCACTCACTGCTCTATCTACACATTCACTGCGCTCTCTACACACTCACTGCCCTCTCTACACACTCACTGCCCTCTCTACACACTCACTGCAGTCTCTACACACTCACTGCCCGCTCTACACACGCGCTGCTCTCTCTACACACTCACTGCTCTCTCTACACACTCACTGCTCCCTCTATACACTCACTGCCCTCTCTATGCACTCACTGCCCTCTCTACACACTCACTGCCCTCTCTTCACACTCACTGCCCTCTCTACACACACACTGCTCTCTCTACACATGCACTGTTCTCTCTACACACTCACTGCCCTCTGTACCCAATCGCTGCCCTCCCTACACACTCACTGTTCTATCTACACACTCACTGCAATCTCTACACACTCACTGTCCTCTCAACACACTCACTGCCCTCTCTACACACTCACTGCCCTCTCTACACACGTGCTGCTCTCTCTACACACTCGCTGCCCACTCTACACACTCACTGCTCCCTCTACACACTCACTGCCCTCTCTACACACTGACTGCACTCTCTACACACTCACTGCTCTATCTACACACTCACTGCTCTCTCTACACACCCACTGCCCTCTCTACACACTCACTGCACTGTCTACACAATCACTGCCCTCTCTAAACACAGGCTGCTCTCTCTACACACTCGCTGCCCTCTCTACACACTCCCTGCTGCATCTACACACTCATTGCACTCTCTACACACTCACTGCCCTTTCTACACACTCACTGCCCTCTCTACACACTCACTGCCCTCTCTACACACACACTGCTCTCTCTACACATGCACTGCTCTCCCTACACACTCACTGCCCTCTGTACACAATCGCTGCCCTCCCTACACACTCATTGCTCTATCTACACACTCACTGCACTCTCTACACACTCACTGCCCTCTCTATACACTCGCTGCTCTCTCTACACACTCGCTGCCCTCTCTACACACTCCCTGCTCCATCTACACACTCATTGCTCTCTCTACACACTCACTGCCCTCTCTATACACTCACTGCCCTCTCTACCCACTCGCTGCCCTCTCTACACACTCACTGCCCTCTCTACACACTCACTGATCTCTCTACAAATTAACTGCACTCTCTAAACACTCACTGCTCGCTCTACACACTCACTGCTGTCTCTACACACTCACTGCCCTCTCTAAACACTCATTGCCCTCTCTCCATCTCCCTGCCCTCTCTCCACACTCACTGCCATCTCTACACACGCACTGCCCGCTCTACACACACTCTACCCTCTCTACAAACTCTACTCTCTGCACTCACTGCTCTCTCTACACACTTCCTGCTCACTCTACACACTTACTGCGCTCTCTACACACTCACTGCACTCTCTAAACACTCACTGCCCTCTCTACACAGTCATTGCCCTCTCTACACACTCACTGCACTCTCTGCACACTCACTGCCCTCTCTACACACTAACTGCCCTCTGTACACACTCACTGTGCTCTCTACACACTAACTGCCCTCGGTTCACACTCACTGCCCTCTCTACACACTCACTGCCCTCTCTACACACTCACTGCCCTCGCTACACACTCACTGCCGTCTCTACACACTCACTGCCCTCTCTACACACTCACTGCTCTCTCTACACATTCACTGCCCTCTCTACACGCTCACTGCCCTCTCTACACACTCACTGCCCTCTCTACACACTCACTGCCCTCTCTTAGCACTCACTGCACTCTGTACACACTCAGTGCCCTCTCTGCACACTCACTGCCCGCTCTACACACTCACTGCCCTCTCTACACACTCACTGCCTTCTCTATACACTCACTGCCCTCTCTACACACTCACTGCCCTCTCTACATACTCACTGCCCTCTCTACACACTCGGTGCCCTCTCTACACACTTATTGCCTTCTCTACACACTCAGTGCCCTCTCTACACACTCACTGCTCTCTCTGTGCACTCACTGCTCTCTCTACACACTCACTGCATTCTCTACACACTCACTGTTCTCTCTGCACACTCACTGCCCTCTATACACACTCACTGCCCTCTCTACAAACTCACTGCTCTCTCTACACTCTCACTGCCCACTCTACACACTCAGTGCCCTCTCTACACACTCACTGCATTCTCTACACACTCAGTGCCCTCTCTACACACTCACTGCTCTCTCTACACACTCACTGCCCTCTCTACACTCTCACAGCCCTCTCTGCGCACTCACTGCTCTCTACACACTCACTGCCCTCTCTACACACTCACTACCCTCTCTACACACTCACTGCCCTCTCTACACACTCACTGCCCTGTCTACACACTCACTGCCCTCTCTACACACTCATTACCCACTCTACACACTCACTGACCTCTCTACACACTCACTGCTCTATCTACACACTCACTGCGCTCTCTACGCACTCACTGCCCTCTCTACACACTCAATGCCCTCTCTACACTCTCACTGCACTCTCTACACACTCACTGCGCTCTCTACACATTCACTGCCCTCTCTACACACTCACTGAACTCTCGACACACTCTCTGCCCTCTCTACACACTCACTGCTCTTGCTTCACACTCACTGCTCTCTCTACACAATCACTGCCCTCTCTACACACTCACTGCCCTCTCTACACACTCACTGCGCTCTCTATGCACTCACTGCAATCTCTACACACTCACTGCCCTCTCTACACACTCACTGCCCTCTCTACACACTCACTGCCCTCTCTACACACATGCTGCTCTCTCTACACACTCGCTGCCCACTCTACACACTCGCTGCTCCCTCTACACACTCGCTGCCCTCTCTACAAACTGACTGCCCTCTCTACACACTCACTGCTCTATCTACACACTCACTGCACTCTCTACACAATCACTGCCCTCTCTATACACTCACTGCCCTCTCTACCCACTCACTGACCTCTCTACACACTCACTGCCTTCTCTACACACTCACTGCCCTCTCTACACTCTCACTGCCCTCTCTACACACTCACTGCTCTCTACACACTCACTGACCTCTCTACACACTCACTGCCCTCTCTACACATTCACTGCCCTCTCTACACACTCACTGTACTCTCGACACACTCTCTGCCCTCTCTACGCACTCACTGCCCTTGCTACACACTCACTGCTCTCTCTACACACTCACTGCCCTCTCTACACACTCACTGCCTTCTCTACACACTCACTGCCTGCTCCACACACGTGCTGCTCTCTCTGCACACTCACTGCACCATCTAGACACTCACTGCTCCCTCTACATACTCACTGCGCTCTCTACACACTCACTGCCCTCTCTGTGCACTCACTGCCCTCTCTACACACTCACTGCCCTCTCTACACACTCACTGCCCTCTCTACACACACACGGCTCTCTCCACACATGCACTGCTCTCTCTACACACTCACTGCCCTCTGTACACAATCGCTGCCCTCCCTACACACTCACTGCACTATGTACACACTCACTGCCCTCTCTACACACTCACTGCCCTCTCTACACACGTGCTGCTCTCTCTACACACTCGCTGCCCACTCTACACACTCACTGCTCCCTCTACACACTCACTGCCCTCTCTACACACTCACTGCCCTCTCTACACACTCACTGCTCTATCTACACACTCACTGCTCTCTCTACACACTCACTGCACCATCTACACACTCACTGCTCCCTCTACACACTCACTGCCCTCTCTACACACTCACTGCCCTCTCTACGCACTCACTGCCCTCTCTACACACTCACTGCACTCTCTACACACTCACTGCCCGCTCTACACACGCGCTGCTCTCTCTACACACTCACTGCTCTCTCTACACACTCACTGCTCCCTCTACACACTCACTGTCCTCTCTTCACACTCACTGCCCTCTCTACACACACACTGCTCTCTCTACACATGCACTGCTCTCTCTACACACTCACTGCCCTCTCTACACACTCACTGCCCTCTCTACACATTCACTGCCCTCTCTACGCACTCACTGCTCTATCTACACACTCACTGCGCTCTCTACACACTCACTGCCCTCTCTACACACTCACTGCCCTCTCTACACACTCACTGCACTCTCTACACACTCACTGCCCTCTCTACACACTCACTGCCCGCTCTGCACACGCGCTGCTCTCTCTACACACTCACTGCTCTCTCTACACACTCACTGCTCCCTCTACACACTCACTGCCCTCTCTTAGCACTCACTGCACTCTCTACACACTCACTGCCCTCTCTACACTCTCACTGCCTTCTCTATACACTCACTGCCCTCTCTACACACTCACTGCCCTCTCTACACACTCACTGCCCTCTCTACACACTCGGTGCCCTCTCTACACACTCACTGCCCTCTCTACACACTCACTGCCATCTCTACACACTCACTGCCCTCTCTACACATTCACTGCCCTCTCTACGCACTCACTGCTCTATCTACACACTCACTGCGCTCTCTACCCACTCACTGCCCTCTCTACACACTCACTGCCCTCTCTACACACTCACTGCACTCTCTACACACTCACTGCCCGCTCTACACACGCGCTGCTCTCTCTACACACTCACTGCTCTCTCTACACACTCACTGCTCCCTCTAAACACTCACTGTCCTCTCTTCACACTCACTGCCCTCTCTACACACACACTGCTCTCTCTACACATGCACTGCTCTCTCTACACACTCACTGCCCTCTCTACACACTCACCGCTCTATCTACACACTCACTGCGCTCTCTGCACCCTCTCTGCCCTCTCTACACACTCACTGCCCTCTCTACACACTCACTGCACTCTCTACACACTCACTGCCCGCTCTACACACGCGCTGCTCTCTCTACACACTCACTGCTCTCTCTACACCCTCACTGCTCCCTCTACACACTCACTGTCCTCTCTTCACACTCACTGCCCTCTCTACACACACACTGCTCTCTCTACACATGCACTGCTCTCTCTACACACTCACTGCCCTCTGTACACAATCGCTGCCCTCCCTACACACTCACTGCTCTATCTACACACTCACTGCCCTCTCTACACTCGTGCTGCTCTCTCTACACACTCGCTGCCCACTCTTCACACTCACTGCTCTATCTACACACTCACTGCTCTCTCTACACACCCACTGCCCTCTCTACACACTCACTGCACTCTCTACACACTCACTGCCCTCTCTAAACACAGGCTGCTCTCTCTACACACTCGCTGCCCTCTCTACACACTCCCTGCTCCATCTACACACTCATTGCTCTCTCTACACACTCACTGCCCTCTCTATACACTCACTGCCCTCTCTACCCACTCGCTGCCCTCTCTACACACTCACTGCCCTCTCTACTCTCTCACTGCCCTCTCTACACACTCACTGCTCTCCACACACTCACTGCCCTCTCTACACACTCACTGCCCTCTCTACACATTCACTGCCCTCTCTACACACTCACTGAACTCTCGACACACTCTCTGCCCTCTCTACACACTCACTGCCCTTGCTACACACTCACTGCTCTCTCTACACAATCACTGCCCTCTCTACACACTTACTGCCCTCTCTACACACTCACTGCCCTCTCTACACACTCACTGCCCTCTCTACACATTCACTGCCCTCTCTACGCACTCACTGCTCTATCTACACATTCACTGCGCTCTCTACACACTCACTGCCCTCTCTACACACTCACTGCCCTCTCTACACACTCACTGCAGTCTCTACACACTCACTGCCCGCTCTACACACGCGCTGCTCTCTCTACACACTCACTGCTCTCTCTACACACTCACTGCTCCCTCTATACACTCACTGCCCTCTCTATGCACTCACTGCCCTCTCTACACACTCACTGCCCTCTCTTCACACTCACTGCCCTCTCTACACACACACTGCTCTCTCTACACATGCACTGTTCTCTCTACACACTCACTGCCCTCTGTACCCAATCGCTGCCCTCCCTACACACTCACTGTTCTATCTACACACTCACTGCAATCTCTACACACTCACTGTCCTCTCAACACACTCACTGCCCTCTCTACACACTCACTGCCCTCTCTACACACGTGCTGCTCTCTCTACACACTCGCTGCCCACTCTACACACTCACTGCTCCCTCTACACACTCACTGCCCTCTCTACACACTGACTGCACTCTCTACACACTCACTGCTCTATCTACACACTCACTGCTCTCTCTACACACCCACTGCCCTCTCTACACACTCACTGCACTGTCTACACAATCACTGCCCTCTCTAAACACAGGCTGCTCTCTCTACACACTCGCTGCCCTCTCTACACACTCCCTGCTGCATCTACACACTCATTGCACTCTCTACACACTCACTGCCCTTTCTACACACTCACTGCCCTCTCTACACACTCACTGCCCTCTCTACACACACACTGCTCTCTCTACACATGCACTGCTCTCCCTACACACTCACTGCCCTCTGTACACAATCGCTGCCCTCCCTACACACTCATTGCTCTATCTACACACTCACTGCACTCTCTACACACTCACTGCCCTCTCTATACACTCGCTGCTCTCTCTACACACTCGCTGCCCTCTCTACACACTCCCTGCTCCATCTACACACTCATTGCTCTCTCTACACACTCACTGCCCTCTCTATACACTCACTGCCCTCTCTACCCACTCGCTGCCCTCTCTACACACTCACTGCCCTCTCTACACACTCACTGATCTCTCTACAAATTAACTGCACTCTCTAAACACTCACTGCTCGCTCTACACACTCACTGCTGTCTCTACACACTCACTGCCCTCTCTAAACACTCATTGCCCTCTCTCCATCTCCCTGCCCTCTCTCCACACTCACTGCCATCTCTACACACGCACTGCCCGCTCTACACACACTCTACCCTCTCTACAAACTCTACTCTCTGCACTCACTGCTCTCTCTACACACTTCCTGCTCACTCTACACACTTACTGCGCTCTCTACACACTCACTGCACTCTCTAAACACTCACTGCCCTCTCTACACAGTCATTGCCCTCTCTACACACTCACTGCACTCTCTGCACACTCACTGCCCTCTCTACACACTAACTGCCCTCTGTACACACTCACTGTGCTCTCTACACACTAACTGCCCTCGGTTCACACTCACTGCCCTCTCTACACACTCACTGCCCTCTCTACACACTCACTGCCCTCGCTACACACTCACTGCCGTCTCTACACACTCACTGCCCTCTCTACACACTCACTGCTCTCTCTACACATTCACTGCCCTCTCTACACGCTCACTGCCCTCTCTACACACTCACTGCCCTCTCTACACACTCACTGCCCTCTCTTAGCACTCACTGCACTCTGTACACACTCAGTGCCCTCTCTGCACACTCACTGCCCGCTCTACACACTCACTGCCCTCTCTACACACTCACTGCCTTCTCTATACACTCACTGCCCTCTCTACACACTCACTGCCCTCTCTACATACTCACTGCCCTCTCTACACACTCGGTGCCCTCTCTACACACTTATTGCCTTCTCTACACACTCAGTGCCCTCTCTACACACTCACTGCTCTCTCTGTGCACTCACTGCTCTCTCTACACACTCACTGCATTCTCTACACACTCACTGTTCTCTCTGCACACTCACTGCCCTCTATACACACTCACTGCCCTCTCTACAAACTCACTGCTCTCTCTACACTCTCACTGCCCACTCTACACACTCAGTGCCCTCTCTACACACTCACTGCATTCTCTACACACTCAGTGCCCTCTCTACACACTCACTGCTCTCTCTACACACTCACTGCCCTCTCTACACTCTCACAGCCCTCTCTGCGCACTCACTGCTCTCTACACACTCACTGCCCTCTCTACACACTCACTACCCTCTCTACACACTCACTGCCCTCTCTACACACTCACTGCCCTGTCTACACACTCACTGCCCTCTCTACACACTCATTACCCACTCTACACACTCACTGACCTCTCTACACACTCACTGCTCTATCTACACACTCACTGCGCTCTCTACGCACTCACTGCCCTCTCTACACACTCAATGCCCTCTCTACACTCTCACTGCACTCTCTACACACTCACTGCGCTCTCTACACATTCACTGCCCTCTCTACACACTCACTGAACTCTCGACACACTCTCTGCCCTCTCTACACACTCACTGCTCTTGCTTCACACTCACTGCTCTCTCTACACAATCACTGCCCTCTCTACACACTCACTGCCCTCTCTACACACTCACTGCGCTCTCTATGCACTCACTGCAATCTCTACACACTCACTGCCCTCTCTACACACTCACTGCCCTCTCTACACACTCACTGCCCTCTCTACACACATGCTGCTCTCTCTACACACTCGCTGCCCACTCTACACACTCGCTGCTCCCTCTACACACTCGCTGCCCTCTCTACAAACTGACTGCCCTCTCTACACACTCACTGCTCTATCTACACACTCACTGCACTCTCTACACAATCACTGCCCTCTCTATACACTCACTGCCCTCTCTACCCACTCACTGACCTCTCTACACACTCACTGCCTTCTCTACACACTCACTGCCCTCTCTACACTCTCACTGCCCTCTCTACACACTCACTGCTCTCTACACACTCACTGACCTCTCTACACACTCACTGCCCTCTCTACACATTCACTGCCCTCTCTACACACTCACTGTACTCTCGACACACTCTCTGCCCTCTCTACGCACTCACTGCCCTTGCTACACACTCACTGCTCTCTCTACACACTCACTGCCCTCTCTACACACTCACTGCCTTCTCTACACACTCACTGCCTGCTCCACACACGTGCTGCTCTCTCTGCACACTCACTGCACCATCTAGACACTCACTGCTCCCTCTACACACTCACTGCGCTCTCTACACACTCACTGCCCTCTCTGTGCACTCACTGCCCTCTCTACACACTCACTGCCCTCTCTACACACTCACTGCCCTCTCTACACACACACGGCTCTCTCCACACATGCACTGCTCTCTCTACACACTCACTGCCCTCTGTACACAATCGCTGCCCTCCCTACACACTCACTGCACTATGTACACACTCACTGCCCTCTCTACACACTCACTGCCCTCTCTACACACGTGCTGCTCTCTCTACACACTCGCTGCCCACTCTACACACTCACTGCTCCCTCTACACACTCACTGCCCTCTCTACACACTCACTGCCCTCTCTACACACTCACTGCTCTATCTACACACTCACTGCTCTCTCTACACACTCATTGCACCATCTACACACTCACTGCTCCCTCTACACACTCACTGCCCTCTCTACACACTCACTGCCCTCTCTACGCACTCACTGCCCTCTCTACACACTCACTGCACTCTCTACACACTCACTGCCCGCTCTACACACGCGCTGCTCTCTCTACACACTCACTGCTCTCTCTACACACTCACTGCTCCCTCTACACACTCACTGTCCTCTCTTCACACTCACTGCCCTCTCTACACACACACTGCTCTCTCTACACATGCACTGCTCTCTCTACACACTCACTGCCCTCTCTACACACTCACTGCCCTCTCTACACATTCACTGCCCTCTCTACGCACTCACTGCTCTATCTACACACTCACTGCGCTCTCTACACACTCACTGCCCTCTCTACACACTCACTGCCCTCTCTACACACTCACTGCACTCTCTACACACTCACTGCCCTCTCTACACACTCACTGCCCGCTCTGCACACGCGCTGCTCTCTCTACACACTCACTGCTCTCTCTACACACTCACTGCTCCCTCTACACACTCACTGCCCTCTCTTAGCACTCACTGCACTCTCTACACACTCACTGCCCTCTCTACACTCTCACTGCCTTCTCTATACACTCACTGCCCTCTCTACACACTCACTGCCCTCTCTACACACTCACTGCCCTCTCTACACACTCGGTGCCCTCTCTACACACTTACTGCCTTCTCTACACACTCAGTGCCCTCTCCACACACTCACTGCTCTCTCTGTGCACTCACTGCTCTCTCTACACACTCACTGCATTCTCTAAACACTCACTGTTCTCTCTGCACACTCACTGCCCTCTATACACACTCACTGCCCTCTCTACAAACTCACTGCTCTCTCTACACTCTCACTGCCCACTCTACACACTCAGTGCCCTCTCTACACACTCACTGCATTCTCTACACACTCAGTGCCCTCTCTACACACTCACTGCGCTCTCTACACACTCACTGCCCTCTCTACACTCTCACTGCCCTCTCTACACACTCACTGCTCTCTACACACTCACTGCCCTCTCTACACACTCACTTCCCTCTCTACACATTCACTGCCCTCTCTACACACTCACTGAACCCTCGACACACTCTCTGCGCTCTCTACACACTCACTGCCCTTGCTACACACTCACTGCTCTCTCTACACACTCACTGCCCTCTCTACACACTCACTGCCCTCTCTACACACTCACTACCCACTCTTAACACTCACTGCCCTCTCTACACACACACTGCTCTCTCTACACATGCACTGCTCTCTCTACACACTCACTGCCCTCTCTACACACTCACTGCCCTCTCTACACATTCACTGCCCTCTCTACGCACTCACTGCTCTATCTACACACTCACTGCGCTCTCTACACACTCACTGCCCTCTCTACACACTCACTGCCCGCTCTGCACACGCGCTGCTCTCTCTACACACTCACTGCTCTCTCTACACACTCACTGCTCCCTCTACACACTCACTGCCCTCTCTTAGCACTCACTGCACTCTCTACACACTCACTGCCCTCTCTACACTCTCACTGCCTTCTCTATACACTCACTGCCCTCTCTACACACTCACTGCCCTCTCTACACACTCACTGCCCTCTCTACACACTCGTTGCCCTCTCTACACACTTACTGCCTTCTCTACACACTCAGTGCCCTCTCCACACACTCACTGCCCTCTCTACAAACTCACTGCTCTCTCTACACTCTCACTGCCCACTCTACACACTCAGTGCCCTCTCTACACACTCACTGCATTCTCTACACACTCAGTGCCCTCTCTACACACTCACTGCGCTCTCTACACACTCACTGCCCTCTCTACACTCTCACTGCCCTCTCTACACACTCACTGCTCTCTACACACTCACTGCCCTCTCTACACACTCACTTCCCTCTCTACACATTCACTGCCCTCTCTACACACTCACTGAACCCTCGACACACTCTCTGCGCTCTCTACACACTCACTGCCCTTGCTACACACTCACTGCTCTCTCTACACACTCACTGCCCTCTCTACACACTCACTGCCCTCTCTACACACTCACTACCCACTCTTAACACTCACTGCCCTCTCTACACACACACTGCTCTCTCTACACATGCACTGCTCTCTCTACACACTCACTGCCCTCTCTACACACTCACTGCCCTCTCTACACATTCACTGCCCTCTCTACGCACTCACTGCTCTATCTACACACTCACTGCGCTCTCTACACACTCACTGCCCTCTCTACACACTCACTGCCCTCTCTACACACTCACTGCACTCTCTACACACTCACTGCCCTCTCTACACACTCACTGCCCGCTCTGCACACGCGCTGCTCTCTCTACACACTCACTGCTCTCTCTACACACTCACTGCTCCCTCTACACACTCACTGCCCTCTCTTAGCACTCACTGCACTCTCTACACACTCACTGCCCTCTCTACACTCTCACTGCCTTCTCTATACACTCACTGCCCTCTCTACACACTCACTGCCCTCTCTACACACTCACTGCCCTCTCTACACACTCGTTGCCCTCTCTACACACTTACTGCCTTCTCTACACACTCAGTGCCCTCTCCACACACTCACTGCTCTCTCTGTGCACTCACTGCTCTCTCTACACACTCACTGCATTCTCTAAACACTCACTGTTCTCTCTGCACACTCACTGCCCTCTATACACACTCACTGCCCTCTCTACAAACTCACTGCTCTCTCTACACTCTCACTGCCCACTCTACACACTCAGTGCCCTCTCTACACACTCACTGCATTCTCTACACACTCAGTGCCCTCTCTACACACTCACGGCTCTCTCTACACACTCACTGCCCTCTCTACACTCTCACTGCCCTCTCTACACACTCACTGCTCTCTACACACTCACTGCCCTCTCTACACACTCACTTCCCTCTCTACACATTCACTGCCCTCTCTACACACTCACTGAACCCTCGACACACTCTCTGCGCTCTCTACACACTCACTGCCCTTGCTACACACTCACTGCTCTCTCTACAAACTCACTGCCCTCTCTACACACTCACTGCCCTCTCTACACACTCACTACCCTCTCTACACACTCACTGCCCTCTCTACACACTCACTGCCCTGTCTACACACTCACTGCCCTCTCTACACACTCATTACCCACTCTACACACTCACTGACCTCTCTACACACTCACTGCCCTCTCTACACACTCACTGCCCTCTCTACACATTCACTGCCCTCTCTACACACTCACTGCTCTATCTACACACTCACTGCGCTCTCTACGCACTCACTGCCCTCTCTACACACTCAATGCCCTCTCTACACTCTCACTGCACTCTCTACACACTCACTGCGCTCTCTACACATTCACTGCCCTCTCTACACACTCACTGAACTCTCGACACACTCTCTGCCCTCTCTACACACTCACTGCTCTTGCTTCACACTCACTGCTCTCTCTACACAATCACTGCCCTCTCTACACACTCACTGCCCTCTCTACACACTCACTGCCCTCTCTACACACTCACTGCCCTCTCTACACACATGCTGCTCTCTCTACACACTCGCTGCCCACTCTACACACTCGCTGCTCCCTCTACACACTCGCTGCCCTCTCTACAAACTGACTGCCCTCTCTACACACTCACTGCTCTATCTACACACTCACTGCACTCTCTACACAATCACTGCCCTCTCTATACACTCACTGCCCTCTCTACCCACTCACTGACCTCTCTACACACTCACTGCCTTCTCTACACACTCACTGCCCTCTCTACACTCTCACTGCCCTCTCTACACACTCACTGCTCTCTACACACTCACTGACCTCTCTACACACTCACTGCCCTCTCTACACATTCACTGCCCTCTCTACACACTCACTGTACTCTCGACACACTCTCTGCCCTCTCTACGCACTCACTGCCCTTGCTACACACTCACTGCTCTCTCTACACACTCACTGCCCTCTCTACACACTCACTGCCTTCTCTACACACTCACTGCCTGCTCCACACACGTGCTGCTCTCTCTGCACACTCACTGCACCATCTAGACACTCACTGCTCCCTCTACACACTCACTGCGCTCTCTACACACTCACTGCCCTCTCTGTGCACTCACTGCCCTCTCTACACACTCAATTTTTACAATTTACAATTTAAATCGCTTTATTGGCATGATAAGTTACATCTTATGTTGCCAAAGCATCAAAATACATTTATGGTTCAGCACATAAACGCAGTTCTATTCATACAGTGTATAAACAGGTATATCCCTGAGTGTATAAATATACATTCGCATTGTTTATATATATTTTTTTCTTAGCTTACTGGTTGTCCCTCTGTTCATGGCAAGCTGCAACATAGTGCGCCGCCAGCGTTACACAGCTTCTCTCCTCTCCCAGTAGGAATGGGAGTTTTTGGTTGTCATTCAGATTTCTGAAATCAGGGCATATTTGTGAGAATTTTTGGTAGAAATTCTCCCTGATGCCCTGATATTTTCCACAAGCTGTGAGGAAGTGCATCTCTGTCTCCACCACTCCCTGACTGCAGTGAGAGCATATCCTGTCCTCTCTTGGCAGCCTGGTCTGCCTGTGTCTGCCTTTTTCGATCGCTAGGCTATGTTCGCTAAGTCTGTACCTTGTCAAGGTTCTTCTCAGTTTGTTATCCTTTACCATGGTCAGGTAATCAGCTATGTTGTATTGTCTGTTTAGGGCCAAGTAGCAATTGAGTTTGCTTTGGGTTTTTGTTGTTTCTGCCCAATATGTCAGATATTTTTCCTTTTGCTTAGCGACGATTGTGTTGGGTCGAATTCTTTGTGTTACCCTGTCACTGTCCTGGGGCTGGTTATTGTTAGTATTGTTAGTAGTTACTTCACTGAGTCCCAGGACTAGTTGACTGAGGGTATTCTTCTTTATGGTCTCTCTACACTCACTGCCCTCTCTACACACTCACTGCCCTCTCTACACACACACGGCTCTCTCCACACATGCACTGCTCTCTCTACACACTCACTGCCCTCTGTACACAATCGCTGCCCTCCCTACACACTCACTGCACTATGTACACACTCACTGCCCTCTCTACACACTCACTGCCCTCTCTACACACGTGCTGCTCTCTCTACACACTCGCTGCCCACTCTACACACTCACTGCTCCCTCTATACACTCACTGCCCTCTCTACACACTCACTGCCCCCTCTACACACTCACTGCTCTATCTACACACTCACTGCTCTCTCTACACACTCACTGCACCATCTACACACTCACTGCTCCCTCTACACACTCACTGCCCTCTCTACACACTCACTGCCCTCTCTACGCACTCACTGCCCTCTCTACACACTCACTGCACTCTCTACACACTCACTGCCCGCTCTACACACGCGCTGCTCTCTCTACACACTCACTGCTCTCTCTACACACTCACTGCTCCCTCTACACACTCACTGTCCTCTCTTCACACTCACTGCCCTCTCTACACACACACTGCTCTCTCTACACATGCACTGCTCTCTCTACACACTCACTGCCCTCTCTACACACTCACTGCCCTCTCTACACATTCACTGCCCTCTCTACGCACTCACTGCTCTATCTACACACTCACTGCGCTCTCTACACACTCACTGCCCTCTCTACACACTCACTGCCCTCTCTACACACTCACTGCACTCTCTACACACTCACTGCCCTCTCTACACACTCACTGCCCGCTCTGCACACGCGCTGCTCTCTCTACACACTCACTGCTCTCTCTACACACTCACTGCTCCCTCTACACACTCACTGCCCTCTCTTAGCACTCACTGCACTCTCTACACACTCACTGCCCTCTCTACACTCTCACTGCCTTCTCTATACACTCACTGCCCTCTCTACACACTCACTGCCCTCTCTACACACTCACTGCCCTCTCTACACACTCGGTGCCCTCTCTACACACTTACTGCCTTCTCTACACACTCAGTGCCCTCTCCACACACTCACTGCTCTCTCTGTGCACTCACTGCTCTCTCTACACACTCACTGCATTCTCTAAACACTCACTGTTCTCTCTGCACACTCACTGCCCTCTATACACACTCACTGCCCTCTCTACAAACTCACTGCTCTCTCTACACTCTCACTGCCCACTCTACACACTCAGTGCCCTCTCTACACACTCACTGCATTCTCTACACACTCAGTGCCCTCTCTACACACTCACTGCTCTCTCTACACACTCACTGCCCTCTCTACACTCTCACTGCCCTCTCTACACACTCACTGCTCTCTACACACTCACTGCCCTCTCTACACACTCACTTCCCTCTCTACACATTCACTGCCCTCTCTACACACTCACTGAACCCTCGACACACTCTCTGCGCTCTCTACACACTCACTGCCCTTGCTACACACTCACTGCTCTCTCTACACACTCACTGCCCTCTCTACACACTCACTGCCCTCTCTACACACTCACTACCCACTCTTAACACTCACTGCCCTCTCTACACACACACTGCTCTCTCTACACATGCACTGCTCTCTCTACACACTCACTGCCCTCTCTACACACTCACTGCCCTCTCTACACATTCACTGCCCTCTCTACGCACTCACTGCTCTATCTACACACTCACTGCGCTCTCTACACACTCACTGCCCTCTCTACACACTCACTGCCCTCTCTACACACTCACTGCACTCTCTACACACTCACTGCCCTCTCTACACACTCACTGCCCGCTCTGCACACGCGCTGCTCTCTCTACACACTCACTGCTCTCTCTACACACTCACTGCTCCCTCTACACACTCACTGCCCTCTCTTAGCACTCACTGCACTCTCTACACACTCACTGCCCTCTCTACACTCTCACTGCCTTCTCTATACACTCACTGCCCTCTCTACACACTCACTGCCCTCTCTACACACTCACTGCCCTCTCTACACACTCGGTGCCCTCTCTACACACTTACTGCCTTCTCTACACACTCAGTGCCCTCTCCACACACTCACTGCTCTCTCTGTGCACTCACTGCTCTCTCTACACACTCACTGCATTCTCTAAACACTCACTGTTCTCTCTGCACACTCACTGCCCTCTATACACACTCACTGCCCTCTCTACAAACTCACTGCTCTCTCTACACTCTCACTGCCCACTCTACACACTCAGTGCCCTCTCTACACACTCACTGCATTCTCTACACACTCAGTGCCCTCTCTACACACTCACGGCTCTCTCTACACACTCACTGCCCTCTCTACACTCTCACTGCCCTCTCTACACACTCACTGCTCTCTACACACTCACTGCCCTCTCTACACACTCACTTCCCTCTCTACACATTCACTGCCCTCTCTACACACTCACTGAACCCTCGACACACTCTCTGCGCTCTCTACACACTCACTGCCCTTGCTACACACTCACTGCTCTCTCTACACACTCACTGCCCTCTCTACACACTCACTGCCCTCTCTACACACTCACTACCCACTCTTAACACTCACTGCCCTCTCTACACACTCACTGCCCTCTCTACACACTCACTGCCCTCTCTACACATTCACTGCCCTCTCTACGTACTCACTGCTTTATCTACACACTCACTGCGCTCTCTACGCACTCACTGCCCTCTCTACACACTCAATGCCCTCTCTACACTCTCACTGCACTCTCTACACACTCACTGCCCTCTCTACACACTCACTGCCCTCTCTACACACTCACTGCACTCTCTACACACTCACTGCCCGCTCTACACACGCGCTGCTCTCTCTACACACTCACTGCTCTCTCTACACACTCACTGCTCCCTCTACACACTCACTGTCCTCTCTTCACACTCACTGCCCTCTCTACACACACACTGCTCTCTCTACACATGCACTGCTCTCTCTACACACTCACTGCCCTCTGTACACAATCGCTGCCCTCCCTATACACTCACTGCTCTATCTACACACTCACTGCAATCTCTACACACTCACTGTCCTCTCAACACACTCACTGCCCTCTCTACACACTCACTGCCCTCTCTACACACGTGCTGCTCTCTCTACACACTCGCTGCCCACTCTACACACTCACTGCTCTATCTACACACTCACTGCTCTCTCTACACACCCACTGCCCTCTCTACACACTCACTGCACTCTCTACACACTCACTGCCTTCCCTAAACACAGGCTGCTCTCTCTACACACTCGCTGCCCTCTCTAGACACTCCCTGCTCCATCTACACACTCATTGCTCTCTCTACACACTCACTGCCCTTTCTACACACTCACTGCCCTCTCTACACACTCACTGCCCTCTCTACACACACACTGCTCTCTCTACACATGCACTGCTCTCCCTACACACTCACTGCCCTCTGTACACAATTGCAGCCCTCCCTACACACTCATTGCTCTATCTACACACTCACTGCACTCTGTACACACTCACTGCCCTCTCTATACACTCACTGCCCTCTCTACCCACTCGCTGCCCTCTCTACACACTCACTGCCCTCTCTACACACTCACTGATCTCTCTACAAATTAACTGCACTCTCTAAACACTCACTGCTCGCTCTACACACTCACTGCTGTCTCTGCACACTCACTGCCCTCTTTAAACACTCATTGCCCTCTCTCCACTCTACCTGCCCTCTCTCCACAATCACTGCCATCTCTACACACGCACTGCCCGCTCTACACACACTCTACCCTCTCTACAAACTCTACTCTCTGCACTCACTGCTCTCTCTACACACTGCCTGCTCACTCTACACACTTACTGCGCTCTCTACACACTCACTGCACTCTCTAAACACTCACTGCCCTCTCTACACAGTCATTGCCCTCTCTACACACTCACTGCACTCTCTGCACACTCACTGCCCTCTCTACACACTAACTGCCCTCTGTACACACTCACTGCGCTCTCTACACACTAACTGCCCTCGGTTCACACTCACTGCCCTCTCTACACACTCACTGCCCTCTCTACACACTCACTGCCCTCGCTACACACTCACTGCCGTCTCTACACACTCACTGCCCTCTCTACACACTCACTGCTCTCTCTACACATTCACTGCCCTCTCTACACGCTCACTGCCCTCTCTACACACTCACTGCCCTCTCTACACACTCACTGCCCTCTCTTAGCACTCACTGCACTCTGTACACACTCAGTGCCCTCTCTGCACACTCACTGCCCGCTCTACACACTCACTGCCCTCTCTACACACTCACTGCCTTCTCTATACACTCACTGCCCTCTCTACACACTCACTTCCCTCTCTACACACTCACTGCCCTCTCTACACACTCGGTGCCCTCTCTACACACTTACTGCCTTCTCTACACACTCAGTGCCCTCTCTACACACTCACTGCTCACTCTGTGCACTCACTGCTCTCTCTACACTCTCACTGCATTCTCTACACACTCACTGTTCTCTCTGCACACTCACTGCCCTCTATACACACTCACTGCCCTCTCTACAAACTCACTGCTCTCTCTACACTCTCACTGCCCACTCTACACACTCAGTGCCCTCTCTACACACTCACTGCATTCTCTACACACTCAGTGCCCTCTCTACACACTCACTGCTCTCTCTACACACTCACTGCCCTCTCTACACTCTCACTGCCCTCTCTACACACTCACTGCTCTCTACACACTCACTGCCCTCTCTACACACTCACTACCCTCTCTACACATTCACTGCCCTCTCTACACACTCACTGAACCCTCGACACACTCTCTGCGCTCTCTACACACTCACTGCCCTTGCTACACACTCACTGCTCTCTCTACACACTCACTGCCCTCTCTACACACTCACTGCCCTCTCTACACACTCACTGCCCTGTCTACACACTCACAGCCCTCTCTACACACTCACTACCCACTCTTAACACTCACTGCCCTCTCTACACACTCACTGCCCTCTCTACACACTCACTGCCCTCTCTACACATTCACTGCCCTATCTACGCACTCACTGCTCTATCTACACACTCACTGCGCTCTCTACGCACTCACTGCCCTCTCTACACACTCAATGCCCTCTCTACACTCTCACTGCACTCTCTACACACACACTGCCTGCTCTACACACGCGCTGCTCTCTCTACACACTCACTGCACCCTCTACCCACTCACTGCTCCCTCTACACACTCACTGCCCTCTCTACACACTCACTGCCCTCTCTATGCACTCACTGCCCTCTCTACACACTCACTGCCCTCTCTACACACTCACTGCCCTCTCTACACACACACTGCTCTCTCTACACATGCCCTGCTCTCTTTACACACTCACGGCCCTCTGTACACAATCGCTGCCGTCCCTACACACTCACTGCTCTATCTACACACTCACTGCTCTATCTACACACTCACTGCAATCTCTACACACTCACTGCCCTCTCTACACACTCACTGCCCTCTCTACACACTCACTGCCCTCTCTACACACATGCTGCTCTCTCTACACACTCGCTGCTCTATCTACACACTCACTGCTCTATCTACACACTCACTGCAATCTCTACACACTGACTGCCCTCTCTACACACTCACTGCTCTATCTACACACTCACTGCTCTCTCTACACACCCACTGCCCTCTCTACACACTCACTGCACTCTCTACACACTCACTGCCCTCTCTACACACTCACTGCCCTCTCTAAACACAGGCTGCTCTCTCTACACACTCGCTGCCCTCTCTACACACTCCCTGCTCCATCGACACACTCATTGCCCTCTCTACACACTCACTGCCCTTTCTACACACTCACTGCTCGCTCTACACACTCACTGCTGTCTCTACACACCCTGCCCTCTCTAAACACTCATTGCCCTCTCTCCACTCTCCCTGCCCTCTCTCCACACTCACTGCCCTCTCTACACACGCACTGCCCGCTCTACACACACCCTACCCTCTCTACAAACTCTACTCTCTGCATTCACTGCTCTCTCTACACACTGCCTGCTCACTCTACACACTTACTGTGCTCTCTACACACTCACTGCACTCTCTAAACACTCACTGCCCTCTCTGCACAGTCATTGCCCTCTCTACACACTCACTGCCCTCGCTGCACACTCACTGCCCTCTCTACAGACTCACTGCCCTCTCTACACACTCACTGCCCTCGCTGCACACTCACTGCCCTCTCTACACACTCACTGCCCTCTCTACACACTCACTGCTCTCTCTACACATTCACTGCCCTCTCTACACGCTCACTGCCCTCTCTACACACTCACTGCCCTCTCTGCACACTCACTGCCCTCTCTGCACACTCACTGCCCTCTCTACTCACTCACTGCCCTCTCTACACACTCACTGCCTTCTCTACACACTCACTGCCCTCTCTACACACTCACTGCCCTCTCTACACACTCACTGCCCTCACTACACACTCACTGCCCTCTCTACACACTCGGTGCCCTCTCTACACACTCACTGCCTTCTCTACACACTCAGTGCCCTCTCTACACACTCACTGCACTCTCTACACACTCACTGCCCTCTCTACACACTAACTGCTCTCTCTGTGCACTCACTGCTCTCTCTACACATTCACTGCATTCTCTACACACTCACTGTTCTCTCTGCACACTCACTGCCCTCTATACACACTCACTGCCCTCTCTACAAACTCACTGCTCTCTCTACGCACTCACTGCCCACTCTACACACTCATTGCTCTCTCTAAACACGCACTGACCTCTCTACACACTCAGTGCCCTCTCTACACACTCACTGCATTCTCTACACACTCAGTGCCCTCTCTACACACTCACTGCTCTCTCTACACACTCACTGCCCTCTCTACACTCTCACTGCCCTCTCTACACACTCACTGCACTCTACACACTCACTGACCTCTCTACACACTCACTGCCCTCTCTACACATTCACTGCCCTCTCTACACACTCACTGAACTCTCGAGACACTCTCTGCCCTCTCTACACACTCACTGCCCTTGCTACACAGTCACTGCTCTCTCTACACACTCACTGCCCTCTCTACACACTCACTGCCTTCTCTACACACTCACGACCCACTCTACACACTCACTGCCCTCTCTACACACTCACTGCCCTCTCTACACACTCACTGCCCTCTCTACACATTCACTGCTCTCTCTGCACACTCACTGCCCTCTCTACACACTCACTGCCCTCTCTACACACTCACTGCACTCTCTACATACTCACTGCCTGCTCTACACACGCGCTGCTCTCTCTACACACTCACTGCACCATCTACACACTCACTGCTCCCTCTACACACTCACTGCCCTCTTTACACACTCACTGCCCTCTCTATGCACTCACTGCCCTCTCTACACACTCACTGCGCTCTCCACACACTCACTGCCCTCTCTACACACACACTGCTCTCTCTACACATGCACTGCTCTCTCTACACACTCACTGCCCTCTGTACACAATCGCTGCCCTCCCTACACACTCACTGCTCTATCTACACACTCACTGCCCTCTCTACACACTCACTGACCTCTCTACACACGTGCTGCTCTCTCTACACACTCGCTGCCCACTCTACACACTCACTGCTCCCTCTATACACTCACTGCCCTCTCTACACACTCACTGCCCTCTCTACACACTCACTGCTCTATCTACACACTCACTGCTCTCTCTACACACCCACTGCCCTCTCTACACACTCACTGCACTCTCTACACACTCACTGCCCTCTCTAAACACAGGCTGCTCTCTCGACACACTCCCTGCTCCACCGACACACTCATTGCCCTCTCTACACACTCACTGCCCTTTCTACACACTCACTGCCCTCTCTACACACTCACTGCCCTCTCTACACACACACTGCTCTCTCTACACATGCACTGCTCTCTTTACACACTCACTGCCCTCTGTACACAATCGCTGCCCTCCCTACACACTCATTGCTCTATCTACACACTCACTGCACTCTCTGCACACTCACTGCCCTCTCTCTACACTCACTGCCCTCTCTACCCACTCACTGCCCTCTCTGCACACTCACTACCTTCTCTGCACTCTCACTGCCCTCTCTACACACTCACTGCTCTCTCTACAAATTAACTGCACTCTCTAAACAGTCACTGCTCGCTCTACACACTCACTGCTGTCTCTACACACTCACTGCCCTCTCTACACACACACTGCTCTCTCTACACATGCACTGCTCTCTCTACACACTCACTGCCCTCTGTACACAATCGCTGCCCTCCCTACACACTCACTGCTCTATCTACACACTCACTGCCCTCTCTACACACTCACTGACCTCTCTACACACGTGCTGCTCTCTCTACACACTCGCTGCCCACTCTACACACTCACTGCTCCCTCTATACACTCACTGCCCTCTCTACACACTCACTGCCCTCTCTACACACTCACTGCTCTATCTACACACTCACTGCTCTCTCTACACACCCACTGCCCTCTCTACACACTCACTGCACTCTCTACACACTCACTGCCCTCTCTAAACACAGGCTGCTCTCTCTACACACTCCCTGCTCCACCGACACACTCATTGCCCTCTCTACACACTCACTGCCCTTTCTACACACTCACTGCCCTCTCTACACACTCACTGCCCTCTCTACACACACACTGCTCTCTCTACACATGCACTGCTCTCTTTACACACTCACTGCCCTCTGTACACAATCGCTGCCCTCCCTACACACTCATTGCTCTATCTACACACTCACTGCACTCTCTGCACACTCACTGCCCTCTCTCTACACTCACTGCCCTCTCTACCCACTCACTGCCCTCTCTGCACACTCACTACCTTCTCTGCACTCTCACTGCCCTCTCTACACACTCACTGCTCTCTCTACAAATTAACTGCACTCTCTAAACAGTCACTGCTCGCTCTACACACTCACTGCTGTCTCTACACACTCACTGCCCTCTCTACACACACACTGCTCTCTCTACACATGCACTGCTCTCTTTACACACTCACTGCCCTCTGTACACAATCGCTGCCCTCCCTACACACTCATTGCTCTATCTACACACTCACTGCACTCTCTACACACTCACTGCCCTCTCTCTACACTCACTGCCCTCTCTACCCACTCACTGCCCTCTCTGCACACTCACTGCCTTCTCTACACACTCACTGCCTGCTCTACACACGCGCTGCTCTCTCTACACACTCGCTGCACTATCTACACACATCACTGCTCCCTCTACACACTCACTGCCCTCTCTACACACTCACTGCCCTCTCTATGCACTCACTGCCCTCTCTACACACTCACTGCCCTCTCTACACACTCACTGCCCTCTCTACACACACACTGCTCTCTCTACACATGCACTGCTCTCTTTACACACTCACTGCCCTCTGTACACAATCGCTGCCCTCCCTACACACTCATTGCTCTATCAACACACTCACTGCACTCTCTACACACTCACTGCCCTCTCTATACACTCACTGCCCTCTCTACCCACTCACTGCCCTCTCTACACACTCACTGCCCTCTCTACACACTCACTGATCTCTCTACAAATTTACTGCACTCTCTAAACACTCACTGCTCGCTCTACACACTCACTGCTGTCTCTACACACTCACTGCCCTCTCCAAACACTCATTGCCCTCTCTCCACTCTCCCTGCCCTCTCTCCACAATCACTGCCCTCTCTACACACGCACTGCTCGCTCTACACACACTCTACCCTCTCTACAAAAACTACTCTCTGCACTCACTGCTCTCTCTACACACTGCCTGCTCACTCTACACACTCACTGCGCTCTCTACACACTCACTGCACTCTCTAAACACTCACTGCACTCTCTACACAGTCATTGCCCTCTCTACACACTCACTGCATTCTCTACACACTCACAGCCCTCTCTAGACACTCACTGCTCTCTCTACAAAGTCACTGCCCTCTCTACACTCACACTGCCCTCTCTACACTCTCACTGCCCTCTACACACTCACTGCCCTCTCTACACACTCACTGCCCTCTCTACACATTCACTGCCCTCTCTACACACTCACTGAACTCTCGACACACTCTCTGCCCTCTCTGCACACTCACTGCCCTTGCTAATCACTCACTGCTCTCTCTACACACTCACTGCCCTCTCTACACAAGCACTGCCCTCTCTACACACTCACTGCCCTGTCTACACACTCACTGCCCTCTCTACACACTCACTACCCACTCTACACACTCACTGCCCTCTCTACACACTCACTGCCCTCTCTACACACTCACAGCCCTCTCTACACATTCACTGCCCTGTCTACGCAGTCACTGCTCTATCAACACACTCACTGCGCTCTCTACAGACTCACTGCCCTCTCTACACACTCACTGCCCTCTCTACCCACTCAATGCACTCTCTACACACTCACTGCCCGCTCTACACACGCGCTGCTCTCTCTACACACTCACTGCTCTCTCTACACACTCACTGCTCCCTCTACACACTCACTGTCCTCTCTTCACACTCACTGCCCACTCTACACACACACTGCACTCTCTACACATGCACTGCTCTCTCTACACACTCACTGCCCTCTGTACACAATCGCTGCCCTCCCTACACACTCACTGCTCTATCTACACACTCACTGCAATCTCTACACACTCACTGTCCTCTCAACACACTCACTGCCCTCTCTACACACTCACTGCCCTCTCTACACACGTGCTGTTCTCTGCACACTCGCTGCCCACTCTACACACTCACTGCTCCCTCTACGCACTCACTGCCCTCTCTACACACTGACTGCCCTCTCTACACACTCACTTCCCTCTCTAAACACAGGCTGCTCTCTCTACACACTCGCTGCCCTCTCTACACACTCCCTGCTCCATCTACACACTCATTGCTCTCTCTACACACTCACTGCCCTTTCTACACACTCACTGCCCTCTCTACACACTCACTGCCCTCTCTACACACACACTGCTCTCTCTACACATGCACTGCTCTCCCTACACACTCACTGCCCTCTGTACACAATTGCAGCCCTCCCTACACACTCATTGCTCTATCTACACACTCACTGCACTCTCTACACACTCACTGCCCTCTCTATACACTCACTGCCCTCTCTACCCACTCGCTGCCCTCTCGACACACTCACTGCCCTCTCTACACACTCACTGATCTCTCTACAAATTAACTGCACTCTCTAAACACTCACTGCTCGCTCTACCCACTCACTGCTGTCTCTGCACACTCACTGCCCTCTCTAAACACTCATTGCCCTCTCTCCACTCTCCCTGCCCTCTCTCAACACTCACTGCCATCTCTACACACGCACTGCCCGCTCTACACACACTCTACCCTCTCTACAAACTCTACTCTCTGCACTCACTGCTCTCTCTACACACTGCCTGCTCACGCTACACACTTACTGCGCTCTCTACACACTCACTGCACTCTCTGCACACTCACTGCCCTCTCTACACACTAACTGCCCTCTGTACACACTCACTGCGCTCTCTACACACTAACTGCCCTCGGATCACACTCACTGCCCTCTCTACACACTCACTGCCCACTCTACACACTCACTGCCCTCGCTACACACTCACTGCCCTCTCTACACACTCACTGCCCTCTCTACACACTCACTGCTCTCTCTACACATTCACTGCGCTCTCTACTCGCTCACTGCCCTCTCTACACTCTCACTGCCCTCTCTACACACTCACTGCCCTCTCTTAGCACTCACTGCACTCTGTACACACTCACTGCCCTCTCTGCACACTCACTGCCCGCTCTACACACTCACTGCCCTCTCTACACACTCACTGCCTTCTCTACAAACTGACTGCCCTCTCTACACACTCACTGCTCTATCTACACACTCACTGCTCTCTCTACACACCCACTGCCCTCCCTACACACTCACTGCTCTCTCTACACACTCACTGCCCTCTCTAAACACAGACTTCTCTCTCTACACACTCGCTGCCCTCTCTACACACTCCCTGCTCCATCGACACACTCATTGCCCTCTCTACACACTCACTGCCCTTTCTACACACTCGCTGCCCTCTCTACACACTCACTGCCCTCTCTACACACACACTGCTCTCTCTACACATGCACTGCTCTCTTTACACACTCACTGCCCTCTCTGCACACTCACTGCCCTCTCTACACACTCACTGCTCTCTCTACAAATTAACTGCACTCTCTAAACACTCACTGCACTCTCTAAACACTCACTGCCCTCTCTACACAGTCATTGCCCTCTCTACACACTCACTGCCCTCGCTGCACACTCACTGCCCTCTCTACACACTCACTGCCCTCTCTACACACGCACTGCTCGCTCTACACACACTCTACCCTCTCTACAAAAACTACTCTCTGCACTCACTGCTCTCTCTACACACTGCCTGCTCACTCTACACACTCACTGCGCTCTCTACACACTCACTGCACTCTCTAAACACTCACTGCACTCTCTACACAGTCATTGCCCTCTCTACACACTCACTGCATTCTCTACACACTCACAGCCCTCTCTAGACACTCACTGCTCTCTCTACAAAGTCACTGCCCTCTCTACACTCACACTGCCCTCTCTACACTCTCACTGCCCTCTACACACTCACTGCCCTCTCTACACACTCACTGCCCTCTCTACACATTCACTGCCCTCTCTACACACTCACTGAACTCTCGACACACTCTCTGCCCTCTCTGCACACTCACTGCCCTTGCTAATCACTCACTGCTCTCTCTACACACTCACTGCCCTCTCTACACAAGCACTGCCCTCTCTACACACTCACTGCCCTGTCTACACACTCACTGCCCTCTCTACACACTCACTACCCACTCTACACACTCACTGCCCTCTCTACACACTCACTGCCCTCTCTACACACTCACAGCCCTCTCTACACATTCACTGCCCTGTCTATGCAGTCACTGCTCTATCAACACACTCACTGCGCTCTCTACAGACTCACTGCCCTCTCTACACTCTCACTGCCCTCTCTACCCACTCAATGCACTCTCTACACACTCACTGCCCGCTCTACACACGCGCTGCTCTCTCTACACACTCACTGCTCTCTCTACACACTCACTGCTCCCTCTACACACTCACTGTCCTCTCTTCACACTCACTGCCCACTCTACACACACACTGCTCTCTCTACACATGCACTGCTCTCTCTACACACTCACTGCCCTCTGTACACAATCGCTGCCCTCCCTACACACTCACTGCTCTATCTACACACTCACTGCAATCTCTACACACTCACTGTCCTCTCAACACACTCACTGCCCTCTCTACACACTCACTGCCCTCTCTACACACGTGCTGTTCTCTCTACACACTCGCTGCCCACTCTACACACTCACTGCTCCCTCTACGCACTCACTGCCCTCTCTACACACTGACTGCCCTCTCTACACACTCACTTCCCTCTCTAAACACAGGCTGCTCTCTCTACACACTCGCTGCCCTCTCTACACACTCCCTGCTCCATCTACACACTCATTGCTCTCTCTACACACTCACTGCCCTTTCTACACACTCACTGCCCTCTCTACACACTCACTGCCCTCTCTACACACACACTGCTCTCTCTACACATGCACTGCTCTCCCTACACACTCACTGCCCTCTGTACACAATTGCAGCCCTCCCTACACACTCATTGCTCTATCTACACACTCACTGCACTCTCTACACACTCACTGCCCTCTCTATACACTCACTGCCCTCTCTACCCACTCGCTGCCCTCTCGACACACTCACTGCCCTCTCTACACACTCACTGATCTCTCTACAAATTAACTGCACTCTCTAAACACTCACTGCTCGCTCTACACACTCACTGCTGTCTCTGCACACTCACTGCCCTCTCTAAACACTCATTGCCCTCTCTCCACTCTCCCTGCCCTCTCTCAACACTCACTGCCATCTCTACACACGCACTGCCCGCTCTACACACACTCTACCCTCTCTACAAACTCTACTCTCTGCACTCACTGCTCTCTCTACACACTGCCTGCTCACGCTACACACTTACTGCGCTCTCTACACACTCACTGCACTCTCTGCACACTCACTGCCCTCTCTACACACTAACTGCCCTCTGTACACACTCACTGCGCTCTCTACACACTAACTGCCCTCGGATCACACTCACTGCCCTCTCTACACACTCACTGCCCACTCTACACACTCACTGCCCTCGCTACACACTCACTGCCCTCTCTACACACTCACTGCCCTCTCTACACACTCACTGCTCTCTCTACACATTCACTGCGCTCTCTACTCGCTCACTGCCCTCTCTACACTCTCACTGCCCTCTCTACACACTCACTGCCCTCTCTTAGCACTCACTGCACTCTGTACACACTCACTGCCCACTCTGCACACTCACTGCCCGCTCTACACACTCACTGCCCTCTCTACAAACTCACTGCCTTCTCTACAAACTGACTGCCCTCTCTACACACTCACTGCTCTATCTACACACTCACTGCTCTCTCTACACACCCACTGCCCTCCCTACACACTCACTGCTCTCTCTACACACTCACTGCCCTCTCTAAACACAGACTTCTCTCTCTACACACTCGCTGCCCTCTCTACACACTCCCTGCTCCATCGACACACTCATTGCCCTCTCTACACACTCACTGCCCTTTCTACACACTCGCTGCCCTCTCTACACACTCACTGCCCTCTCTACACACACACTGCTCTCTCTACACATGCACTGCTCTCTTTACACACTCACTGCCCTCTCTGCACACTCACTGCCCTCTCTACACACTCACTGCTCTCTCTACAAATTAACTGCACTCTCTAAACACTCACTGCTCGCTCTACACACTCACTGCTGTCTCTACACACTCACTGCCCTCTCTAAACACTCATTGCCCTCTCTCCACTCTCCCTGCCCTCTCTCCACACTCACTGCCCTCTCTACACACGCACTGCCCGCTCTACACACACCCTACCCTCTCTACAAACTCTACTCTCTGCACTCACTGCTCTCTCTACACAGTCATTGCCCTCTCTACACACTCACTGCCCTCGCTGCACACTCACTGCCCTCTCTACACACTCACTGCCCTCTCTACACTCTCACTGCCCTCGCTGAACACTCACTGCACTCTCTACACACTCACTGCCCTCTCTACACACTCACTGCTCTCTCTACACATTCACTGCCCTCTCTACACGCTCACTGCCCTCTCTACACACTCACTGCCCTCTCTACACACTCACTGCCCTCTCTAAACACTCACTGCACTCTGTACACACTCACTGCCCTCTCTGCCCACTCACTTCTCTCTCTGCACACTCACTGCCCTCTCTAAACACTCACTGCCCTCTCTACACACTCACTGCCTTCTCTACACACTCACTGCCCTCTCTACACACTCACTGCCCTCTCTACACACTCACTGCCCTCACTACACACTCACTGCCCTCTCTACACACTCGGTGCCCTCTCTACACACTCACTGCCTTCTCTACACACTCAGTGCCCTCTCTACACACTCACTGCCCTCTCTACACACTCACTGCCCTCTCTACACACTAACTGCTCTCTCTGTGCACTCACTGCTCTCTCTACACACTCACTGCATTCTCTACACACTCACTGTTCTCTCTGCACACTCACTGCCCTCTATACACACTCACTGCCCTCTCTACAAACTCACTGCTCTCTCCACACACTCACTGCCCACTCTACACACTCATTGCCCTCTCTAAACACGCACTGACCTCTCTACACACTCAGTGCCCTCTCTGCACACTCACTGCATTCTCTACACACTCAGTGCCCTCTCTACACACTCACTGCTCTCTCTACACACTCACTGCCCTCTCTACACTCTCACTGCCCTCTCTACACACTCACTGCTCTCTACACACTCACTGACCTCTCTACACACTCACTGCCCTCTCTACACATTCACTGCCCTCTCTACACACTCACTGAACTCTCGACACACTCTCTGCCCTCTCTACACACTCACTGCCCTTGCTACACACTCACTGCTCTCTCTACACACTCACTGCCCTCTCTACACACTCACTGCCTTCTCTACACACTCACGACACACTCTACACACTCACTGCCCTCTCTATGCACTCACTGCTCTATCTACACACTCGCTGCTCTCTCTACACACTCACTGCCCTCTCTACACACTCACTGCCCTCTCTACACACTCACTGCACTCTCTACACACTCACTGCCTGCTCTACACACGCGCTGCTCTCTCTACACACTCACTGCACCATCTACACACTCACTGCTCCCTCTACACACTCACTGCCCTCTCTACGCACTCACTGCCCTCTCTATGCACTCACTGCCCTCTCTACACACTCACTGCCCTCTCTACACACACACTGCTCTCGCTACACATGCACTGCTCTCTCTACACACTCACTGCCCTCTGTACACAATCGCTGCCCTCCCTACACACTCACTGCTCTATCGACACACTCACTGCCCTCTCTACACACTCACTGTCCTCTCTACACACGTGCTGCTCTCTCTACACACTCGCTGCCCACTCTACACACTCACTGCTCCCTCTATACACCCTCTGCCCTCTCTACACACTCACTGCCCTCTCTACACACTCACTGCTCTATCTACACACTCACTGCTCTCTCTACACACCCACTGCCCTCTCTACACGCTCAGTGCACTCTCTACACACTCACTGCCCTCTCTAAACACAGGCTGCTCTCTCTACACACTCGCTGCCCTCTCTACACCCTCCCTGCTCCATCGACACACTCATTGCCCTCTCTACACACTCACTGCCCTTTCTACACACTCACTGCCCTCTCTACACACTCACTGCCCTCTCTACACACTCACTGCACTCTCTACACACTCACTGCCTGCTCTACACACGCGCTGCTCTCTCTACACACTCACTGCACCATCTACACACTCACTGCTCCCTCTAAACACTCACTGCCCTCTCTATACACTCACTGCCCTCTCTATGCACTCACTGCCCTCTCTACACACTCACTGCCCTCTCTACACACTCACTGCCCTCTCTACACACACACTGCTCTCTCTACACATGCACTGCTCTCTCTACACACTCACTGCCCTCTGTACACAATCGCTGCCCTCCCTACACACTCACTGCTCTATCTACACACTCACTGCCCTCTCTACATACTCACTGCCCTCTCTACACACGTGCTGCTCTTTCTACACACTCGCTGCCCACTCTACACACTCACTGCTCCCTCTATACACTCACTGCCCTCTCTACACACTCACTGCCCTCTCTACACACTCACTGCTCTATCTACACACTCACTGCTCTCTCTACACACCCACTGCCCTCTCTACACACTCACTGCACTCTCTACACACTCACTGCCCTCTCTAAACACAGGCTGCTCTCTCTACCCACTCACTGCCCTCTCTGCACACTCACTGCCCCCTCTACACACTCACTGCTCTCTCTACAAATTAACTGCACTCTTTAAACACTCACTGCTCGCTCTACACACTCACTGCTGTCTCTACACACTCACTGCCCTCTCTAAACACTCATTGCCCTCTCTCCACTCTCCCTGCCCTCTCTCCACACTCACTGCCCTCTCTACACACGCACTGCCCGCTCTACACACACCCTACCATCTCTACAAACTCTACTCTCTGCACTCACTGCTCTCTCTACACACTGCCTGCTCACTCTACACACTTACTGCGCTCTCTACACACTCACTGCACTCTCTAAACACTCACTGCCCTCTCTACACAGTCATTGCCCTCTCTACACACTAACTGCCCTCTGTACAGACTCGCTGCGTTCTCTACACACTAACTGCCCTCTGTTCACACTCACTGCCCTCTCTACACACTCACTGCCCTCTCTACACACTCACTGCCCTCGCTACACACTCACTGCTCTCTCTACACACTCACTGCCCTCTCTACACACTCACTGCTCTCTCTACACATTCACTGCCCTCTCTACACGCTCACTGCCCTCTCTACACACTCACTGCCCTCTCTACACACTCACTGCCCTCTCTAAACACTCACTGCACTCTGTACACACTCACTGCCCTCCCTGCACACTCACTGCCCTCTCTGCACACTCACTGCCCTCTCTGCACACTCACTGCCTTCTCTACACACTCACGACCCACTCTACACACTCACTGCCCTCTCTACACACTCACTGCCCTCTCTACACACTCACTGCCCTCTCTACACATTCACTGCTCTCTCTGCACACTCACTGCCCTCTCTACACACTCACTGCCCTCTCTACACACTCACTGCACTCTCTACATACTCACTGCCTGCTCTACACACGCGCTGCTCTCTCTACACACTCACTGCACCATCTACACACTCACTGCTCCCTCTACACACTCACTGCCCTCTCTACACACTCACTGCCCTCTCTATGCACTCACTGCCCTCTCTACTCACTCACTGCGCTCTCTACACACTCACTGCCCTCTCTACACACACACTGCTCTCTCTACACATGCACTGCTCTCTCTACACACTCACTGCCCTCTGTACACAATCGCTGCCCTCCCTACACAATACAATACAATACAATACAAATCGCTTTATTGGCATGATAAGGTACATCTTATGTTGCCAAAGCATCAAAATACATTTATGGTTGAACACATAAACGCGGTTCCATTCATACAGTGTATAAACAGGTATATCCCTGAGTTTATAAATATATTTTCGCCTTGTTTATATATACTCTTGTCTTAGTTTACTGGTTGTCCCTCTGTTCATGGCAAGCTGTAACATAGTGTGCCGCCAGTGTTACACAGCTTCTCTCCTCCCCCAGTAGGAATGGGAGTTTTTGGTTGTCACACTCACTGCTCTATCTACACACTCACTGCCCTCTCTACACACTCACTGACCTCTCTACACACGTGCTGCTCTCTCTACACACTCGCTGCCCACTCTACACACTCACTGCTCCCTCTATACACTCACTGCCCTCTCTACACACTCACTGCCCTCTCTACACACTCACTGCTCTATCTACACACTCACTGCTCTCTCTACACACCCACTGCACTCTCTACACACTCACTACACTCTCTACACACTCACTGCCCTCTCTAAACACAGGCTGCTCTCTCTACACACTCGCTGCCCTCTCTACACACTCCCTGCTCCACCGACACACTCATTGCCCTCTCTACACACTCACTGCCCTTTCTACACACTCACTGCCCTCTCTATACATTCACTGCCCTCTCTACACGCTCACTGCCCTCTCTACACACTCACTGCCTTCTCTACACATTCACTGCCCTCTCTAAACACTCACTGCACTCTGTACACGCTCACTGCCCTCCCTGCACACTCACTGCCCTCTCTGCACCCTCACTGCCCTCTCTGCACACTCACTGCCTTCTCTACACACTCACTGCCCTCTCTACACAGTCACTGCCTTCTCTACACACTCACTGCCCTCTCTACACACTCACTGCCCTCACAACACCATCACTGCCCTCTCTACACACTCGGTGCCCTCTCTACACACTCACTGCCTTCTCTACACACTCAGTGCCCTCTCTACACACTTACTGCTCTCTCTACACACTCACTGCCCTCTCTACACACTAACTGCTCTCTCTGTGCACTCACTGCTCTCTCTACACACTCACTGCATTCTCTACACACTCACTGTTCTCTCTGCACACTCACTGCCCTCTATACACACTCACTGTCCTCTCTACAAACTCACTGCGCTCTATTCACACTCACTGCCCACTCTACACACTCATTGCCCTCTCTAAACACGCACAGAGCTCTCTACACACTCAGTGCCCTCTCTACACACTCACTGCATTCTCTGCACACTCAGTACCCTCTCTACACACTCACTGCTCTCTCTACACACTCACTGCCCTCTCTACACTCTCACTGCCCTCTCTGCACACTCACTGCTCTCTACACGCTCACTGCCCTCTCTACACACTCACTGCCCTCTCTACACATTCACTGCCCTCTCTACACACTCACTGAACTCTCGACACACTCTCTGCCCTCTCTACACACTCACTGCCCTTGCTACACACTCACTGCTCTCTCTACACACTCACTGCCCTCTCTACACACTCACTGCCTTCTCTACACACTCACGACCCACTCTACACACTCACTGCCCTCTCTACACACTCACTGCCCTCTCTACAAACTCACTGCCCTCTCTACACATTCACTGCCCTCTCTACGCACTCACTGCTCTATCTACACTCTCACTGCTCTCTCTACACACTCACTGCCCACTCTACGCACTCACTGCCCTCTCTACACACTCACTGCACTCTCTACACACTCACTGCCTCCTCGACACACGCGCTGCTCTCTCTACAGACTCACTGCACCATCTACACACATCACTGCTCCCTCTACACACTCACTGCCCTCTCTACACACTCACTGCTCTCTCTATGCACTCACTGCCCTCTCTACACACTCACTGCCCTCTCTACACACTCACTGCCCTCTCTACACAATCGCTGCCCTCCCTACACACTCACTGCTCTACCTACACACTCACTGCCCTCTCTACACACTCACTGCCCTCTCTACACACGTGCTGCTCTCTCTACACACTCGCTGCCCACTCTACACACTCACTGCTCCCTCTATACACTCACTGCCCTCTCTACACACTCACTGCCCTCTCTACACACTCACTGCCCTCTCTACACACTCACTGCTCTATCTACACACTCACTGCAATCTCTACACACTCACTGCCCTCTCTACACACTCACTGCCCTCTCTACACACTCACTGCCCTCTCTACACACTCACTGCCTTCTCTACACACGTGCTGTTCTCTCTACACACTCGCTGCCCACTCTACACACTCACTGCTCCCTCTACGCACTCACTGCCCTCTCTACACACTGACTGCCCTCTCTACACACTCACTGCTCTATCTACACACACACTGCTCTCTCTACACACCCACTGCCCTCTCTACACACTCACTGCACTCTCTACACACTCACTGCCCTCTTTAAACACAGGCTGCTCTCTCTACACATTCGCTGCCCTCTCTACACACTCCCTGCTCCATCTACACACTCATTGCTCTCTCTACACACTCACTGCCCTTTCTACACACTCACTGCCCTCTCTACACACTCACTGCCCTCTCTACACACACACTGCTCTCTCTACACATGCACTGCTCTCCCTACACACTCACTGCCCTCAGTACACAATTGCAGCCCTCCCTACACACTCATTGCTCTATCTACACACTCACTGCACTCTCTACACACTCACTGCCCTCTCTATACACTCACTGCCCTCTCTATACACTCACTGCCCTCTCTACCCACTCGCTGCCCTCTCTACACACTCACTGCCCTCTCTGCACACTCACTGATCTCTCTACAAATTAACTGCACTCTCTAAACACTCACTGCTCGCTCTACACACTCACTGCTGTCTCTACACACTCACTGCCCCCTCTACACACTCACTGCTCTCTCTACAAATTAACTGCACTCTCTAAACACTCACTGCTCGCTCTACACACTCACTGCTGTCTCTACACACTCACTGCCGTCTCTAAACACTCATTGCCCTCTCCCCACTCTCCCTGCCCTCTCTCCACACTCACTGCCCTCTCTACACACGCACTGCCCGCTCTACACACACCCTACCATCTCTACAAACTCTACTCTCTGCACTCACTGCTCTCTCTACACACTGCCTGCTCACTCTACACACTTACTGCGATCTCTAAACACTCACTGCAATCTCTAAACACTCACTGCCCTCTCTACACAGTCATTGCCCTCTCTACACACTAACTGCCCTCTGTTCACACTCGCTGCGCTCTCTACACACTAACTGCCCTCTGTTCACACTCACTGCCCTCTCTACACACTCACTGCACTCTCTACACACTCACTGCCCTCGCTGCACACTCACTGCCCTCTCTACACACTCACTGCCCTCTCTACACACTCACTGCTCTCTCTACACATTCACTGCCCTCTCTACACGCTCACTGCCCTCTCTACACACTCACTGCCCTCTCTACACACTCACTGCCCTCTCTAAACACTCACTGCACTCTGTACACACTCACTGCCCTCCCTGCACACTCACTGCCCTCTCTGCACCCTCACTGCCCTCTCTGCACACTCACTGCCTTCTCTACACACTCACTGCCCTCTCTACACACTCACTGCCTTCTCTACACACTCACTGCCCTCTCTACACACTCACTGCCCTCACAACACCATCACTGCCCTCTCTACACACTCGGTGCCCTCTCTACACACTCACTGCCTTCTCTACACACTCAGTGCCCTATCTACACACTTACTGCCCTCTCTACACACTCACTGCCCTCTCTACACACTAACTGCTCTCTCTGTGCACTCACTGCTCTCTCTACACACTCACTGCATTCTCTACACACTCACTGTTCTCTCTGCACACTCACTGCCCTCTATACACACTCACTGCCCTCTCTACAAACTCACTGCGCTCTATACACACTCACTGCCCACTCAACACACTCATTGCCCTCTCTAAACACGCACAGAGCTCTCTACACACTCAGTGCCCTCTCTACACACTCACTGCATTCTCTGCACACTCAGTACCCTCTCTACACACTCACTGCTCTCTCTACACACTCACTGCCCTCTCTACACTCTCACTGCCCTCTCTGCACACTCACTGCTCTCTACACGCTCACTGCCCTCTCTACACACTCACTGCCCTCTCTACACATTCACTGCCCTCTCTACACACTCACTGAACTCTCGACACACTCTCTGCCCTCTCTACACACTCACTGCCCTTGCTACACACTCACTGCTCTCTCTACACACTCACTGCCCTCTCTACACACTCACTGCCTTCTCTACACACTCACGACCCACTCTACACACTCACTGCCCTCTCTACACACTCACTGCCCTCTCTACAAACTCACTGCCCTCTCTACACATTCACTGCCCTCTCTACGCACTCACTGCTCTATCTACACTCTCACTGCTCTCTCTACACACTCACTGCCCTCTCTACGCACTCACTGCCCTCTCTACACACTCACTGCACTCTCTACACACTCACTGCCTCCTCGACACACGCGCTGCTCTCTCTACACACTCACTGCACCATCTACACACATCACTGCTCCCTCTACACACTCACTGCCCACTCTACACACTCACTGCCCTCTCTATGCACTCACTGCCCTCTCTACACACTCACTGCCCTCTCTACACACTCACTGCACTCTCTACACAATCGCTGCCCTCCCTACACACTCACTGCTCTACCTACACACTCACTGCCCTCTCTACACACTCACAGCCCTCTCTACACAAGTGCTGCTCTCTCTACACACTCGCTGACCACTCTACACACTCACTGCTCCCTCTATACACTCACTGCCCTCTCTACACACTCACTGCCCTCTCTACACACTCACTGCCCTCTCTACACACTCACTGCTCTATCTACACACTCACTGCAATCTCTACACACTCACTGCCCTCTCTACACACTCACTGCCCTCTCTACACACTCACTGCCCTCTCTACACACTCACTGCCTTCTCTACACACATGCTGCTCTCTCTACACACTCGCTGCCCACTCTACACACTCACTGCTCCCTCAACACACTCATTGCCCTCTCTACACACTGACTGCCCTCTCTACACACTCACTGCTCTATCTACACACTCACTGCTCTCTCTGCACACCCACTGCCCTCTCTACACAGTCACTGCACTCTCTACACATTCACTGCCCTCTCTACACACACGCTGCTCTCTCTACACACTCGCTGCCCTCTCTACACACTCACTGCTCCATCTACACACTCATTGCCCTCTCTACACACTCACTGCCCTTTCTACACACTCACTGCCCTCTCTACACACTCACTGCCCTCTCTACACTCACACTGCTCTCTCTACAGATGCACTGCTCTCCCTACACACTCACTGCCCTCTGTACACAATCTCTGCCCTCCCTGCACTCTCACTGCTCTATCTTCACACTCACTGCACTCTCTACACACTCACTGCCCTCTCGATACACTCACTGCCCTCTCTACACACTCACTGCCCTCTCTACACATGTGCTGCTCTCTCTACACACTCGCTGTCCACTCTACACACTCACTGCTCCTTCTGCACACTCACTGCCCTCTCTACACACTCACTGCACTCTCTACACACTCACTGCACTCTCTACAAACTCACTGCTCTATCTACACACTCACTGCTCTCTCTACACACTCACTGCCCTCTCTACACACTCACTGCCCTCTCTACACTCTCACTGCCCTCTCTACACACACGCTGCTCTCTCTACACACTCGCTGCCCTCTCTACACACTCACAGCTCCCTCTACACACTCATTGCCCTCTCTGCAGACTCACTGCCCTCTCTACACACTCACTGCCCTCTCTACACACTCACTGCCCTCTCTACACACTCACTGCCCTCTCTACACACTCACTGCTCTCTCTACAAATTAACTGCACTCTCTACACACTCACTGCTCGCTCTACAGACTCACTGCTGTCTCTACACACTCACTGCCCTCTCTAAATACTCATTGCTCTCTCTACACACTCACTGCCCTCTCTACACACGTGCTGCTCTCTCTACACACTCGCTGCCCACTCTACACACTCACTGCTCCCTCTACACACTCACTGCCCTCTCTACACACTGACTGCCCTCTCTACACACTCACTGCTCTATCTACGCACTCACTGCTCTCTCAACACACCCACTGCCCTCTCTACGCACTCACTGCACTCTCTACACACTCACTGCCCTCTCTACACACTCACTGCCATCTCTGCACGCTCACTGCTCTCTCTGCAAATTAACTGCACTCTCTACACACTCACTGCTCGCTCTACACACTCACTGCTGTCTCTACCCTCTCACTGCCCTCTCTAAACACTCATTGCTCGCTCTCAACTCTCCCTGCCCTCTCTCCACACTCACTGCCCTCTCTACACACGCACTGCCCGCTCTACACACAGTCTACCCTCTCCACAAACTCTACTCTCTGCACTCACTGCTCTCTCTACACACTGCCTGCTCAATCTGCACACTTACTGCGCTCTCTACACACTCACTGCACTCTCTACACACTCACTGCATTCTACACACTCACTGCCCTCTCTACACACTCACTGCCCTCTCTACACACTCACTGCTCTATCTACACACTCACTGCTCTCTACACACTCACTGCCCTCTCGACACTCTCACTGCCCTCTCTACACACTCAGTGCCCTCTCTGCACACTCACTGGCCATTCTACACACTCACTGCACTCTCTACACACTCAGTGCCCTCTCTGCACACTAACTGGCCATTCTACACACTCACTGCACTCTCTACACACTCACTGCCCTCTCTACACACTCACTGCTCTATCTACACACTCACTGCACTCTACACACTCACTGCCCTCTCTACACAATCACTGCCCTCTCTATACACTCACTGCTCTGTCTACACACTCACTGCTCTCTCTACACACTCACTGCTATCTCTACACACTCACTGCACTCTCTACACACTCACTGCTCTCTCTACACACTCCCTTCTCTATCTACACACTCACTGCACTCTCTACACACTCACTGCTCTGTCTACACAATCACTGCACTCTCTACACACTCACTGCCCTCTCTACACACGCACTGCTGTCTCTACACACTCACTGCCCTCTCTACACACTCACTGGTCTATCTACACACTCACTGCACTCTCTACACACTCACTGCCCTCTCTACACACTCACTGCTCTATCTACACACTCACTGCATTCTACACACTCACTGCCCTCTCTACACACTCACTGCCCTCTCTACACACTCACTGCTCTATCTACACACTCACTGCACTCTACACACTCACTGCCCTCTCGACACTCTCACTGCCCTCTCTGCACACTCAGTGCCCTCTCTGCACACTCACTGGCCATTCTACTCACTCACTGCACTCTCTACACACTCACTGCCCTCTCTACACACTCACTGCTCTATCTACACACTCACTGCACTCTACACACTCACTGCCCTCTCTACACACTCACTGCCGTCTCTATACACTCACTGCACTCTCTACACACTCACTGCCCTCTCTACACACGCACTGCTGTCTCTACACACTCACTGACCTCTCTACACACTCACTGCCCTTTCTACACACTCACTGCACTCTCTACACACTCACTGCTCTGTCTACACACTCACTGCCCTCTCTGCACACTCACTGCCCTCTCTAAACACTCACTGCCCTCTCTACACACTCACTGCCCTCTCTACACACTCACTGCCCTCTCTACACACTCACTGCTCTCTCTACAAATATACTGCACTCTCTACACACTCACTGCTCGCTCTACACACTCACTGCTGTCTCTACACACTCACTGCCCTCTCTAAACACTCATTGCCCTCTCTCCACACTTCCTGCCCTCTCTCCACACTCTTTGCCGTCTCTACACACGCACTGCCCGCTCTACACATACTCTACCCTCTCTACAAACTCTACTCTCTGCACTCACTGCTCTCTCTACTCACTGCCTGCTCATTCTACACACTTACTGCGCTCTCTACACACCTACTGCCCTCACTACACACTCACTGCCCTCCCTACACACTCACTGCCCTCTCTACACACTCACTGCTCTCTCTACAAATTAACTGCACTCTCTAAACACTCACTGCTCGCTCTACACAGTCACTGCTGTCTGTACACACTCACTGCCCTCTCTAAACACTCATTGCCCTCTCTCCACTCTCCCTGCCCTCTCTCCACACTCACTGCCCTCTCTACACACGCACTGCCCGCTCTACACACTCTACCCTCACTACAAACTCTACTCTCTGCACTCACTGCTCTCTCTACACACTGCCTGCTCACTCTGCACACTTACTGCGCTCTCTAAACACTCCCGGCCCTCTCTACACAGTCGTTGCCCTCCCTACACTCTAACTGCCCTCTGTACACACTCGCTGCGCCCTCTACACACTAACTGCACTCTGTTCACACTCACTGCCCTCTCTACACACTCACTGCCCTCTCTGCACACTCACTGCCCTCTCTACACACTCACTGCCATCGCTATACACTCACTGCCCTCTCTACACACTCACTGCCCTCTCTACACACGCACTGCTCTCTCTACACATTCACTGCCTTCTCTACACGCTCACTGCCCTCTCTACACACTCACTGCCCTCTCTACACACTCACTGCCCTCTCTAAACACTCACTGCACTCTGTACACACTCACTGCCCTCTCTGCACACTCACTGCCTTCTCTACACACTCACTGCCCTCTCTATACACTCACTGCCCTCTCTACACACTCACTGCCCTCTCTACACACTCACTGCCCTCTCTACACACTTGGAACCCTCTCTACACACTCACTGCCTTCTCTACATACTCACTGCCCTCTCTACACACTCACTGCTCTCTCTACACTCTCACTGCCCTCTCTACACACTCACTGCTCTCCACACACTCACTGCCCTCTCTACACACTCACTGCCCTCTCTACACATTCACTGCCCTCTCAACACACTCACTGAACTCTCGACACACTCTCTGCCCTCTCTACACACTCACTGCGCTTGCTACACACTCACTGCTCTCTCTACACACTCACTGCCCTCTCTGCGCACTCACTGCCCTCTCTACACACTCACTGCCCTGTCTGCACACTCCCTGCCCTCTCTACACACTCACTACCCACTCTACACACTCACTGCCCTCTCTACACTCTCACTGCCCTCTCTTCACACTCACTGCCCTCTCTACACATTCACTGCCCTCTCTACGCACTCACTGCTCTATCTACACACTCACTGCGCTCTCTACACACTCACTGCCCTCTCTACTCACTGCCCTCTCTACACACTCACTGCACTCTCTGTGCACTCACTGCTCTCTCTACACACTCACTGCCCTCTCTATACACTCACTGTTCTCTCTACACACTCACTGCCCTCTCTACACACTCACTGCCCTCTCTACACACTCACTGCCTTCTCTGCACACTCACTGCTCTCTTCACACACTCACTGCCCTCTCTACACACTCACTGCCCACTCTACACACTCATTGCCCTCTCTAAACACGCACTGACCTCTTTACACACTCAGTGCCCTCTCTACACACTCACTGCCCTCTCTACACATTCACTGCCCTCTCTACACACTCACTGAACTCTCGACACACTCTCTGCCCTCTCTACACACTCACTGCCCTTGCTACACACTCACTGCTCTCTCTACACACTCACTGCCCTCTCTACACACTCACTGCCTTCTCTACACACTCACGACCCACTCTACACAGTCACTGCCCTCTCTACACACTCACGGCCCTCTCTACAAACTCACTGCCCTCTCTACACATTCACTGCCCTCTCTACGCACTCACTGCTCTATCTACACTCTCACTGCTCTCTCTACACACTCACTGCCCTCTCTACGCACTCACTGCCCTCTCTACACACTCACTGCACTCTCTACACACTCACTGCCTCCTCGACACACGCGCTGCACTCTCTACACACTCACTGCACCATCGACACACATCACTGCTCCCTCTACACACTCACTGCCCTCTCTACACACTCACTGCCCTCTCTATGCACTCACTGCCCTCTCTGCACACTCACTGCCCTCTCTACACACTCACTGCCCTCTCTACACACACACTGATCTCTCTACACATGCACTACTCTCTCTACACACTCACTGCCCTCTGTACACAATCGCTGCCCTCCCTACACACTCACTGCTCTACCTACACACTCACTGCCCTCTCTACACACTCACTGCCCTCTCTACACACGTGCTGCTCTCTCTACACACTCGCTGCCCACTCTACACACTCACTGCTCCCTCTATACACTCACTGCCCTCTCTACACACTCACTGCCCTCTCTACACACTCACTGCCCTCTCTACACACTCACTGCTCTATCTACACACTCACTGCAATCTCTACACACTCACTGCCCTCTCTACACACTCACTGCCCTCTCTACACACTCACTGCCCTCTCTACACACTCACTGCCTTCTCTACACACATGCTGCTCTCTCTACACACTCGCTGCCCACTCTACACACTCACTGCTCCCTCAACACACTCATTGCCCTCTCTACACACTGACTGCCCTCTCTACACACTCACTGCTCTATCTACACACTCACTGCTCTCTCTGCACACCCACTGCCCTCTCTACACAGTCACTGCACTCTCTACACATTCACTGCCCTCTCTACACACACGCTGCTCTCTCTACACACTCGCTGCCCTCTCTACACACTCACTGCTCCATCTACACACTCATTGCCCTCTCTACACACTCACTGCCCTTTCTACACACTCACTGCCCTCTCTACACACTCACAGCTCCCTCTACACACTCATTGCCCTCTCTGCAGACTCACTGCCCTCTCTACACACTCACTGCCCTCTCTACCCACTCACTGCCCTCTCTACACACTCACAGCCCTCTCTACACACTCACTGCTCTCTCTACAAATTAACTGCACTCTCTACACACTCACTGCTCGCTCTACACACTCACTGCTGTCTCTACACACTCACTGCCCTCTCTAAACACTCATTGCTCTCTCTACACACTCACTGCCCTCTCTACACACGTGCTGCTCTCTCTACACACTCGCTGCCCACTCTACACACTCACTGCTCCCTCTACACACTCACTGCCCTCTCTACACACTGACTGCCCTCTCTACACACTCACTGCTCTATCTACGCACTCACTGCTCTCTCAACACACCCACTGCCCTCTCTACGCACTCACTGCACTCTCTACACACTCACTGCCCTCTCTACACACTCACTGCCCTCTCTACACACTCACTGCCCTCTCCACACACACTGATCTCTCTACACATGCACTACTCTCTCTACACACTCACTGCCCTCTGTACACAATCGCTGCCCTCAAAACACACTCACTGCTCTACCTACACACTCACTGCCCTCTCTACACACTCACTGCCCTCTCTACACACTCACTGCTCTATCTACACACTCACTGCAATCTCTACACACTCACTGCCCTCTCTACACACTCACTGCCCTCTCTACACACTCACTGCCCTCTCTACACACTCACTGCCTTCTCTACACACATGCTGCTCTCTCTACACACTCGCTGCCCACTCTACACACTCACTGCTCCCTCAACACACTCATTGCCCTCTCTACACACTGACTGCCCTCTCTACACACTCACTGCTCTATCTACACACTCACTGCTCTCTCTGCATACCCACTGCCCTCTCTACACAGTCACTGCACTCTCTACACATTCACTGCCCTCTCTACACACACGCTGCTCTCTCTACACACTCGCTGCCCTCTCTACACACTCACTGCTCCATCTACATACTCATTGCCCTCTCTACACACTCACTGCCCTCTCTAAACACTCATTGCCCTCTCTCCACTCTCCCTGCCCTCTCTCCACACTCACTGCCCTCTCTACACACGCACTGCCCGCTCTACACACACCCTACCGTCTCTACAAACTCTACTCTCTGCACTCACTGCTCTCTCTACACACTGCCTGCTCACTCTACACACTTACTGCGCTCTCTACACACTCACTGCACCCTCTAAACACTCACTGCCCTCTCTACACAGTCATTGCCCTCTCTACACACTAACTGCCCTCTGTACACACTCGCTGCGCTCTCTACACACTAACTGCCCTGTGTTCACACTCACTGCCTTCTCTACACACATGCTGCTCTCTCTACACACTCGCTGCCCACTCTACACACTGACTGCCCTCTCTACACACTCACTGCTCTATCTACACACTCACTGCTCTCTCTGCATACCCACTGCCCTCTCTACACAGTCACTGCACTCTCTACACACTCACTGCCCTCTCTACACTCACACTGCTCTCTCTACAGATGCACTGCTCTCCCTACACACTCACTGCCCTCTGTACACAATCTCTGCCCTCCCTGCACACTCACTGCTCTATCTTCACACTCACTGCACTCTCTACACACTCACTGCCCTCTCGATACACTCACTGCCCTCTCTACACACTCACTGCCCTCTCTACACATGTGCTGCTCTCTCTACACACTCGCTGTCCACTCTACACACTCACTGCTCCTTCTGCACACTCACTGCCCTCTCTACACACTCACTGCACTCTCTACACACTCACTGCCCTCTCTACACACTCACTGCTCTATCTACACACTCACTGCTCTCTCTACACACTCACTGCCCTCTGTACACACTCACTGCCCTCTCTACACTCTCACTGCCCTCTCTACACACACGCTGCTCTCTCTACACACTCGCTGCCCTCTCTACACACTCACAGCTCCCTCTACACACTCATTGCCCTCTCTGCAGACTCACTGCCCTCTCTACACACTCACTGCCCTCTCTACACACTCACTGCCCTCTCTACACACTCACTGCCCTCTCTACACACTCACTGCTCTCTCTACAAATTAACTGCACTCTCTACACACTCACTGCTCGCTCTACACACTCACTGCTGTCTCTACACACTCACTGCCCTCTCTAAACACTCATTGCTCTCTCTACACACTCACTGCCCTCTCTACACACGTGCTGCTCTCTCTACACACTCGCTGCCCACTCTACACACTCACTGCTCCCTCTACACACTCACTGCCCTCTCTACACACTGACTGCCCTCACTACGCACTCACTGCTCTATCTACGCACTCACTGCTCTCTCAACACACCCACTGCCCTCTCTACGCACTCACTGCACTCTCTACACACTCACTGCCCTCTCTACACACTCACTGCCCTCTCTGCACGCTCACTGCTCTCTCTACAAATTAACTGCACTCTCTACACACTCACTGCTCACTCTACACACTCACTGCTGTCTCTACCCTCTCACTGCCCTCTCTAAACACTCATTGCTCGCTCTCAACTCTCCCTGCCCTCTCTCCACACTCACTGCCCTCTCTACACACGCACTGCCCGCTCTACACACAGTCTACCCTCTCCACAAACTCTACTCTCTGCACTCACTGCTCTCTCTACACACTGCCTGCTCACTCTACACACTTACTGCGCTCTCTACACACTCACTGCACTCTCTACACACTCACTGCATTCTACACACTCACTGCCCTCTCTACACACTCACTGCCCTCTCTACACACTCACTGCTCTATCTACACACTCACTGCACTCTACACTCTCAATGCCCTCTCGACACTCTCACTGCCCTCTCTACACACTCAGTGCCCTCTCTGCACACTCACTGGCCATTCTACACACTCACTGCACTCTCTACACACTCAGTGCCCTCTCTGCACACTCACTGGCCATTCTACACACTCACTGCACTCTCTACACACTCACTGCCCTCTCTACACACTCACTACTCTATCTACACACTCACTGCACTCTACACACTCACTGCCCTCTCTACACACTCACTGCCCTCTCTATACACTCACTGCTCTGTCTACACACTCACTGCTCTCTCTACACACTCACTGCTATCTCTACACACTCACTGCACTCTCTACACACTCACTGCTCTCTCTACACACTCCCTTCTCTATCTACACACTCACTGCACTCTCTACACACTCACTGCTCTGTCTACACAATCACTGCACTCTCTACACACTCACTGCCCTCTCTACACACGCACTGCTGTCTCTACACACTCACTGCCCTCTCTACACACTCACTGCTCTATCTACACACTCACTGCACTCTCTACACACTCACTGCCCTCTCTACACACTCACTGCTCTATCTACACACTCACTGCATTCTACACACTCACTGCCCTCTCTACACACTCACTGCCCTCTCTACACACTCACTGCTCTATCTACACACTCACTGCACTCTACACACTCACTGCCCTCTCTACACACTCACTGCCCTCTCTATACACTCACTGCTCTGTCTACACACTCACTGCTCTCTCGACACACTCCCTTCTCTATCTACACACTCACTGCACTCTCTACACACTCACTGCTCTGTCTACACACTCACTGCACTCTCTACACACTCACTGCCCTCTCTACACACGCACTGCTGTCTCTACACACTCACTGACCTCTCTACACACTCACTGCCCTTTCTACACACTCACTGCACTCTCTACACACTCACTGCTCTGTCTACACACTCACTGCCCTCTCTGCACACTCACTGCCCTCTCTACACACTCACTGCCCTCTCTACACACTCACTGCCCTCTCTACACACTCACTGCTCTCTCTACAAATATACTGCACTCTCTACACACTCACTGCTCGCTCTACACACTCACTGCTGTCTCTACACACTCACTGCCCTCTCTAAACACTCATTGCCCTCTGTCCACACTTCCTGCCCTCTCTCCACACTCTCTGCCGTCTCTACACACGCACTGCCCGCTCTACACATACTCTACCCTCTCTACAAACTCTACTCTCTGCACTCACTGCTCTCTCTACTCACTGCCTGCTCATTCTACACACTTACTGCGCTCTCTACACACCTACTGCCCTCACTACACACTCACTGCCCTCCCTACACACTCACTGCCCTCTCTACACACTCACTGCTCTCTCTACAAATTAACTGCACTCTCTAAACACTCACTGCTCGCTCTACACAGTCACTGCTGTCTGTATACACTCACTGCCCTCTCTACACACGCACTGCCCGCTCTACACACTCTACCCTCACTACAAACTCTACTCTCTGCACTCACTGCTCTCTCTACACACTGCCTGCTCACTCTACACACTTACTGCGCTCTCTACACACTCACTGCACTCTCTAAACACTCCCGGCCCTCTCTACACAGTCGTTGCCCTCCCTACACTCTAACTGCCCTCTGTACACACTCACTGCGCCCTCTACACACTAACTGCACTCTGTTCACACTCACTGCCCTCTCTACACACTCACTGCCCTCTCTGCACACTCACTGCCCTCTCTACACACTCACTGCCCTCGCTATACACTCACTGCCCTCTCTACACACTCACTGCCCTCTCTACACACGCACTGCTCTCTCTACACATTCACTGCCTTCTCTACACGCTCACTGCCCTCTCTACACACTCACTGCCCTCTCTACACACTCACTGCCCTCTCTAAGCACTCACTGCCCTCTCTACACACTCGGTACCCTCTCTACACACTCACTGCCTTCTCTACATACTCACTGCTCTCCACACACTCACTGCCCTCTCTACACACTCACTGCCCTCTCTGCACACTCACTGCCCTCTCTACACACTCACTGCCCTCGCTATACACTCACTGCACTCTGTACACACTCACTGCCCTCTCTACACACTCACTGCCCTCTCTACACACTCACTGCCCTCTCTACACACTCACTGCCCTCTCTACACACTCGGTACCCTCTCTACACACTCACTGCCTTCTCTACATACTCACTGCCCTCTCTACACACTCACTGCTCTCTCTACACTCTCACAGCCCTCTCTACACACTCACTGCTCTCCACACACTCACTGCCCTCTCTACACACTCACTGCCCTCTCTACACATTCACTGCCCTCTCGACACACTCACTGAACTCTCGACACACTCTCTGCCCTCTCTACACACTCACTGCGCTTGCTACACACTCACTGCTCTCTCTACACACTCACTGCCCTCTCTGCGCACTCACTGCCCTCTCTACACACTCACTGCCCTGTCTACACACTCCCTGCCCTCTCTACACACTCACTACCCACTCTACACACTCACTGCCCTCTCTACACTCTCACTGCCCTCTCTTCACACTCACTGCCCTCTCTACACATTCACTGCCCTCTCTACGCACTCACTGCTCTATCTACACACTCACTGCGCTCTCTACACACTCACTGCCCTCTCTACTCACTGCCCTCTCTACACACTCACTGCACTCTCTGTGCACTCACTGCTCTCTCTACACACTCACTGCCCTCTCTATACACTCACTGTTCTCTCTACACACTCACTGCCCTCTCTACACACTCACTGCCCTCTCTACACACTCACTGCCTTCTCTGCACACTCACTGCCCTCTCCACACACTCACTGCCCTCTCTACACACTCACTGCATTCTCTACACACTCACTGCCCTCTCTACACACTCACTGCTCTCTCTACACACTCACTGCCCTCTCTACACTCTCATTGCCCTCTCTATGCACTGACTGATCTTTACACACTCACTGCCCTCTCTACACACTCACTGCTCTCTCTACACATTCACTGCCCTCTCTACACACTCACTGAACGCTCGACAAAATCTCTGCCCTCTCTACACACTCACTGCCCTTGCTACACACTCACTGCTCTCTCTACACACTCACTGCCCTCTCTACATACTCACTGCCCTCTCTGTATAACTCACTGCCCTGCCTACACACTCACTGCACTCTCTAAACACTCAGTGCCCTCTCTAAACACTCACTGCACTCTGTACACACTCACTGCCCTCTCTACACACTCACTGCCCTCTCTACACACTCACTGCCTTCTCTACACAATGACTGCCATCTCTACATACTCACTGCCCTCTCTACACACTCACTGCACTCTCTGTGCACTCACTGCTCTCTCTACACACTCACTGCCCTCTCTATGCACTCACTGTTCTCTCTACACACTCACTGCCCTCTCTACACATTCACTGCCCTCTCTATACACTCACTGTTCTCTCTACACACTCACTGCCCACTCCACACATTCACTGCCCTCTCTACACACTCACTGCCCACTCTACACACTCATTGTCCTCTCTAAACACGCACTGACCTCTCTACACACTCAGTGCCCTCTCTACACACTCAATGCATTCTCTACACACTCACTGCCCTCTCTACACAAAGACTGCTCTCTCTACACACTCACTGCCCTCTCTACACTCTCATTGCCCTCTCTACACACTCACTGATCTCCACACACTCACTGCCCTCTCCACACACTCACTGCTCTCTCTACACATTCTCTGCCCTCTCTACACACTCACTGAACTCTCGACAAAATCTCTGCCCTCTCTACACACTCACTGCCCGCTCTACACACTCACTGCCCACTCTACACACTCACTGCCCACTCTACACACTCATTGCCCTCTCTAAACACGCACTGACCTCTCTACACACTCAGTGCCCTCTCTACACACTCAATGCATTCTCTACACACTCACTGCCCTCTCTACACAAAGACTGCTCTCTCTACACACTCACTGCCCTCTCTACACTCTCATTGCCCTCTCTACACACTCACTGATCTCCACACACTCACTGCCCTCTCCACACACTCACTGCTCTCGCTACACATTCTCTGCCCTCTCTACACACTCACTGAACTCTCGACAAAATCTCTGCCCTCTCTACACACTCACTGCCCTCTCTACACACTCACTGCCCACTCTACATGCTCATTGCCCTCTCTAAACACGCACTGACCTCTCTGCACACTCAGTGCCCTCTCTACACACGCACTTCATTCTCTACACACTCACTGCCCTCTCTACACACTCACTGCCCTCTCTACACACTCACTACCCACTCTACACACTCACTGCCCTGTCTACACACTCACAGTTCTATCGACACACTCACTGCGCTCTCTACAAACTCACTGCCCTCTCTGCACACTCACTGCCCTCTCTACACACTCACTGCCCTCTCTACACACTCACTGCCCGCTCCACACACCCGCTGCTCTCTCTACACACTCCCTGCACTCTCTACACACTCACTGCGCCCTCTACACACTCACAGCCCTCTCTACACACTCACTGCCCTCTCTACACACTCACTACCCTCTCTACACATGCACTGCTCTCTCTACACATCCACTGCCCTCTGTACACAATCGCTGCCCTCCCTACACACTCACTGCTCTATCTACACACTCACTGCCCTCTCTACACACTCACTGCCCTCTCTACACACTCACTGCCCTCTCTACACACTCACTGCCCTCTCTACACACGTGCTGCTCTCTCTACACACTCGCTGCCCACTCTACACACTCACTGCTCCCTCTAAACACTAACTGCCCTCTCTACACACTCACGGCCCTCTCTACACACTCACTGCTCTATCTACACACTCACTGCCCTCTCTACACACTCACTGCCCTCTCTACACACACGCTGCTCTCTCTATGCACTCGCTGCCCTCTCTACACACTCACTGCTCCCTCTGCACACTCATTGCCCTCTCTACACACTCACTGTCCTCTCCACACTCACTGCCCTCTCTACACACTCACTGCACTCTCTGTGCACTCACTGCTCTCTCTACACACTCACTGCCCTCTCTATACACTCACTGTTCTCTCTACACACTCACTGCCCTCTCTACACACTCACTGCCCTCTCTACACACTCACTGCCTTCTCTACACACTCACTGCCCTCTCCACACACTCACTGCCCTCTCTACACACTCACTGCCCACTCTACACACTCATTGCCCTCTCTAAACACGCACTGACCTCTTTACACACTCAGTGCCCTCTCTACACACTCACTGCATTCTCTACACACTCACTGCCCTCTCTACACACTCACTGCTCTCTCTACACACTCACTGCCCTCTCTACACTCTCATTGCCCTCTCTACGCACTGACTGATCTTTACACACTCGCTGCCCTCTCTACACACTCACTGCTCTCTCTACACATTCACTGCCCTCTCTACACACTCACTGAACGCTCGACAAAATCTCTGCCCTCTCTACACACTCACTGCCCTTGCTACACACTCACTGCTCTCTCTACACACTCACTGCCCTCTCTACATACTCACTGCCCTCGCTATGTAACTCACTGCCCTGCCTACACACTCACTGCACTCTCTAAACACTCAGTGCCCTCTCTAAACACTCACTGCACTCTGTACACACTCACTGCCCTCTCTACACACTCACTGCACTCTCTACACACTCAATGCCCTCTCTACACACTCACTGCCCTCTCTACACACTCACTGCCTTCTCTACACAATGACTGCCATCTCTACACACTCACTGCCCTCTCTGCACACTCAGTGCCCTCTCTAAACACTCACTGCCCTCTCTACACACTCACTGCACTCTCTGTGCACTCACTGCTCTCTCTACACACTCACTGCCCTCTCTATGCACTCACTGTTCTCTCTACACACTCACTGCCCTCTCTACACACTCACTGCCCTCTCTATACACTCACTGTTCTCTCTACACACTCACTGCCCTCTCTACACACTCACTGCCCTCTCCACACATTCACTGCCCTCTCTACACACTCACTGCCCACTCTACACACGCATTGCCCTCTCTAAACACGCACTGACCTCTCTACACACTCAGTGCCCTCTCTACACACTCAATGCATTCTCTACACACTCACTGCCCTCTCTACACAAAGACTGCTCTCTCTACACACTCACTGCCCTCTCTACACTCTCATTGCCCTCTCTACACACTCACTGATCTCCACACACTCACTGCCCTCTCTACACACTCACTGCTCTCTCTACACATTCTCTGCCCTCTCTACACACTCACTGGACTCTCGACAAAATCTCTGCCCTCTCTGCACACTCACTGCCCTCTCTACACACTCACTGCCCACACTACACACTCATTGCCCTCTCTAAACACGCACTGACCTCTCTACACACTCAGTGCCCTCTCTACACACGCACTTCATTCTCTACACACTCACTGCCCTCTCTACACACTCACTGCCCTCTCTACACACTCACTACCCACTCTACACACTCACTGCCATGTCTACACACTCACTGTTCTATCGACACACTCACTGCGCTCTCTACACACTCAATGCCCTCTCTACACACTCACTGCCCTCTCTACACACTCACTGCCTTCTCTACACAATGACTGCCATCTCTACACACTCACTGCCCTCTCTACACACTCAGTGCCCTCTCTAAACACTCACTGCCCTCTCTACACACTCACTGCACTCTCTGTGCACTCACTGCCCTCTCTACACACTCACTGCCCTCTCTATGCACTCACTGTTCTCTCTACACACTCACTGCCCTCTCTACACACTCACTGCCCTCTCTATACACTCACTGTTCTCTCTACACACTCACTGCCCTCTCTACACACTCACTGCCCTCTCCACACATTCACTGCCCTCTCCACACACTCACTGTCCACTCTACACACTCATTGCCCTCTCTAAACACGCACTGACCTCTCTACACACTCAGTGCCCTCTCTACACACTCAATGCATTCTCTACACACTCACTGCCCTCTCTACACAAAGACTGCTCTCTCTACACACTCACTGCCCTCTCTACACTCTCATTGCCCTCTCTACACACTCACTGATCTCCACACACTCACTGCCCTCTCTACACACTCACTGCTCTCTCTACACATTCTCTGCCCTCTCTACACACTCACTGAACTCTCGACAAAATCTCTGCCCTCTCGACACACTCACTGCCCTCTCTACACAGTCACTGCCCACACTACACACTCATTGCCCTCTCTAAACACGCACTGACCTCTCTACACACTCAGTGCCCTCTCTACACACGCACTTCATTCTCTACACACTCACTGCCCTCTCTACACACTCACTGCCCTCTCCACACACTCACTACCCACTCTACACACTCACTGCCATGTCTACACACTCACTGTTCTATCGACACACTCACTGCGCTCTCTACAATCTCACTGCCCTCTCTGCACACTCACTGCCCTCTCTACACACTCACTGCCCTCTCTACACACTCACTGCCCGCTCCACACACCCGCTGCTCTCTCTACACACTCACTGCACTCTCTACACACTCACTGCTCCCTCTACACACTCACAGCCCTCTCTACACACTCACTGCCCTCTCTATGCACTCACTGCCCTCTCTACACACTCACTGCCCTCTCTACACACTCACTACCCTCTCTACACATGCACTGCTCTCTCTACACACTCACTGCCCTCTGTACACAATCGCTGCCCTCCCTACACACTCACTGCTCTATCTACACACTCACTGACCTCTCTACACACTCACTGCCCTCTCTACACACTCACTGCCCCCTCTACACTCTCACTGCCCTCTCTACACACGTGCTGCTCTCTCTACACACTCGCTGCCCACTCTACACACTCACTGCTCCCTCTAAACACTAACTGCCCTCTCTACACACTCACGGCCCTCTCTACACACTCACTGCTCTATCTACACACTCACTGCCCTCTCTACACACTCACTGCCCTCTCTACACACACGCTGCTCTCGCTACGCACTCGCTGCCCTCTCTACACACTCACTGCTCCCTCTGCACACTCACTGCCCTCTCTACACACTCACTGTCCTCTCTACACACTCACTGCCCTCTCTACACACTCACTGCCCTCTCAACACACACACAGCTCTCTGTACACATGCACTGCTCTCTCTACACACTCACTGCTCTCTGTACACAATCGCTGCCCTCCCTACACACTCACTGCTCTATCTACACACTCACTGCACTCTCTACACACTCACTGCCGTCTTTACCGACTCACTGCCCACTCTACACACTCACTGCCCTCTCTACACACGCGCTGCTCTCTCTACACACTCTCTGCCCACTCTACACACTCACTGCTCGCTCTACACACTTTTTGCCCTCTCTATACACTCACTGCCCTCTCTACGCACTCACTGCCCTCTCTACCAGCTCACTGCCCTCTCTACACACTCACTGCCCTCTCTACACTCTCACTGCCCTCTCTACAAACTCACTGCTCTCTCTACACACTCACTGCTCTCTCTACACACTCACTGCACTCTCTGCACACTCATTGCTCTCTCTACACACTCACTGCCCTCTCTACACTCTCACTGCCCTCTCTACAAACTCACTGCTCTCTCTACACACTCACTGCTCTCTCTACACACTCACTGCCCTCTCTACACACTCACTGCCCTCTCTGCGCACTCACTGCTCGCTCTACACATGCACTGCACTCTCTACACACTCACTGCACTCTCTACACTCTCACTGCCCGCTCTACACACTCACTGCCCTCTCTAAACACTCACTGCCCTCTCTACACACGCACTGCTCTCTCTACACACTCACTGCCCTCTCTACACACTCACTGCCCTCTCTGCGCACTCACTGCTCGCTCTACACATGCACTGCACTCTCTACACACTCACTGCACTCTCTACACACTCACTGCCCTCTCTACACACTCACGGCCCTGTCTGCACACTCACTGCCCTCTCTACACGCTCACTACCCTCTCTACACACTGACTGCTCTCTCTACACACTCTCTGCCCTCGCTAAACACACACTGCCCTCTCAGCACACTCACTGCCCTCTCCACACACTCACTGCCCGCTCTGCACACACACTGCTCTATCTGCACTCTCACTGCCCACTCTACACACTCACTGCACTCTCTACACACTCACTGCACTCTCTACACATTCACTGCCCTCTCTACACACTCATTGAACTCTCAACAAAATCTCTGCCCTCTCTACACACATTCTGCCCTTGCTACACACTCACTGCACTCTCTACACACTCACTGCCCTCTCTACATACTAACTGCCCTCTCTACACACTCACTGCCCTCTCCACACACTCACTGCCCGCTCTACACACTCACTGCCCTCTCTACACACTCACTGCCCTCTCTGCACACTCACTGCTCGCTCTACACATGCACTGCTCTCTCTGCACACCCACTGCCCTCTGTACACACTCACTGCACTCTCTACACACTCACTGCCCGCTCTACACACTCACTGCCCTCTCTACACACTCACTGCCCTTGCTAAACACTCACTGCTCTCTCTACACATTCACTACTCTCTCGACACACTCTCTGCCCTCTCTAAAGACGCACTGACCTCTCTACACACTCAGTGCCCTCTCTACACACTCAGTGCATTCTCTACACACTCACTGCCCTCTCTACACACTCACTGCTCTCTCTACACACTCACTGCCCTCTCTACACTCTCATTGCCCTCTCTACACACTCACTGATCTCTACACACTCACTGCCCTCTCTACACACTCACTGCTCTCTCTACACGTTCACTGCCCTCTCTACACACTCACTGAACTCTCGACAAAATCTCTGCCCTCTCTACACACATTCTGCCCTTGCTACACACTCACTGCACTCTCTACACACTCACTGCCCTCTCTACATACTAACTGCCCTCTCTATACACTCACTGCCCTGTCTGCACACTCAGTGCCCTCTCTACACACTCACTACCCACTCTACACACTCACTGCCCTGTCTACACACTCACCGCTCTATCTACACACTCACTGCGCTCTCTACAAACTCACTGCCCTCTCTACACACTCACTGCCCTCTCTGCACACTCACTGCCTGCTCTACACACCCGCTGCTCTCTCTACACACTCACTGTACTCTCTACACACTCACTGCTCCCTCTACACACTCACAGCTCTCTCTCCACAATCACTGCCCTCTCTATGCACTCACTGCCCTCTCTACACACTCACTGCCCTCTCTACACACTCACTGCCCTCTCTACCAACTCACTGCCCTCTTTACACTCTCACTGCCGACTCTACACTCTCACTGCCCTCCCTACAAACTCACTGCCCTCTCTACACACTCACTGCCCTCTCTACACACTCACTGCCCGCTCTACACACCCGCTGCTCCCTCTACACACTCACTGCACTCTCTACACACTCACTGCTCCCTCTACACACTCACAGCTCTCTCTACACAATCACTGCCCTCTCTATGCACTCACTGCCCTCTCTACACACTCACTGCCCTCTCTACACACTCACTGCCCTCTCTACACATGCACTGCTCTCTCTACACACTCACTGCCCTCTGTACACAATCGCTGCCCTCCCTACACACTCACTGCTCTATCTACACACTCACTGCACTCTCTACACACTCACTGCCTTCTCTACACACTCACTGCCCTCTCTCCACTCTCACTGCCCTCTCTACACACGTGCTGCTCTTTCTACACACTCGCTGCCCACTCTACACACTCACTGCTCCCTCTAAACACTCACTGCCCTCTCAACACACTCACGGCCCTCTCGACACACTCACTGCTCTATCTACACACTCACTGCTCTCTCTACACACCCACTGCCCTCTCTACACACTCACTGCCCTCTCTACACACTCACTGCCCTCTCTACACACACGCTGCTCTCTCTACGCACTCGCTGCCCTCTCTCCACACTCACTGCTCCCTCTGCACACTCATTGCCCTCTCTACACACTCACTGTCGTCTCTACGCACTCACTGCCCTCTTTACACACTCACTGCCCTCTTTACACACACACTGCTCTCTCTACACATGCACTGCTCTCTCTACACACTCACTGCCCTCTGTACACAATCGCTGCCCTCCCTACACACTCACTGCTCTATCTACACACTCACTGCACTCTCTACAGACTCACTGCCCTCTCTACCGACTCACTGCCCTCTCTACCCACTCACTGCCCTCTCTACACACGTGCTGCTCTCTCTACACACTCGCTGCCCACTGTACACACTCACTGCTCCCTCTACACACTTATTGCCCTCTCTACACACTCACTGCCCTCTCTACACACTCACTGCCCTCTCTACCAACTCACTGCCCTCCTTACACTCTCACTGCCGACTCTACACTCTCACTGCCCTCCCTACAAACTCACTGCTCTCCCTAAACACTCACTGCTCTCTCTACACACTCACTGCACTCTCTGCACACTTACTGCCCTCTCTACACACTCACTGCCCTGTCTACACACTCACTGCCCTCTCTGCACACTCACTGCTCGCACTACACATGCACTGCACTCTCTACACACTCACTGCACTCTCTACACTCTCACTGCCTGCTCTACACACTCACTGCCCTCTCTAAACACTCACTGTCCTTGCTACACACTCACTGCTCTCTCTACACATTCACTGCTCTCTCTACACACTCACTGCCCACCCTACACACTCACTGCTCTCTCTACACTCTCACTGCACACTCTACACATTTACTGCCCTCTCCACACACTCACTGCCCTCTCTACACTCTCACTGCTCTCTCTGCACACTCACTGCTCGCTCTATACATGCACTGCTCTCTCTACACACTCAATGCCCTCTGTACACACTCACTGCCCTCTCTACACACTCACTATTCTCTCTGCACTCTCACTGCCCTCTCTGCACACTCACTGCCCTCTCTTCACACTCACTGCCCTCTCTGCACACTCACTGCCCTCTCTACACACTCACTGCCCGCTCTGCACACACACTGCTCTCTCTACACACTCACTGCTCTCTCTACACACTCACTGCTCTCCCTACACACTCACTGCCCTCTCTACGCACTCACTGCCCTCTCTACACTCTCACTGCCCTCTATACACACTCACTGCCCTCTCTACAATCTCACTGCTCTCTCTACACACTCACTGCCCTCTCTACACACTCATTGCTCTCTCTAAACACTCACTGCCCTCTCTACACACTCACTGATCTCTCTGCACACTCACTGCCCTCTTTACACACTCATTGCCCTCTCTACACACTCACTGCCCTCTCTACACACTCACTGCCCCTCTACACACTCACTGCCCTCTCTACACACTCACTGCCCTCTCTACACACTCACTGCACTCTCTACACACTCACTGCCCCCTCTAAAGACTCACTGCCATCTCTACATGCTCACTGCCCTCTCTACAGACTCACTGCACACTCTACACACTCACTGCCCTCTCTACAGACTCGGCCTGCCCCCTCTGCACACTCACTGCCCTCTGTACACACTCACTGCTCTCTCAACACACTCACTGACCTCTCTACACACTCACTGCTCTCTCTGCACACTCTCTGCCCTCTCTACACATTCACTGCACACTCTACACACTCACTGACCTCCCTACACACTTTCTGCCCTCTCTACACATTCACTGCCCTTCCTACACACTCACTGCACTCTCTACACACTCACTGCTCTCTCTACACACTCACTGCCCTCTCAACACACTCACTGCCCTCTCTACACACTCACTGCACACTCTACACAATTAGTGCCCTCTCTACACTTGCACTGCACTCTCTACACACGCACTGCCCTCTCTACCCACTCACGGCCCTGTCTACACACTCACTGCGCTCTCTACACGCTCACTACCCTCTCTACACACTGACTGCTCTCTCTACACACTCTCTGCCCTCGCTAAACACACACTGCCCTCTCTACACACTCACTGCCCTCTCTACACACTCACTGCCCGCTCTGCACACACACTGCTCGATCTACACTCTCACTGCCCACTCTACACACTCACTGCACTCTCTACACACTCACTGCCGTCTCTACCGACTCACTGCCCACTCTACACACTCACTGCCCTCTCTACACACGCGCTGCTCTCTCTACACACTCGCTGCCCACTCTACACACTCACTGCTCGCTCTACACACTTTTTGCCCTCTCTACACACTCACTGCCCTCTCTACGCACTCACTGCCCTCTCTACCAGCTCACTGCCCTCTCTACACACTCACTGCCCTCTCTACACTCTCACTGCCCTCTCTACAAACTCACTGCTCTCTCTACACACTCACTGCTCTCTCTACACACTCACTGCACTCTCTACACACTCATTGCTCTCTCTACACACTCACTGCCCTCTCTACACTCTCACTGCCCTCTCTACAAACTCACTGCTCTCTCTACACACTCACTGCTCTCTCTACACACTCACTGCCCTCTCTACACACTCACTGCCCTCTCTGCGCACTCACTGCTCGCTCTACACATGCACTGCACTCTCTACACACTCACTGCACTCTCTACACTCTCACTGCCCGCTCTACACACTCACTGCCCTCTCTAAACACTCACTGCCCTCTCTACACACGCACTGCTCTCTCTACACACTCACTGCCCTCTCTACACACTCACGGCCCTGTCTGCACACTCACTGCCCTCTCTACACGCTCACTACCCTCTCTACACACTGACTGCTCTCTCTACACACTCTCTGCCCTCGCTAAACACACACTGCCCTCTCTGCACACTCACTGCCCTCTCCACACACTCACTGCCCGCTCTGCACACACACTGCTCTATCTACACTCTCACTGCCCACTCTACACACTCACTGCACTCTCTACACACTCACTGCACTCTCTACACATTCACTGCCCTCTCTACACACTCACTGCCCTCTGTACACAATCGCTGCCCTCCCTACACACTCACTGCTCTATCTACACACTCACTGCACTCTCTACAGACTCACTGCCCTCTCTACCGACTCACTGCCCTCTCTACCCACTCACTGCCCTCTCTACACACGTGCTGCTCTCTCTACACACTCGCTGCCCACTGTACACACTCACTGCTCCCTCTACACACTTATTGCCCTCTCTACACACTCACTGCCCTCTCTACACACTCACTGCCCTCTCTACCAACTCACTGCCCTCCTTACACTCTCACTGCCGACTCTACACTCTCACTGCCCTCCCTACAAACTCACTGCTCTCCCTAAACACTCACTGCTCTCTCTACACACTCACTGCACTCTCTGCACACTTACTGCCCTCTCTACACACTCACTGCCCTGTCTACACACTCACTGCCCTCTCTGCACACTCACTGCTCGCACTACACATGCACTGCACTCTCTACACACTCACTGCACTCTCTACACTCTCACTGCCTGCTCTACACACTCACTGCCCTCTCTAAACACTCACTGTCCTTGCTACACACTCACTGCTCTCTCTACACATTCACTGCTCTCTCTACACACTCACTGCCCACCCTACACACTCACTGCTCTCTCTACACTCTCACTGCACACTCTACACATTTACTGCCCTCTCCACACACTCACTGCCCTCTCTACACTCTCACTGCTCTCTCTGCACACTCACTGCTCGCTCTATACATGCACTGCTCTCTCTACACACTCAATGCCCTCTGTACACACTCACTGCCCTCTCTACACACTCACTATTCTCTCTGCACTCTCACTGCCCTCTCTGCACACTCACTGCCCTCTCTTCACACTCACTGCCCTCCCTGCACACTCACTGCCCTCTCTACACACTCACTGCCCGCTCTGCACACACACTGCTCTCTCTACACACTCACTGCTCTCTCTACACACTCACTGCTCTCCCTACACACTCACTGCCCTCTCTACACACTCACTGCCCTCTCTACACTCTCACTGCCCTCTATACACACTCACTGCCCTCTCTACAATCTCACTGCTCTCTCTACACACTCACTGCCCTCTCTACACACTCATTGCTCTCTCTAAACACTCACTGCCCTCTCTACACACTCACTGATCTCTCTGCACACTCACTGCCCTCTTTACACACTCATTGCCCTCTCTACACACTCACTGCCCTCTCTACACACTCACTGCCCCTCTACACACTCACTGCCCTCTCTACACACTCACTGCCCTCTCTACACACTCACTGCACTCTCTACACACTCACTGCCCCCTCTAAAGACTCACTGCCATCTCTACATGCTCACTGCCCTCTCTACAGACTCACTGCACACTCTACACACTCACTGCCCTCTCTACAGACTCGGCCTGCCCCCTCTGCACACTCACTGCCCTCTGTACACACTCACTGCTCTCTCAACACACTCACTGACCTCTCTACACACTCACTGCTCTCTCTGCACACTCTCTGCCCTCTCTACACATTCACTGCACACTCTACACACTCACTGACCTCCCTACACACTTTCTGCCCTCTCTACACATTCACTGCCCTTCCTACACACTCACTGCACTCTCTACACACTCACTGCTCTCTCTACACACTCACTGCCCTCTCAACACACTCACTGCCCTCTCTACACACTCACTGCACACTCTACACAATTAGTGCCCTCTCTACACTTGCACTGCACTCTCTACACACGCACTGCCCTCTCTACCCACTCACGGCCCTGTCTACACACTCACTGCGCTCTCTACACGCTCACTACCCTCTCTACACACTGACTGCTCTCTCTACACACTCTCTGCCCTCGCTAAACACACACTGCCCTCTCTACACACTCACTGCCCTCTCTACACACTCACTGCCCGCTCTGCACACACACTGCTCGATCTACACTCTCACTGCCCACTCTACACACTCACTGCACTCTCTACACACTCACTGCCGTCTCTACCGACTCACTGCCCACTCTACACACTCACTGCCCTCTCTACACACGCGCTGCTCTCTCTACACACTCGCTGCCCACTCTACACACTCACTGCTCGCTCTACACACTTTTTGCCCTCTCTACACACTCACTGCCCTCTCTACGCACTCACTGCCCTCTCTACCAGCTCACTGCCCTCTCTACACACTCACTGCCCTCTCTACACTCTCACTGCCCTCTCTACAAACTCACTGCTCTCTCTACACACTCACTGCTCTCTCTACACACTCACTGCACTCTCTACACACTCATTGCTCTCTCTACACACTCACTGCCCTCTCTACACTCTCACTGCCCTCTCTACAAACTCACTGCTCTCTCTACACACTCACTGCTCTCTCTACACACTCACTGCCCTCTCTACACACTCACTGCCCTCTCTGCGCACTCACTGCTCGCTCTACACATGCACTGCACTCTCTACACACTCACTGCACTCTCTACACTCTCACTGCCCGCTCTACACACTCACTGCCCTCTCTAAACACTCACTGCCCTCTCTACACATGCACTGCTCTCTCTACACACTCACTGCCCTCTCTCCACTCTCACTGCCCTCTCTACACACGTGCTGCTCTTTCTACACACTCGCTGCCCACTCTACACACTCACTGCTCCCTCTAAACACTCACTGCCCTCTCAACACACTCACGGCCCTCTCGACACACTCACTGCTCTATCTACACACTCACTGCTCTCTCTACACACCCACTGCCCTCTCTACACACTCACTGCCCTCTCTACACACTCACTGCCCTCTCTACACACACGCTGCTCTCTCTACGCACTCGCTGCCCTCTCTCCACACTCACTGCTCCCTCTGCACACTCATTGCCCTCTCTACACACTCACTGTCGTCTCTACGCACTCACTGCCCTCTTTACACACTCACTGCCCTCTTTACACACACACTGCTCTCTCTACACATGCACTGCTCTCTCTACACACTCACTGCCCTCTGTACACAATCGCTGCCCTCCCTACACACTCACTGCTCTATCTACACACTCACTGCACTCTCTACAGACTCACTGCCCTCTCTACCGACTCACTGCCCTCTCTACCCACTCACTGCCCTCTCTACACACGTGCTGCTCTCTCTACACACTCGCTGCCCACTGTACACACTCACTGCTCCCTCTACACACTTATTGCCCTCTCTACACACTCACTGCCCTCTCTACACACTCACTGCCCTCTCTACCAACTCACTGCCCTCCTTACACTCTCACTGCCGACTCTACACTCTCACTGCCCTCCCTACAAACTCACTGCTCTCCCTAAACACTCACTGCTCTCTCTACACACTCACTGCACTCTCTGCACACTTACTGCCCTCTCTACACACTCACTGCCCTGTCTACACACTCACTGCCCTCTCTGCACACTCACTGCTCGCACTACACATGCACTGCACTCTCTACACACTCACTGCACTCTCTACACTCTCACTGCCTGCTCTACACACTCACTGCCCTCTCTAAACACTCACTGTCCTTGCTACACACTCACTGCTCTCTCTACACATTCACTGCTCTCTCTACACACTCACTGCCCACCCTACACACTCACTGCTCTCTCTACACTCTCACTGCACACTCTACACATTTACTGCCCTCTCCACACACTCACTGCCCTCTCTACACTCTCACTGCTCTCTCTGCACACTCACTGCTCGCTCTATACATGCACTGCTCTCTCTACACACTCAATGCCCTCTGTACACACTCACTGCCCTCTCTACACACTCACTATTCTCTCTGCACTCTCACTGCCCTCTCTGCACACTCACTGCCCTCTCTTCACACTCACTGCCCTCTCTGCACACTCACTGCCCTCTCTACACACTCACTGCCCGCTCTGCACACACACTGCTCTCTCTACACACTCACTGCTCTCTCTACACACTCACTGCTCTCCCTACACACTCACTGCCCTCTCTACGCACTCACTGCCCTCTCTACACTCTCACTGCCCTCTATACACACTCACTGCCCTCTCTACAATCTCACTGCTCTCTCTACACACTCACTGCCCTCTCTACACACTCATTGCTCTCTCTAAACACTCACTGCCCTCTCTACACACTCACTGATCTCTCTGCACACTCACTGCCCTCTTTACACACTCATTGCCCTCTCTACACACTCACTGCCCTCTCTACACACTCACTGCCCCTCTACACACTCACTGCCCTCTCTACACACTCACTGCCCTCTCTACACACTCACTGCACTCTCTACACACTCACTGCCCCCTCTAAAGACTCACTGCCATCTCTACATGCTCACTGCCCTCTCTACAGACTCACTGCACACTCTACACACTCACTGCCCTCTCTACAGACTCGGCCTGCCCCCTCTGCACACTCACTGCCCTCTGTACACACTCACTGCTCTCTCAACACACTCACTGACCTCTCTACACACTCACTGCTCTCTCTGCACACTCTCTGCCCTCTCTACACATTCACTGCACACTCTACACACTCACTGACCTCCCTACACACTTTCTGCCCTCTCTACACATTCACTGCCCTTCCTACACACTCACTGCACTCTCTACACACTCACTGCTCTCTCTACACACTCACTGCCCTCTCAACACACTCACTGCCCTCTCTACACACTCACTGCACACTCTACACAATTAGTGCCCTCTCTACACTTGCACTGCACTCTCTACACACGCACTGCCCTCTCTACCCACTCACGGCCCTGTCTACACACTCACTGCGCTCTCTACACGCTCACTACCCTCTCTACACACTGACTGCTCTCTCTACACACTCTCTGCCCTCGCTAAACACACACTGCCCTCTCTACACACTCACTGCCCTCTCTACACACTCACTGCCCGCTCTGCACACACACTGCTCGATCTACACTCTCACTGCCCACTCTACACACTCACTGCACTCTCTACACACTCACTGCCGTCTCTACCGACTCACTGCCCACTCTACACACTCACTGCCCTCTCTACACACGCGCTGCTCTCTCTACACACTCGCTGCCCACTCTACACACTCACTGCTCGCTCTACACACTTTTTGCCCTCTCTACACACTCACTGCCCTCTCTACGCACTCACTGCCCTCTCTACCAGCTCACTGCCCTCTCTACACACTCACTGCCCTCTCTACACTCTCACTGCCCTCTCTACAAACTCACTGCTCTCTCTACACACTCACTGCTCTCTCTACACACTCACTGCACTCTCTACACACTCATTGCTCTCTCTACACACTCACTGCCCTCTCTACACTCTCACTGCCCTCTCTACAAACTCACTGCTCTCTCTACACACTCACTGCTCTCTCTACACACTCACTGCCCTCTCTACACACTCACTGCCCTCTCTGCGCACTCACTGCTCGCTCTACACATGCACTGCACTCTCTACACACTCACTGCACTCTCTACACTCTCACTGCCCGCTCTACACACTCACTGCCCTCTCTAAACACTCACTGCCCTCTCTACACACGCACTGCTCTCTCTACACACTCACTGCCCTCTCTACACACTCACGGCCCTGTCTGCACACTCACTGCCCTCTCTACACGCTCACTACCCTCTCTACACACTGACTGCTCTCTCTACACACTCTCTGCCCTCGCTAAACACACACTGCCCTCTCTGCACACTCACTGCCCTCTCCACACACTCACTGCCCGCTCTGCACACACACTGCTCTATCTACACTCTCACTGCCCACTCTACACACTCACTGCACTCTCTACACACTCACTGCACTCTCTACACATTCACTGCCCTCTCTACACACTCACTGCCCTCTGTACACAATCGCTGCCCTCCCTACACACTCACTGCTCTATCTACACACTCACTGCACTCTCTACAGACTCACTGCCCTCTCTACCGACTCACTGCCCTCTCTACCCACTCACTGCCCTCTCTACACACGTGCTGCTCTCTCTACACACTCGCTGCCCACTGTACACACTCACTGCTCCCTCTACACACTTATTGCCCTCTCTACACACTCACTGCCCTCTCTACACACTCACTGCCCTCTCTACCAACTCACTGCCCTCCTTACACTCTCACTGCCGACTCTACACTCTCACTGCCCTCCCTACAAACTCACTGCTCTCCCTAAACACTCACTGCTCTCTCTACACACTCACTGCACTCTCTGCACACTTACTGCCCTCTCTACACACTCACTGCCCTGTCTACACACTCACTGCCCTCTCTGCACACTCACTGCTCGCACTACACATGCACTGCACTCTCTACACACTCACTGCACTCTCTACACTCTCACTGCCTGCTCTACACACTCACTGCCCTCTCTAAACACTCACTGTCCTTGCTACACACTCACTGCTCTCTCTACACATTCACTGCTCTCTCTACACACTCACTGCCCACCCTACACACTCACTGCTCTCTCTACACTCTCACTGCACACTCTACACATTTACTGCCCTCTCCACACACTCACTGCCCTCTCTACACTCTCACTGCTCTCTCTGCACACTCACTGCTCGCTCTATACATGCACTGCTCTCTCTACACACTCAATGCCCTCTGTACACACTCACTGCCCTCTCTACACACTCACTATTCTCTCTGCACTCTCACTGCCCTCTCTGCACACTCACTGCCCTCTCTTCACACTCACTGCCCTCCCTGCACACTCACTGCCCTCTCTACACACTCACTGCCCGCTCTGCACACACACTGCTCTCTCTACACACTCACTGCTCTCTCTACACACTCACTGCTCTCCCTACACACTCACTGCCCTCTCTACACACTCACTGCCCTCTCTACACTCTCACTGCCCTCTATACACACTCACTGCCCTCTCTACAATCTCACTGCTCTCTCTACACACTCACTGCCCTCTCTACACACTCATTGCTCTCTCTAAACACTCACTGCCCTCTCTACACACTCACTGATCTCTCTGCACACTCACTGCCCTCTTTACACACTCATTGCCCTCTCTACACACTCACTGCCCTCTCTACACACTCACTGCCCCTCTACACACTCACTGCCCTCTCTACACACTCACTGCCCTCTCTACACACTCACTGCACTCTCTACACACTCACTGCCCCCTCTAAAGACTCACTGCCATCTCTACATGCTCACTGCCCTCTCTACAGACTCACTGCACACTCTACACACTCACTGCCCTCTCTACAGACTCGGCCTGCCCCCTCTGCACACTCACTGCCCTCTGTACACACTCACTGCTCTCTCAACACACTCACTGACCTCTCTACACACTCACTGCTCTCTCTGCACACTCTCTGCCCTCTCTACACATTCACTGCACACTCTACACACTCACTGACCTCCCTACACACTTTCTGCCCTCTCTACACATTCACTGCCCTTCCTACACACTCACTGCACTCTCTACACACTCACTGCTCTCTCTACACACTCACTGCCCTCTCAACACACTCACTGCCCTCTCTACACACTCACTGCACACTCTACACAATTAGTGCCCTCTCTACACTTGCACTGCACTCTCTACACACGCACTGCCCTCTCTACCCACTCACGGCCCTGTCTACACACTCACTGCGCTCTCTACACGCTCACTACCCTCTCTACACACTGACTGCTCTCTCTACACACTCTCTGCCCTCGCTAAACACACACTGCCCTCTCTACACACTCACTGCCCTCTCTACACACTCACTGCCCGCTCTGCACACACACTGCTCGATCTACACTCTCACTGCCCACTCTACACACTCACTGCACTCTCTACACACTCACTGCCGTCTCTACCGACTCACTGCCCACTCTACACACTCACTGCCCTCTCTACACACGCGCTGCTCTCTCTACACACTCGCTGCCCACTCTACACACTCACTGCTCGCTCTACACACTTTTTGCCCTCTCTACACACTCACTGCCCTCTCTACGCACTCACTGCCCTCTCTACCAGCTCACTGCCCTCTCTACACACTCACTGCCCTCTCTACACTCTCACTGCCCTCTCTACAAACTCACTGCTCTCTCTACACACTCACTGCTCTCTCTACACACTCACTGCACTCTCTACACACTCATTGCTCTCTCTACACACTCACTGCCCTCTCTACACTCTCACTGCCCTCTCTACAAACTCACTGCTCTCTCTACACACTCACTGCTCTCTCTACACACTCACTGCCCTCTCTACACACTCACTGCCCTCTCTGCGCACTCACTGCTCGCTCTACACATGCACTGCACTCTCTACACACTCACTGCACTCTCTACACTCTCACTGCCCGCTCTACACACTCACTGCCCTCTCTAAACACTCACTGCCCTCTCTACACACGCACTGCTCTCTCTACACACTCACTGCCCTCTCTACACACTCACGGCCCTGTCTGCACACTCACTGCCCTCTCTACACGCTCACTACCCTCTCTACACACTGACTGCTCTCTCTACACATTCTCTGCCCTCGCTAAACACACACTGCCCTCTCTGCACACTCACTGCCCTCTCCACACACTCACTGCCCGCTCTGCACACACACTGCTCTATCTACACTCTCACTGCCCACTCTACACACTCACTGCACTCTCTACACACTCACTGCACTCTCTACACATTCACTGCCCTCTCTACACACTCACTGAACTCTCGACAAAATCTCTGCCCTCTCTACACACATTCTGCCCTTGCTACACACTCACTGCACTCTCTACACACTCACTGCCCTCTCTACATACTAACTGCCCTCTCTACACACTCACTGCCCTCTCCACACACTCACTGCCCGCTCTACACACTCACTGCCCTCTCTACACACTCACTGCCCTCTCTGCACACTCACTGCTCGCTCTACACATGCACTGCTCTCTCTGTGCACCCACTGCCCTCTGTACACACTCACTGCACTCTCTACACACTCACTGCCCGCTCTACACACTCACTGCCCTCTCTACACACTCACTGCCCTTGCTAAACACTCACTGCTCTCTCTACACATTCACTACTCTCTCGACACACTCTCTGCCCTCTCTAAAGACGCACTGACCTCTCTACACACTCAGTGCATTCTCTACACACTCACTGCCCTCTCTACACACTCACTGCTCTCTCTACACACTCACTGCCCTCTCTACACTCTCATTGCCCTCTCTACACACTCACTGATCTCTACACACTCACTGCCCTCTCTACACACTCACTGCTCTCTCTACACGTTCACTGCCCTCTCTACACACTCACTGAACTCTCGACAAAATCTCTGCCCTCTCTACACACATTCAGCCCTTGCTACACACTCACTGCACTCTCTACACACTCACTGCCCTCTCTACATACTAACTGCCCTCTCTATACACTCACTGCCCTGTCTGCACACTCAGTGCCCTCTCTACACACTCACTACCCACTCTATACACTCACTGCCCTGTCTACACACTCACTGCTCTATCTACACACTCACTGCGCTCTCTACAAACTCACTGCCCTCTCTACACACTCACTGCCCTCTCTGCACACTCACTGCCCGCTCTACACACCCGCTGCTCTCTCTACACACTCAGTGCATTCTCTACACACTCACTGCCCTCTCTACACACTCACTGCTCTCTCTACACACTCACTGCCCTCTCTACACTCTCATTGCCCTCTCTACACACTCACTGATCTCTACACACTCACTGCCCTCTCTACACACTCACTGCTCTCTCTACACGTTCACTGCCCTCTCTACACACTCACTGAACTCTCGACAAACTCACTGCCCTCTCTACACACTCACTGCCCTCTCTACACACTCACTGCCCGCTCTACACACCCGCTGCTCTCTCTACACACTCACTGCACTCTCTACACACTCACTGCTCCCTCTACACACTCACAGCTCTCTCGACAAAATCTCTGCCCTCTCTACACACATTCTGCCCTTGCTACACACTCACTACCCGCTCTACACACTCACTGCCCTGTCTACACACTCACTGCTTTATCTACACACTCACTGCGCTCTCTACAAACTCACTGCCCTCTCTACACACTCACTGCCCTCTCTGCACACTCACTGCCCGCTCTACACACCCGCTGCTCTCTCTACACACTCACTGCACTCTCTACACACTCACTGCACCCTCTACACACTCACAGCTCTCTCTACACAATCACTGCCCTCTCTATGCACTCACTGCCCTCTCTACACACTCACTGCCCTCTCTACACACTCACTGCCCTCTCTACCAACTCACTGCCCTCTTTACACTCTCACTGCCGACTCTACACTCTCACTGCTCTCCCTACAAACTCACTGCCCTCTCTACACACTCACTGCCCTCTCTACACACTCACTGCCCGCTCTACACACCCGCTGCTCTCTCTACACACTCACTGCACTCTCTACACACTCACTGCTCCCTCTACACACTCACAGCTCTCTCTACACAATCACTGCCCTCTCTATGCACTCACTGCCCTCTCTACACACTCACTGCCCTCTCTACACACTCACTGCCCTCTCTACACATGCACTGCTCTCTCTACACACTCACTGCCCTCTGTACACAATCGCTGCCCTCCCTACACACTCACTGCTCTATCTACACACTCACTGCACTCTCTACACACTCACTGCCTTCTCTACACACTCACTGCCCTCTCTCCACACTCACTGCCCTCTCTACACACGTGCTGCTCTTTCTACACACTCGCTGCCCACTCTACACACTCACTGCTCCCTCTAAACACTCACTGCCCTCTCAACACTCTCACGGCCCTCTCGACACACTCACTGCTCTATCTACACACTCACTGCTCTCTCTACACACCCACTGCCCTCTCTACACACTCACTGCCCTCTCTACACACTCACTGCCCTCTCTACACACACGCTGCTTTCTCTACGCACTCGCTGCCCTCTCTCCACACTCACTGCTCCCTCTGCACACTCATTGCCCTCTCTACACACTCACTGTCGTCTCTACGCACTCACTGCCCTCTCTACACACTCACTGCCCTCTTTACACACACACTGCTCTCTCTACACATGCACTGCTCTCTCTACACACTCACTGCCCTCTGTACACAATCGCTGCCCTCCCTACACACTCACTGCTCTATCTACACACTCACTGCACTCTCTACAGACTCACTGCCCTCTCTACCGACTCACTGCCCTCTCTACCCACTCACTGCCCTCTCTACACACGTGCTGCTCTCTCTACACACTCGCTGCCCACTGTACACACTCACTGCTCCCTCTACACACTTATTGCCCTCTCTACACACTCACTGCCCTCTCTACACACTCACTGCCCTCTCTACCAACTCACTGCCCTCTTTACACTCTCACTGCCGACTCTACACTCTCACTGCCCTCCCTACAAACTCACTGCTCTCTCTAAACACTCACTGCTCTCTCTACACACTCACTGCACTCTCTGCACACTTACTGCCCTCTCTACACACTCACTGCCCTGTCTACACACTCACTGCCCTCTCTGCACACTCACTGCTCGCTCTACACATGCACTGCACTCTCTACACACTCACTGCACTCTCTACACTCTCACTGCCCGCTCTACACACTCACTGCCCTCTCTAAACACTCACTGTCCTTGCTACACACTCACTGCTCTCTCTACACATTCACTGCTCTCTCTACACACTCACTGCCCACCCTACACACTCACTGCTCACTCTACACTCTCACTGCACACTCTACACATTTACTGCCCTCTCCACACACTCACTGCCCTCTCTACACTCTCACTGCTCTCTCTGCACACTCACTGCTCGCTCTATACATGCACTGCTCTCTCTACGCACTCAATGCCCTCTGTACACACTCACTGCCCTCTCTACACACTCACTATTCTCTCTGCACACTCACTGCCCTCTCTGCACACTCACTGCCCTCTCTTCACACTCACTGCCCTCTCTGCACACTCACTGCCCTCTCTACACACTCACTGCCCGCTCTGCACACACACTGCTCTCTCTACACACTCACTGCTCTCTCTACACACTCACTGCTCTCCCTACACACTCACTGCCCTCTCTACACACTCACTGTCCTCTCTACACTCTCACTGCCCTCTATACACACTCACTGCCCTCTCTACAAACTCACTGCTCTCTCTACACACTCACTGCCCTCTCTACACACTCATTGCTCTCTCTAAACACTCACTGCCCTCTCTACACACTCACTGATCTCTCTGCACACTCACTGCCCTCTCTACACACTCATTGTCCTCTCTACGCACTCACTGCCCTCTCTACACACTCACTGCCCCTCTACACACTCACTGCCCTCTCTACACACTCACTGCCCTCTCTACACAGTCACTGCCCTCTCTACACACTCACTGCCCCCTCTAAACACTCACTGCCATCTCTACATGCTCACTGCCCTCTCTACAGACTCACTGCACACTCTACACACTCACTGCCCTCTCTACAGACTCGGCCTGCCCCCTCTACACACTCACTGCCCTCTGTACACACTCACTGCTCTCTCAACACACTCACTGACCTCTCTACACACTCACAGCTCTCTCTGCACACTCTCTGCCCTCTCTACACATTCACTGCACACTCGACACACTCACTGATCTCCCTACACACTTTCTGCCCTCTCTACACATTCACTGCCCTTCCTACACACTCACTGCACTCTCTACACACTCACTGCTCTCTCTACACACTCACTGCCCTCTCAACACACTCACTGCTCTCTCTACACACTCACTGCACACTCTACACAATTAGTGCCCTCTCTACACATGCACTGCACTCTCTACACACGCACTGCCCTCTCTACCCACTCACGGCCCTGTCTACACACTCACTGCGCTCTCTACACGCTCACTACCCTCTCTACACACTGACTGCTCTCTCTACACACTCTCTGCCCTCGCTAAACACACACTGCCCTCTCTACACACTCACTGCCCTCTCTACACACTCACTGCCCGCTCTGCACACTCATTGCCCTCTCTACACACTCACTGTCGTCTCTACGCACTCACTGCCCTCTCTACACACTCACTGCCCTCTTTACACACACACTGCTCTCTCTACACATGCACTGCTCTCTCTACACACTCACTGCCCTCTGTACACAATCGCTGCCCTCCCTACACACTCACTGCTCTATCTACACACTCACTGCACTCTCTACAGACTCACTGCCCTCTCTACCGACTCACTGCCCTCTCTACCCACTCACTGCCCTCTCTACACACGTGCTGCTCTCTCTACACACTCGCTGCCCACTGTACACACTCACTGCTCCCTCTACACACTTATTGCCCTCTCTACACACTCACTGCCCTCTCTACACACTCACTGCCCTCTCTACCAACTCACTGCCCTCTTTACACTCTCACTGCCGACTCTACACTCTCACTGCCCTCCCTACAAACTCACTGCTCTCTCTAAACACTCACTGCTCTCTCTACACACTCACTGCACTCTCTGCACACTTACTGCCCTCTCTACACACTCACTGCCCTGTCTACACACTCACTGCCCTCTCTGCACACTCACTGCTCGCTCTACACATGCACAGCACTCTCTACACACTCACTGCACTCTCTACACTCTCACTGCCCGCTCTACACACTCACTGCCCTCTCTAAACACTCACTGTCCTTGCTACACACTCACTGCTCTCTCTACACATTCACTGCTCTCTCTACACACTCACTGCCCACCCTACACACTCACTGCTCTCTCTACACTCTCACTGCACACTCTACACATTTACTGCCCTCTCCACACACTCACTGCCCTCTCTACACTCTCACTGCTCTCTCTGCACACTCACTGCTCGCTCTATACATGCACTGCTCTCTCTATGCACTCAATGCCCTCTGTACACACTCACTGCCCTCTCTACACACTCACTATTCTCTCTGCACTCTCACTGCCCTCTCTGCACACTCACTGCCCTCTCTTCACACTCACTGCCCTCTCTGCACACTCACTGCCCTCTCTACACACTCACTGCCCGCTCTGCACACACACTGCTCTCTCTACACACTCACTGCTCTCTCTACACACTCACTGCTCTCCCTACACACTCACTGCCCTCTCTACACACTCACTGCCCTCTCTACACTCTCACTGCCCTCTATACACACTCACTGCCCTCTCTACAAACTCACTGCTCTCTCTACACACTCACTGCCCTCTCTACACACTCATTGCTCTCTCTAAACACTCACTGCCCTCTCTACACACTCACTGATCTCTCTGCACACTCACTGCCCTCTCTACACACTCATTGCCCTCTCTACACACTCACTGCCCTCTCTACACACTCACTGCCCCTCTACACACTCACTGCCCTCTCTACACACTCACTGCCCTCTCTACACACTCACTGCCCTCTCTACACACTCACTGCCCCCTCTAAACACTCACTGCCATCTCTACATGCTCACTGCCCTCTCTACAGACTCACTGCACACTCTACACACTCACTGCCCTCTCTACAGACTCGGCCTGCCCCCTCTACACACTCACTGCCCTCTGTACACACTCACTGCTCTCTCAACACACTCACTGACCTCTCTACACACTCACAGCTCTCTCTGCACACTCTCTGCCCTCTCTACACATTCACTGCACACTCGACACACTCACTGATCTCCCTACACACTTTCTGCCCTCTCTACACATTCACTGCCCTTCCTACACACTCACTGCACTCTCTACACACTCACTGCTCTCTCTACACACTCACTGCCCTCTCAACACACTCACTGCTCTCTCTACACACTCACTGCACACTCTACACAATTAGTGCCCTCTCTACACATGCACTGCACTCTCTACACACGCACTGCCCTCTCTACCCACTCACGGCCCTGTCTACACACTCACTGCGCTCTCTACACGCTCACTACCCTCTCGACACACTGACTGCTCTCTCTACACACTCTCTGCCCTCGCTAAACACACACTGCCCTCTCTACACACTCACTGCCCTCTCTACACACTCACTGCCCGCTCTGCACACACACTGCTCGATCTACACTCTCACTGCCCACTCTACACACTCACTGCCCTCTCTACACCCTCACTGCACTCTCCACACACTCACTGCCCTCTCTACACACTCACTGCTCTCTCTACAATCTAGCTGCACTCTCTACACACTCACAGCCCTCTCTACACACTCACTGCCCTCTCTACACACTCACTGCCCTCTCTACACACTCACTGCCCTGTCTACCGACTCACTGCCCACTCTACACACTCACTGCCCTCTCTACACATGCGCTGCTCTCTCTACACACTCGCTGCCCACTCCACACACTCACTGCTCCCTCTACACACTTATTGCCCTCTCTACACACTCACTGCCCTCTCTACACACTCACTGCCCTCTCTCCCAGCTCACTGCCCTCTCTACACACTCACTGCCCTCTCTACAAACTCACTGCTCTCTCTACACACTCACTGCGCTCTCTGCACACTCACTGCACTCTCTACACTCTCATTGCTCTCTCTACACTCTCACTGCTCTCTCTACACTCTCACTGCCCTCTCTACACACTCACTGCCCTCTCTACACACTCACTGCCCTCTGTACACACTCACTGCTCTCTCAACACACTCACTGACCTCTCTACACACTCACTGCTCTCTCTACACACTCTCTGCCCTCTCTGCGCATTCACTGCACACTCTACAGATTCACTGAACTCCCTACACACTTTCTGCCCTCTCTACACATTCACTGCCCTTCCTACACACTCACTGCACTCTCTACTCACTCACTGCTCTCTCTGCACACTCACTGCCCTTTCAACACACTCACTGCTCTCTCTACACACTCACTGCACACTCTACACAATTAGTGCCCTCTCTACACATGCACTGCACTCTCTAAACACGCACTGCCCTCTCTACACACTCACTGCCCTCTCTACACGCTCACGACCCTCTCTTCACACTGACTGCTCTCTCTACACACTCTCTGCCCTCGCTAAACACACACTGCCCTCTCTACACACTCACTGCCCTCTCTACACACTCACTGCCCGCTCTGCAAACACACTGCTCTATCTACACTCTCACTGCCCACTCTACACACTCACTGCCCTCTCTACACACTCACTGCACTCTCTACACACTCACTGCCCTCTCTACACACTCACTGCTCTCTCTACAATTTAACTGCACTCTCTACACACTCAGTGCCCTCTCTACACACTCACTGCTCGCTCTACACATGCACTGCTCTCTCTGCAGACTCACTGCCCTCTGTACACACTCACTGCACTCTCTACACACTCACTGCCCGCTCGACACACTCAATGCCCTCTCTACACACTCACTGCCCTCTCTGCACACTCACTGCCCCTCTACACACTCACTGCCCTCTCTACACACTCACTGCCCTCTCTACACACTCACTGCCCTCTCTACACACTCACTGCCCCCTCTAAACACTCACTGCCATCTCTACATGCTCACTGCCCTCTCTACAGACTCACTGCACACTCTACACACTCACTGCCCTCTCTACAGACTCGGCCTGCCCCCTCTACACACTCACTGCCCTCTGTACACACTCACTGCTCTCTCAACACACTCACTGACCTCTCTACACACTCACAGCTCTCTCTGCACACTCTCTGCCCTCTCTACACATTCACTGCACACTCGACACACTCACTGATCTCCCTACACACTTTCTGCCCTCTCTACACATTCACTGCCCTTCCTACACACTCACTGCACTCTCTACACACTCACTGCTCTCTCTACACACTCACTGCCCTCTCAACACACTCACTGCTCTCTCTACACACTCACTGCACACTCTACACAATTAGTGCCCTCTCTACACATGCACTGCACTCTCTACACACGCACTGCCCTCTCTACCCACTCACGGCCCTGTCTACACACTCACTGCGCTCTCTACACGCTCACTACCCTCTCTACACACTGACTGCTCTCTCTACACACTCTCTGCCCTCGCTAAACACACACTGCCCTCTCTACACACTCACTGCCCTCTCTACACACTCACTGCCCGCTCTGCACACACACTGCTCGATCTACACTCTCACTGCCCACTCTACACACTCACTGCCCTCTCTACACCCTCACTGCACTCTCCACACACTCACTGCCCTCTCTACACACTCACTGCTCTCTCTACAATCTAGCTGCACTCTCTACACACTCACAGCCCTCTCTACACACTCACTGCCCTCTCTACACACTCACTGCCCTCTCTACACACTCACTGCCCTGTCTACCGACTCACTGCCCACTCTACACACTCACTGCCCTCTCTACACACGCGCTGCTCTCTCTACACACTCGCTGCCCACTCTACACACTCACTGCTCCCTCTACACACTTATTGCCCTCTCTACACACTCACTGCCCTCTCTACACACTCACTGCCCTCTCTCCCAGCTCACTGCCCTCTCTACACACTCACTGCCCTCTCTACACATTCACTGCCCTCTCTACAAACTCACTGCTCTCTCTACACACTCACTGCGCTCTCTGCACACTCACTGCACTCTCTACACTCTCATTGCTCTCTCTACACTCTCACTGCTCTCTCTACACACTCACTGCCCTCTCTACACACTCACTGCCCTCTCTACACACTCACTGCCCTCTGTACACACTCACTGCTCTCTCAACACACTCACTGACCTCTCTACACACTCACTGCTCTCTCTACACACTCTCTGCCCTCTCTGCGCATTCACTGCACACTCTACAGATTCACTGAACTCCCTACACACTTTCTGCCCTCTCTACACATTCACTGCCCTTCCTACACACTCACTGCACTCTCTACTCACTCACTGCTCTCTCTGCACACTCACTGCCCTTTCAACACACTCACTGCTCTCTCTACACACTCACTGCACACTCTACACAATTAGTGCCCTCTCTACACATGCACTGCACTCTCTAAACACGCACTGCCCTCTCTACACACTCACTGCCCTCTCTACACGCTCACGACCCTCTCTTCACACTGACTGCTCTCTCTACACACTCTCTGCCCTCGCTAAACACACACTGCCCTCTCTACACACTCACTGCCCTCTCTACACACTCACTGCCCGCTCTGCAAACACACTGCTCTATCTACACTCTCACTGCCCACTCTACACACTCACTGCCCTCTCTACACACTCACTGCACTCTCTACACACTCACTGCCCTCTCTACACACTCACTGCTCTCTCTACAATCTAACTGCACTCTCTACACACTCAGTGCCCTCTCTACACACTCACTGCTCGCTCTACACATGCACTGCTCTCTCTGCAGACTCACTGCCCTCTGTACACACTCACTGCACTCTCTACACACTCACTGCCCGCTCGATACACTCAATGCCCTCTCTACACACTCACTGCCCTCTCTGCACACTCACTGCTCGCTCTACACATGCACTGCTCTCTCTACAGACTCACTGCCCTCTGTACACACTCACTGCACTCTCTACACACTCACTGCCCGCTCTACACACTTACTGCCCTCTCTACACACTCACTGCCCTTGCTACACACTCACTGCTCTCTCTACACATTCACTGCTCTCTCTACACACTCTCTGCCCTCGCTAAACACACACTGCCCTCTCTACACACTCACTGCCCTCTATACACACACACTGCTCTCTCTACACTCTCACTGCCATCTCTACACACTCACTGCCCTCTCTACACCCTCACTGCACTCTCTACACACTCACTGCCCTCTCTACACACTCACTGCACTCTCTGTGCACTCACTGCTCTCTCTACACACTCACTGCCCTCTCTATACACTCACTGTTCTCTCGACACACTCACTGCCCGATCTACACACTCACTGCCCTCTCTACACACTCACTGCCTTCTCTACACACTCACTGCCCTTTCCACACACTCACTGCCCTCTCTACACACTCACTGCCCACTCTACACACTCATTGCCCTCTCTAAACACGCACTGACCTCTCTACACACTCAGTGCCCTCTCTACACACTCAGTGCATTCTCTACACACTCACTGCTCTCTCTACACACTCACTGCTCTCTCTACACACTCACTGCTCTCTCTACACATTCACTGCCCTCTCTACACACTCACTGAACTCTCGACAAAATCTCTGCCCTCTCTACACACTCACTGCCCTTGCTACACACTCACTGCTCTCTCTACACACTCACTGCCCTCTCTACATACTAACTGCCCTCTCTATACACTCACTGCCCTGTCTACACACTCACTGCCCTCTCTGCACACTCACTGCCCGCTCTGCACACACACTGCTCTCTCTACACACTCACTGCCCTCTCTGCACACTCACTGCTCTCTCTGCACACTCACTGCCCTCTCTACACACTCACTGCTCTCTACACACTCACTGCTCTCTCTACACACTCACTGCCCTCTCTACACACTCACTGATCTCTACACACTCACTGCCCTCTGTACACACTCATTGCTCTCTAAACACTCAGTGCCCTCTCTACACACTCAGTGCATTCTCTACACACTCACTGCTCTCTCTACACACTCACTGCTCTCTCTACACACTCACTGCTCTCTCTACACATTCACTGCCCTCTCTACACACTCACTGAACTCTCGACAAAATCTCTGCCCTCTCTACACACTCACTGCCCTTGCTACACACTCACTGCTCTCTCTACACACTCACTGCCCTCTCTACATACTAACTGCCCTCTCTATACACTCACTGCCCTGTCTACACACTCACTGCCCTCTCTGCACACTCACTGCCCGCTCTGCACACACACTGCTCTCTCTACACACTCACTGCCCTCTCTGCACACTCGCTGCTCTTTCTAGACACTCACTGCCCTCTCTACACACTCACTGCTCTCTACACACTCACTGCCCTCTCTACACTCTCACTGCCCTCTATACACACTCACTGCCCTCTGTACACACTCATTGCTCTCTAAACACTCACTGCCCTCTCTACACACTCACTGTTCTCTCTGCACACTCACTGCCCTCTCTACACACTCACTGCCCTCTCTACATACTCACTGCCCTCTCTACACACTCACTGCCCCTCTTCACACTCACTGCCCTCTCTACACACTCACTGCCCTTTCCACACACTCACTGCCCTCTCTACACACTCACTGCCCACTCTACACACTCATTGCCCTCTCTAAACACGCACTGACCTCTCTACACACTCAGTGCCCTCTCTACACACTCAGTGCATTCTCTACACACTCACTGCTCTCTCTACACACTCACTGCTCTCTCTACACACTCACTACTCTCTCTACACATTCACTGCCCTCTCTACACACTCACTGAACTCTCGACAAAATCTCTGCCCTCTCTACACACTCACTGCCCTTGCTACACACTCACTGCGCTCTCTACACACTCACTGCCCTCTCTACATACTAACTTCCCTCTCTATACACTCACTGCCCTGTCTACACACTCACTGCCCTCTCTGCACACTCACTGCCCGCTCTGCACACACACTGCTCTCTCTACACACTCACTGCCCTCTCTGCACACTCACTGCTCTCTCTACACACTCACTGCCCTCTCTACACACTCACTGCTCTCTACACACTCACTGCTCTCTCTACACACTCACTGCCCTCTCTACACACTCACTGATCTCTACACACTCACTGCCCTCTCTACACACTCACTGCTCTCTCTACACATTCACTGCCCTCTCTACACACTCACGGAACTCTTGACAAAATCTCTGCCCTCTCTTCACACTCACTGCCCTTGCTACACACTCACTGCTCTCTCTACACACTCACTGCCCTCTCTACATACTAACTGCCATCTCTATACACTCACTGCCCTGTCTACACACTCACTGCCCTCTCTGCACACTCACTGCCCGCTCTGCACACACACTGCTCTCTCTACACACTCACTGCCCTCTCTGCACACTCACTGCTCTCTCTACACACTCACTGCCCTCTCTACACACTCACTGCTCTCTACACACTCACTGCCCTCTCTACACTCTCACTGCCCTCTATACACACTCACTGCCCTCTGTACACACTCATTGCTCTCTAAACACTCACTGCCCTCTCTACACACTCACTGTTCTCTCTGCACACTCACTGCCCTCTCTACACACTCACTGCCCTCTCTACATACTCACTGCCCTCTCTACACACTCACTGCCCCTCTACACACTCACTGCCCTCTCTACACACTCACTGCCCTCTCTACACACTCACTGCCCTCTCTACACACTCACTGCCCCCTCTAAACACTCACTGCCATCTCTACATGCTCACTGCCCTCTCTACAGACTCACTGCACACTCTACACACTCACTGCCCTCTCTACAGACTCGGCCTGCCCCCTCTACACACTCACTGCCCTCTGTACACACTCACTGCTCTCTCAACCCACTCACTGACCTCTCTACACACTCACTGCTCTCTCTACACACTCTCTGCCCTCTCTACACATTCACTGCACACTCTACACACTCACTGAACTCCCTACACACTTTCTGCCCTCTCTACACATTCACTGCCCTTCCTACAAACTCACTGCACTATCTACACACTCACTGCTCTCTCTACACACTCACTGCCCTCTCAACACACTCACTGCTCTCTCTACACACTCACTGCACACTCTACACAATTAGTGCCCACTCTACACATGCACTGCTCTCTCTACACACGCACTGCCCTCTCTACACACTCACTGCTCTCTCTACACTCTCACTGCACACTCTACACACTTAGTGCCCTCTCCACACACGCACTGCTCTCTGTACACACTCACTGCCCTCTCTACACACTCACGGCCATGCCTAAACACTCACTGCCCCCTCTACAGGCTCACTACCCTCTCTACACACTGACTGCTCTCTCTACACACTCTCTGCCCTCGCTAAACACACACTGCCCTCTCTACACACTCACTGCCCTCTCTACACACTCACTGCCTGCTCTGCACACACACTGCTCTATCTACACTCTCACTGCCCACTCTACACACTCACTGCTCTCTACACCCTCACTGCACTCTCTACACACTCACTGCCCTCTCTACACACTCACTGCTCTCTCTACAATCTAACTGCACTCTCTACACACTCACAGCCCTCTCTTCACACTCACTGCCCTCTCTACACACTCACTGCCCTCTCTACACACTCGCTGCCCTCTCTACACACTAACTGCCCTCTCTATACACTCACTGCCCTGTCTACACACTCACTGCCCTCTCTACACACTCACTGCCCTGTCTACACACTCACTGCTCTATCTACACACTCACTGCGCTCTCTACAAACTCACTGCCCTCTCTACACACTCACTGCCCTCTCTACACACCCGCTGCACTCTCTACACACTCACTGCACTCTCTAAACACTCACTGCTCCCTCTACACACTCACAGCCCTCTCTGCACACTCACTGCCCTCTCTATGCACTCATTGCCCTCTCTACACACTCACTTCCCTCTCTACACACTCACTGCCCTCTCTACACATGCACTGCTCTCTCTACACACTCACTGCCCTCTGTACACAATCGCTGCACTCCCTACACACTCACTGCTCTATCTGCACACTCACTGCACTCTCTACACACTCACTGACCTCTCTACACACTCACTGCCCTCTCTACACACTCACTGCCCTCTCTACACACGTGCTGCTCTCTCTACACACTCGCTGCCCACTCTACACACTCACTGCTCCCTCTAAACACTCACTGCCCTCTCTACACACTCACGGCCCTCTCTACACACTCACTGCTCTATCTACACACTCACTGCTCTCTCTGCACACCCACTGCCCTCTCTACACACTCACTGCCCTCTCTACACACTCACTGCGCTCTCTACACACACGCTGCTCTCTCTACGCACTCGCGGCTCTCTCTACACACTCACTGCTCCCTCTGCACACTCATTGCCCTCTCTACACACTCACTGTCCTCTCTACACACTCACTGCCCTCTCTACACACTCACTGCCCTCTCTGCACACTCACTGCCCTCTCTACACAGGTGCTGCTCTCTCTACATGCTCGCTGCCAACTCTACACACTCACTGCTCACTCTAAACACTTATTGCCCTCTCTACACACTCACTGCCCTCTCTTCACACTCACTGCCCTCTCTACCAACTCACTACCCTCTCTACACACTCACTACCCTCTCTACACTCTCACTGCCCTCTCTACAAACTCACAGCTCTCTCTACACACTCACTGCTCTCTCTACACACTCACTGCACTCTCTACACACTCATTGCTCTCTCTATACTCTCACTGCTCTCTCTACACTCTCACTGCCCTCTCTACACACTTACTGCCCTCTCTACACACTCACTACCCTCTCTACACACTCACTGCTCTCTCTGCACACTCACTGCTCGCTCTACACATGCACTGCACTCTCTACACACTCACTGCACTCTCTACACTCTCACTGCCCGCTCTACACACTCACTGCCCTCTCTAAACACTCACTGCCCTTGCTACACACTCACTGCTCTCTCTACACATTCACTGCTCTCTCTACACACTCACTGCCCACTCTACACACTCACTGCTCTCTCTACACACTCACTGCACACTCTACACACTTAGTGCCCTCTCTACAAATGCACTGCTCTCTCTACACACTCACTGCCCTCTCTACACACTCACTGCCCTCTCTACACTCTCACTGCCCTCTATACACACTCACTGCCCTCTCTACAAACTCACTGCTCTCTCTACACACTAACTGTCCTCTCTACACACTCATTGCTCTCTCTAAACACTCACTGCCCTCTCTACACACTCACTGCCCTCTCTACACACTCACTGCCCTCTCTACACACTCACTGCCCCTCTACACACTCACTGCCCTCTCTACACACTCACTGCCCTCTCTACACACTCACTGCCCTCTCTACACCCTCACTGCCCTCTCTACACACTCACTGCCCCCTCTAAACACTCACTGCCATCTGTACACGCTCACTGCCCTCTCTACACACTCACTGCACACTCTACACACTCACTGCCCTCTCTACAGAATCGGCCTGCCCCCTCTACACACTCACTGCCCTCTGTACGCACTCACTGCTCTCTCAACACACTCACTGACCTCTCTACACACTCACTGCTCTCTCTACACACTCTCTGCTCTCTCTACACATTTACTGCACACTCTACACACTCACTGAACTCCCTACACACTTTAAGCCCTCTCTGCACATTCACTGCCCTTCCAACACACTCAATGCACTCTCTACACACTCACTGCTCTCTCTACACACTCACTGCCGTCTCAACACACTCACTGCTCTCTCTACACACTCACTGCACACTCTACAGAATTAGTGCCCTCTCTACACATGCACTGCACTCTCTACACTCTCACTGCCCTCTCTACACACTCACGGCCCTGTCTACACACTCACTGCCCTCTCTACACGCTCACTACCCTCTCTACACACTCACTGCTCTCTCCACAATCTAACTGCACTCTCTACACACTTACTGCCCTCTCTACACACTCACTGCCCTCTCTACAAACTCACTGCCCTTGCTACACACTCACTGCTCTCTGTGCACACTCACTGCTCTCTCTACACATTCACTGCCCTCTCTACACACTCACTGCTCTCTCTACACACTCACTGCACACTCTACACACTTAGTGCCCTCTCTACACACGCACTGCTCTCTCTACACACGCACTGCTCTCTCTACACACTCACTGCCCTCTCTACACACTCACTGCACTCTCTACACACTCACTGCCCTTTCTACACACTCACTGCCCTCTCTACACACTCACTGCCCTCTCTACAAACTCACTGCTCTCTCTACACACTCACTGCCCTCTCTACACACTCATTGCACTCTCTAAACACTCACTGCCCTCTCTACACACTCACTGTTCTCTCTGCACACTCACTGCCCTCTCTACACACTCACTGCCCTCTCTACACACTCACTGCCCTCTCTACACACTCACTGCCCCCTCTACACACTCACTGCCCTCTCTACACACTCACTGCCCTCTCTACACACTCACTGCTCTCGCTACAAACTAACTGCACTCTCTACACACTCACTGCTCGCTCTACACACTCACTGCCCTCTCTACACTCTCACTGCCCGCTCTAAACACTCACTGCCATCTCTACAAGCTCACTGCCCTCTCTACACACTCACTGCACACTCTACACACTCACTGCCCTCTCTACAGACTCGGCCTGCACTCTCTACACACTCACTGCCCTCTCTACACACTCACTGCTCTCTCTACACACTCCCTGCACACGCTACACACTTAGTGCCCTCTCTACACATGCACTGCTCTCTCTATACACTCACTGCCCTCTCTACACTCTCACTGCCCTCTCTACACACTCACTGCCCACTCTACACACTCACTGCTCTCTCTACACACTCACTGCATACTCTACACACTCACTGCCCTCTCTACAGACTCGACCTGCACTCTCTACACACTCACTGCCCTCTGTAAACACTCACTGCTCTCTCAACACACTCACTGACCTCTCCACACTCACTGCTCTCTCTACACACTCTCTGCCCTCTCTACACATTCACTGCCCACTCTACACACTCACTGACTCTCTACACATTCTCTGCCCTCTCTACACATTCACTGCCCTTCCTACACACTCACTGCTCTCGCTACACACTCACTGCTCTCTCTACACACTCACTGCCCTCTCTTCACACTCACTGCTCTCTCTACACACTCACTGCACACTCTACACAATTAGTGCCCTCTCTACACATGCACTGCTCTCTCTACACACGCACTGCCCTCTCTACACACTCACTGCCCTCTCTACACAATCACGGCCCTGTCTACACAGTCACTGCACTCTCTACACACTCACTGCCCTCGCTAAACCCACACTGCCCTCGCTACACACTCACTGACCGCTCTACACACTCACTGCCCGCTCTGCACATGCACTGCTCTCTCTACACTCTCACTGTGCTCTCTACACACTCACTGCCCTGTCTACACCCTCACTGCACTCTCTACACACTCACTGCCCTCTCTACACACTCACTGCTCTCTCTGCAAACTAACTGCACTCTCTACACACTCACTGCTCTCTCTGCACACTCTCTGCCCTCTCTACACACTCATTGCTCTCTCTACTCTCTCACTGCCCTCTCTACACACTTACTGCCCTCTCTAAACACTCACTGCCCTCTCTACACACTCACTGCCCTCTCTGCACCTTCACTGCTTGCTCTGCACATGCACTGCTCTCTCTACACTCTCACTGCCCTCTGTACATACTCACTGCCCTCTCTACAAACTCACTGTTCTCTCTGCACACTCACTGCCCTCTCTGCACACTCAATGCCCTCTCGACACACTCACTGCCCTCTCTCTACACTCACTGCCCTCTCTACACCCTCACTGCTCTCTCTACACACTCACTTCCCTCTCTACACACTCACTGCCCTCTCTACACACTCATTGCCCTCTCTACACTCTCACTGCCCTCAATACACACTCACAGCCCTCTCTACAAACACACTGCTCCCTCTGCACACTCACTGCCCTCTCTACACACTCACTGCCCTCTCTACACACTCATTGCCCTCTCTAAACACTCACTACCACTCTACACACACAGTGCACTCTCTACACACTCACTGCCCTCTCTACACACTCACTGCCATCTCTAAACACTCACTGCATTCTCTACACAGTCACTGCCCCCTCTACAAACTCACTGCTCTCTCTACACACTCACTGCCCTCGATACACACTCACTGCCCTCTCTAAACACTCACTGCCCTCTCTACACACTCACTGCCCTCTCTACACATGCACTGCTCTCTCTACACACTCACTGCCCTCTGTACACACTCTCTGCCCTCTCTACACACTCACTGTTCTCTCTGCACACTCACTGCCCTCTGTACACACTCTCTGCCCTCTCTACACACTCACTGTTCCCTCTACACACTCACTGCCCTCTCTACAGACTCACTGCTCTCTCTACACACTCACTTCCCTCTCTACACACTCACTGCCCTCTCTACACACTCACTGCCCTCTCTACACTCTCACTGCCCTCTATACACACTCACTGCCCTCTCTACAAACTCACTGCTCTCTCTGCACACTCACTGCCCTCTCTACACACTCATTGCCCTCTCCACACACTCACTGACCTCTCTACACACTCACTGCCCTCTCTACACATGCACTGCCCTCTCTACACACTCACTGCTCTCTCTACACTCTCACTGCACTCTCTACACACTCACTGCCCTCTCTACACACTCACTGCCCTCTCTACACACTCACTGCACTGTCTACACTCTAACTGCCCTCTCTACACACTCACTGCTCTCTCTACAATCTAACTGCGCTCTCTACACACTCACTGCCTTCTCTACACACTCACTGCCCTCTCTACACACTCACTGCTCTCTCTACACTCTCACTGCCCTCTCTACACATTCACTGCCCTCTCTACACACTCACTGCTCGGTCTACACACTCACTGCCCTCTCTACACACTCGCTGCTCTTTCTACACACTCACTGCCCTCTCTACACACTCACTGCCCTCTCTACACACTCACTGCCCTCTCTACACGCTCACTGCTCTCTCTACACACTCCCTGCCTTCTCTACACACTTACTGCCCTCTCTGCACACTCACTGCTCTCTCTGCACAGTCACTGCCCTCTCTACACACTCACTGCTCTCTCTAAACACTTGCTGCCCTCTCTACACACTTGCTGCCCTCTCTACACACTCACTGCCCTTTCAACACACTCACTGCCCTCTCTACACACTCACTGCCCTCTCTACACACACACTGCCCTCTCTACACACTCACTGTCCTCTCTATACACTCACTGCCCTCTCTACAAACTCATTGCTCTCTCTACACACTCACTGGCCTCTCTACACACTCACTGCGCTCTCTACACACGCACTGCTCTCTCTACACAATCACTGCCCTCTTTAGACACTCACTGCCCTCTCTACACACTCACTGCTCTCTGTACAGATTCACCACCCGCGCTACAGGTGCTGCACTCTCTACACACTCATTGCCCTCTCTACAGGCTCAGTTTCCTCTCTACACACTCACTGCTCTCTCTACACACTCACTGCCCTCTCTACACACTCACTGCCCTCTCTACACACCCACTGCCCTCTCTACACACTCACTGCCCTCTCTACACACTCACTGCCCTCTCTACACACTCACTGCCCTGTGCACACTAACTGCCCTCTCTACACACTCAGTGCCCTCTCTACACACTCACTGCCCTCTGCACACTCACTGCCCTCTCTACACACTCAATGCCCTCTCTACACACTTACTGATCTATCTACACTCTCACTGCCCTCCATAAACACTCACTGATCTATCTATACTCTCACTGCCCTCCATAAACACTCATTGATCTCTCTACACACTCAATGCCATCTCTACACACTCACTGCCCACTGCACACTCACTGCCCTCTCTACACACTCAATGCCCTCTCTGCACACTCACTGATCTATCTGCACACTCACTGCCCTCCATAAACACTCACTGATTTCTCTACACACTCACTGCCCTCTCTACACACTCACTGCTCTCTCTACAAACTAACTGCACTCTCTACACACTCACTGCTCGCTCTACACACTCACTGCCCTCTCTACACACTCACTGCCCCCTCTAAGCACTCACTGCCCTCTCTACACACTCACTGCCCTCTCTACACACTCACTGCACACTCTAGAGACACGGCCTGCCCTCTCTACACACTCACTGCCCTCTGTACACACTCACTGCTCTCTCTATACACTCTCTGCCCTCTCCACACATTCACTGCCCTCTCTAAACACTCACTGAACTCTCTACACACTCTCTGCCCTCTGTACACACTCACTGCACTTGCTACACACTCACTGCTCTCTCTACACACTCACTGCCCTCTCTACACTCTCACTGCTCTCTCTACACACTCACTGCACACTCTACACACTTAGTGCCCTCTCTACACACGCACTGCTCTCTCTACACACTTACTGCCCTCTCTACACACTCACTGCCCTCTCTACGCACTCACTGCCCTCTCTACACACTCACAGTGCAGTCTACACACTCACTGCCCTCTCTACACACTCACTACCCTCTCTACACACTGACTGCTCTCTCTACACACTCACTGCCCTCGCTAAACACACACTGCCCTCTCTACTGTAAGGGGGGTTATCTTACACCCAGGTAGTCCTGGGTGCGTCAGGCTGATGTACAGTCCCTAAGGAGTTTGGGGCTTTTGACTGTTTATAGCAAATCACAGTCCTCAGAGAATTTCTCTGAGTAAGTGCTTCTTTGTTGTTTAAGGCAGATACAACCCCAGGCAGAGTTTCAGCCTGTCCCACTTAATCTAACTGCTCATTCCCAATTGCAGCTCATCCCCCAAATTACTGGTCCGGTGATGGCTGTCCCTTTGTGTCCAGTCCGGTGTTCAAAGTGTGCGTAGATGCGAAGTGTAGACTAGATTGTCTGTTAATCCTTTTCCTTTGTCTTGTTTGGCTTTGGAAGCTCCTGGCTCTGACAAGTCTGTTCCCTCTTTGTGAGGTTTGTTTTGGGTTGAGCTCTTACCCTGTAGAGGTGTTGCATCTGGTGTTTTGGGTTGGGGTGACCAGGGCCTTTAGATGCTAATGACCCCCAGTTCACCCTTCCTTCTGGAATGTTCTGTCGGTTGAGAATGATGTGTTGCCTTTTTAAAGAAAATGTTTTTCATGGGATCCAAAAATTCCTCCTTTTCCGGGGACCCCTTCCAACTCTGGGTAGAGGTTCTCGTATGGCCTCTCCCCAACTGGGAGATCCGCACCTTCCCCTCAGCTTAAACTAGAAATTACCACGCACACACATTTCAAAATCACACAGTTTAAACAGGTTTCTGGGGAAATGCCCCCTTCTTAGCTCGGGCGATCCGCAACTTTCTGGGACCCTGCTGTGTCCTTGGGATCCTTGTGACCCTTACACTACACACTCACTGCCCTCTCTGCACACTCACTGCCCGCTCTGCACACGCACTGCTCTCTCTACACTCTCACTGCCCTCTCTACACACTCACTGCCCTCTCTACACCCTCACTGCACTCTCTACACACTCACTGCCCTCTCTACACACTCACTGTTCTCTCTACAAACTAACTGCACTCTCCACACACTCACTGCTCTCTCTACACACTCACTGCCCTCTCTACACACTCACTGCTCTCTCTACACACTCACTGCGCTCTCTACAGACTTACTGCGCTCTCTACACACTCACTGCCCTCTCTACACACTCACTGCCCTCTCTGCACACTCACTGCTCGCTCTACACATGCACTGCTCTCTCTACACACTCACTGCCCTCTCTACACACTCACTGTTCCCTCTGCACACTCACTGCACTCTCTGCACACTCAATGCCCTCTCTACACACTCACTGCCCTCTCTACACATTCACTGCTCTCTCCACACACTAACTGCTCTCTCTACACACTCACTGCCCTCTCTACACACTCACTGCCCTCTCTACACTCTCACTGCCCTTTATACACACTCACTGCACTCTCTACAATCTCACTGCACTCTCTACACACTCACTGCCCTCGCTACACACTCACTGCCCTCTCTACACACTCACTGCCCTCTCTAAACACTCACTGCCGTCTCTACACACTCACTGCTCTCCCTACACTCTCACTGCTCTCTATACACACTCACTGCTCTCTACACACTCACTGCCCTCTCTACAAACTCACTGCCCTCTCTACACATGCACTTCTCCCTCTACACACTCACTGCCCTCCCTAAACACTCACTGCCCTCTCTACACACTCACGGCACTCTCTACACACTCACTGCGCACTCTACACCCTCACTGCCCTCTCTACACATTCACTGCCCTCTCTACACACTCACTGCCCTCTCTACACACTCACTGCCCTCTCTACACACTCACTGCACTCTCTACACATGCACTGCCCTGTCTACTCACTCACTGCCCCTGTACACAATCGCTGCCCTCTCTACACACTCACTGTTCACTCTGCACACTCACTGCACTCTCTGCACACTCACTGCCCTCTCTACACACTCACTGCTCGCTCTACACACTCACTGCCCTCTCTACACAGTCACTTCCCTCTCTACACTCTCACTGCCCCCTCTACACACTCACTGCCCTCTCTACACGATCACTGCTCTCTCTACACACTCATTGCCTTCTCTACACACTTACTGCCCTCTCTACACACTCACTGCTCTCTCTAGACACTCGCTGCCCTCTCTACACACTCACTGCTCTCTCTAAGCACTCACTGCCCTCTCTACACACTCACTGCCCTCTCTGCACACTCACCGCCCTCTCTACACACTCACTGCCCTCTCTACACACTCACTGCCCTCTCTACACACGCACTGCTCTCTCTACACACTCACTGCCCTCTCCACACACTCACTGCCCTCTCTACACACTCACTGCTCTCTGTACAGACTCACTGCCCGCGCTACAGGCGCTGCACTCTCTACACACCCACTGCCCTTTCTACAGGCTCAGTGTCCTCTCTACACACTCACTGCTCTCTCTACACACTCACTGCCCTCTCTACACACTCACTGTCCTCTCTACACACTCACTGCCCTCTCTACACACTCACTACCCTCTCTACACACTCACTGCCCTCTCTACACACTCACTGCCCTCTGCACACTCACTGCCCTCTCTGCACACTCAATGCCCTCTCTACACACTCACTGCCCTCTGCACACTCACTGCCCTCTCTACACACTCAATGCCCTCGCTACACACCCACTGATCTATCTACACTCTCACTGCCCTCCATAAACACTCACTGATCTCTCTACACACTCAGTGCCCTTTTGACATACTCACTGCGATCTCTACACACTCACTGCCCTCTGCACAATAACTGCCCTCTCTACACACTCAATGCCCTCTCTACACACTTCCTGATCTATCTACACTCTCACTGCCCTCCATTAATACTCACTGATCTCTATACACACTCACTGCCCTCTCTACACACTCACTGCCCTCTCTACACACTCACTGCCCTCTCTACACACTCAATGCCCTCTCTACACACTCACTTCCGTCTGCACACTCACTGCCCTCTCTACACACTCACTGCCCTCTCTACACACTCACTGCCCTCTGCACACTCACTGCCCTCTCTACACACTCACTGCCCTCTCTACACACTCACTGCCCTCTCTACACACTCACTGCTCCCTCTACACACTCACTGCCCTTTCTACACACTCACTGCCCTCTCTACACAATCACTGCTCTCTCTACAACATAACTGCTCTCTCTACACACTCACTGCTCGATCTACACACTCACTGCCCTCTCTACACACTCACTGCCCCCTCTAAACACTCACTGCCCTCTCTACATGCTCACGGCTTTCTCTACACACTCACTGCCCTCTCTACAGACTCGGCCTGCCCTCTCTACACACTCACTGCCCTCTGTACTCACTCACTGCTCTCTCAACACACTCACTGACCTCTCTACACACTCACTGCGCTCTCTACACACGCACTGCTCTCTCTACACAATCACTGCCCTCTTTAGACACTCACTGCCCTCTCTACACACTCACTGCTCTCTGTACAGATTCACCGCCCGCGCTACAGGTGCTGCACTCTCTACACACTCATTGCCCTCTCTACAGGCTCAGTTTCCTCTCTACACACTCACTGCTCTCTCTACACACTCACTGCCCTCTCTACACACTCACTGCCCTCTCTACACACCCACTGCCCTCTCTACACACTCACTGCCCTCTCTACACACTCACTGCCCTCTCTACACACTCACTGCCCTCTGCACACTAACTGCCCTCTCTACACACGCAATGCCCTCTCTACACACTCAATGCCCTCTCTACACACTCACTGCCCTCTGCACACTCACTGCCCTCTCTACACACTCAATGCCCTCTCTACACACTTACTGATCTATCTACACTCTCACTGCCCTCCATAAACACTCACTGATCTGTCTATACTCTCACTGCCCTCCATAAACACTCACTGATCTCTCTACACACTCAATGCCATCTCTACACACTCACTGCCCACTGCACACTCACTGCCCTCTCTACACACTCAATGCCCTCTCTGCACACTCACTGATCTATCTGCACACTCACTGCCCTCCATAAACACTCACTGATTTCTCTACACACTCACTGCCCTCTCTACACACTCACTGCTCTCTCTACAAACTAACTGCACTCTCTACACACTCACTGCTCGCTCTACACACTCACTGCCCTCTCTACACACTCACTGCCCCCTCTAAGCACTCACTGCCCTCTCTACACGCTCACTGCCCTCTCTACACACTCACTGCACACTCTACACACTCACTGCCCTCTCTACAGACACGGCCTGCCCTCTCTACACACTCACTGCCCTCTGTACACACTCACTGCTCTCTCAACACACTCACTGACCTCTCTACACACTCACTGCTCTCTCTATACACTCTCTGCCCTCTCCACACATTCACTGCCCTCTCTAAACACTCACTGAACTCTCTACACACTCTCTGCCCTCTGTACACACTCACTGCACTTGCTACACACTCACTGCTCTCTCTACACACTCACTGCCCTCTCTACACTCTCACTGCTCTCTCTACACACTCACTGCACACTCTACACACTTAGTGCCCTCTCTACACACGCACTGCTCTCTCTACACACTTACTGCCCTCTCTACACACTCACTGCCCTCTCTACACACTCACTGCCCTCTCTACACACTCACAGCGCAGTCTACACACTCACTGCCCTCTCTACACACTCACTACCCTCTCTACACACTGACTGCTCTCTCTACACACTCACTGCCCTCGCTAAACACACACTGCCCTCTCTACTGTAAGGGGGGTTATCTTACACCCAGGTAGTCCTGGGTACGTCAGGCTGATGTACAGTCCCTGAGGAGTTTGGGGCTTTTGACTGTTTATAGCAAATCACAGTCCTCAGAGAATTTCTCTGAGTAAGTGCTTCTTTGTTGTTTAAAGCAGATACAACCCCAGGCAGAGTTTCAGCCTGTCCCACTTAATCTAACTGCTCATTCCCAATTGCAGCTCATCCCCCAAATTACTGGTCCGGTGATGGCTGTCCCTTTGTGTCCAGTCCGGTGCTCAAAGTGTGCGTAGGTGCGAAGGGTAGACTAGATTGTCTGTTAATTCTTTTCCTTTGTCTTGTTTGGCTTTGGAAGCTCCTGGCTCTGACAAGTCTGTTCCCTCTTTGTGAGGTTTGTTTTGGGTTGAGCTCTTACCCTGTAGAGGTGTTGCATCTGGTGTTTTGGGTTGGGGTGACCAGGGCCTTTAGATGCTAATGACCCCCATTTCACCCTTCCTTCTGGAATGTTCTGTCGGTTGAGAATGATGTGTTGCCTTTTTAAAGAAAATGTTTTTCATGGGATCCAAAAATTCCTCCTTTTCCGGGGACCCCTTCCAACTCTGGGTAGAGGTTCTCGTATGGCCTCTCCCCAACTGGGAGATCCGCACCTTCCCCTCAGCTTAAACTAGAAATTACCACGCACACACATTTCAAAATCACACAGTTTAAACAGGTTTCTGGGGAAATGCCCCCTTCTTAGCTCGGGCGATCCGCAGCTTTCTGGGACCCTGCTGTGTCCTTGGGATCCTTGTGACCCTTACACTACACACTCACTGCCCTCTCTGCACACTCACTGCCCGCTCTGCACACGCACTGCTCTCTCTACACTCTCACTGCCCTCTCTACACACTCACTGCCCTCTCTACACCCTCACTGCACTCTCTACACACTCACTGCCCTCTCTACACACTCACTGTTCTCTCTACAAACTAACTGCACTCTCCACACACTCACTGCTCTCTCTACACACTCACTGCCCTCTCTACACACTCACTGCTCTCTCTACACACTCACTGCGCTCTCTACACACTTACTGCGCTCTCTACACACTCACTGCCCTCTCTACACACTCACTGCCCTCTCTGCACACTCACTGCTCGCTCTACACATGCACTGCTCTCTCTACACACTCACTGCCCTCTGTACACACTCACTGCCCTCTCTACACACTCACTGTTCCCTCTGCACACTCACTGCACTCTCTGCACACTCAATGCCCTCTCTACACACTCACTGCCCTCTCTACACATTCACTGCTCTCTCCACACACTAACTGCTCTCTCTACACACTCACTGCCCTCTCTACACACTCACTGCCCTCTCTACACTCTCACTGCCCTTTATACACACTCACTGCACTCTCTACAATCTCAATGCACTCTCTACACACTCACTGCCCTCTCTACACTCTCAGTGCCCTCTCTACACAGTCACTGCCCTCGCTACACACTCACTGCCCTCTCTACACACTCACTGCCCTCTCTAAAGACTCACTGCCGTCTCTACACACTCACTGCTCTCCCTACACTCTCACTGCTCTCTATACACACTCACTGCTCTCTACACACTCACTGCCCTCTGCACACACTCACTGCCGTCTCTACACTCTCACTGCACTCTCTACACACTCACTGCCCCCTCTACACACTCACTGCTCTCTCTACACACTCACTGCCCTCACTACACACTCACTGCCCTCTCTAAACTCTCACTGCCCTCTCTACACACTCACTGCCCTCTCTACACATGCACTTCACCCTCTACACACTCACTGCCCTCTCTACACACTCACTGCCCACTCTACACACTCACTGCACTCTCTACACACTCACTGCCCTCTCTGCACACTCACTGCCCTCTCTACACACTCACTGCACTGTCTACACACTCACTGCCCTCGCTACACACTCACTGCTCTCTCTACAAATGAACTGCACTCTCTACACACTCACTGCCCTCTCTACACACTCACGGCACTCTCTACACACTCACTGCGCACTCTACACCCTCACTTCCCTCTCTACACTCTCACTGCCCCCTCTACACACTCACTGCCCTCTCTACACGATCACTGCTCTCTCTACACACTCATTGCCTTCTCTACACACTTACTGCCCTCTCTACACACTCACTGCTCTCTCTAGACACTCGCTGCCCTCTCTACACACTCACTGCTCTCTCTAAGCACTCACTGCCCTCTCTACACACTCACTGCCCTCTCTGCACACTCACCGCCCTCTCTACACACTCACTGCCCTCTCTACACACTCACTGCCCTCTCTACACACGCACTGCTCTCTCTACACACTCACTGCCCTCTCCACACACTCACTGCCCTCTCTACACACTCACTGCTCTCTGTACAGACTCACTGCCCGCGCTACAGGCGCTGCACTCTCTACACACCCACTGCCCTTTCTACAGGCTCAGTGTCCTCTCTACACACTCACTGCTCTCTCTACACACTCACTGCCCTCTCTACACACTCACTGTCCTCTCTACACACTCACTGCCCTCTCTACACACTCACTACCCTCTCTACACACTCACTGCCCTCTCTACACACTCACTGCCCTCTGCACACTCACTGCCCTCTCTGCACACTCAATGCCCTCTCTACACACTCACTGCCCTCTGCACACTCACTGCCCTCTCTACACACTCAATGCCCTCGCTACACACCCACTGATCTATCTACACTCTCACTGCCCTCCATAAACACTCACTGATCTCTCTACACACTCAGTGCCCTTTCGACATACTCACTGCGATCTCTACACACTCACTGCCCTCTGCACAATAACTGCCCTCTCTACACACTCAATGCCCTCTCTACACACTTCCTGATCTATCTACACTCTCACTGCCCTCCATTAATACTCACTGATCTCTATACACACTCACTGCCCTCTCTACACACTCACTGCCCTCTCTACACACTCACTGCCCTCTCTACACACTCACTGCCCTCTGCACACTCACTGCCCTCTCTACACACTCAATGCCCTCTCTACACACTCACTTCCGTCTGCACACTCACTGCCCTCTCTACACACTCACTGCCCTCTCTACACACTCACTGCCCTCTGCACACTCACTGCCCTCTCTACACACTCACTGCCCTCTCTACACACTCACTGCCCTCTCTACACACTCACTGCTCCCTCTACACACTCACTGCCCTTTCTACACACTCACTGCCCTCTCTACACAATCACTGCTCTCTCTACAACATAACTGCTCTCTCTACACACTCACTGCTCGATCTACACACTCACTGCCCTCTCTACACACTCACTGCCCCCTCTAAACACTCACTGCCCTCTCTACATGCTCACGGCTTTCTCTACACACTCACTGCTCTCTCAACACACTCACTGCTCTCTCAACACACTCACTGACCTCTCTACACACTCACTGCGCTCTCTACACACGCACTGCTCTCTCTACACAATCACTGCCCTCTTTAGACACTCACTGCCCTCTCTACACACTCACTGCTCTCTGTACAGATTCACCACCCGCGCTACAGGTGCTGCACTCTCTACACACTCATTGCCCTCTCTACAGGCTCAGTTTCCTCTCTACACACTCACTGCTCTCTCTGCACACTCACTGCCCTCTCTACACACTCACTGCCCTCTCTACACACCCACTGCCCTCTCTACACACTCACTGCCCTCTCTACACACTCACTGCCCTCTCTACACACTCACTGCCCTCTGCACACTAACTGCCCTCTCTACACACTCAATGCCCTCTCTACACACTCACTGCCCTTTGCACACTCACTGCCCTCTCTACACACTCAATGCCCTCTCTACACACTTACTGATCTATCTACACTCTCACTGCCCTCCATAAACACTCACTGATCTATCTATACTCTCACTGCCCTCCATAAACACTCACTGATCTCTCTACACACTCAATGCCATCTCTACACACTCACTGCCCACTGCACACTCACTGCCCTCTCTACACACTCAATGCCCTCTCTGCACACTCACTGATCTATCTGCACACTCACTGCCCTCCATAAACACTCACTGATTTCTCTACACACTCACTGCCCTCTCTACACACTCACTGCTCTCTCTACAAACTAACTGCACTCTCTACACACTCACTGCTCGCTCTACACACTCACTGCCCTCTCTACACACTCACTGCCCCCTCTAAGCACTCACTGCCCTCTCTACACGCTCACTGCCCTCTCTACACACTCACTGCACACTCTACACACTCACTGCCCTCTCTACAGACACGGCCTGCCCTCTCTACACACTCACTGCCCTCTGTACACACTCACTGCTCTCTCAACACACTCACTGACCTCTCTACACACTCACTGCTCTCTCTATACACTCTCTGCCCTCTCCACACATTCACTGCCCTCTCTAAACACTCACTGAACTCTCTACACACTCTCTGCCCTCTGTACACACTCACTGCACTTGCTACACACTCACTGCTCTCTCTACACACTCACTGCCCTCTCTACACTCTCACTGCTCTCTCTACACACTCACTGCACACTCTACACACTTAGTGCCCTCTCTACACACGCACTGCTCTCTCTACACACTTACTGCCCTCTCTACACACTCACTGCCCTCTCTACACACTCACTGCCCTCTCTACACACTCACAGCGCAGTCTACACACTCACTGCCCTCTCTACACACTCACTACCCTCTCTACACACTGACTGCTCTCTCTACACACTCACTGCCCTCGCTAAACACACACTGCCCTCTCTACTGTAAGGGGGGTTATCTTACACCCAGGTAGTCCTGGGTACGTCAGGCTGATGTACAGTCCCTGAGGAGTTTGGGGCTTTTGACTGTTTATAGCAAATCACAGTCCTCAGAGAATTTCTCTGAGTAAGTGCTTCTTTGTTGTTTAAAGCAGATACAACCCCAGGCAGAGTTTCAGCCTGTCCCACTTAATCTAACTGCTCATTCCCAATTGCAGCTCATCCCCCAAATTACTGGTCCGGTGATGGCTGTCCCTTTGTGTCCAGTCCGGTGCTCAAAGTGTGCGTAGGTGCGAAGTGTAGACTAGATTGTCTGTTAATCCTTTTCCTTTGTCTTGTTTGGCTTTGGAAGCTCCTGGCTCTGACAAGTCTGTTCCCTCTTTGTGAGGTTTGTTTTGGGTTGAGCTCTTACCCTGTAGAGGTGTTGCATCTGGTGTTTTGGGTTGGGGTGACCAGGGCCTTTAGATGCTAATGACCCCCAGTTCACCCTTCCTTCTGGAATGTTCTGTCGGTTGAGAATGATGTGTTGCCTTTTTAAAGAAAATGTTTTTCATGGGATCCAAAAATTCCTCCTTTTCCGGGGACCCCTTCCAACTCTGGGTAGAGGTTCTCGTATGGCCTCTCCCCAACTGGGAGATCCGCACCTTCCCCTCAGCTTAAACTAGAAATTACCACGCACACACATTTCAAAATCACACAGTTTAAACAGGTTTCTGGGGAAATGCCCCCTTCTTAGCTCGGGCGATCCGCAGCTTTCTGGGACCCTGCTGTGTCCTTGGGATCCTTGTGACCCTTACACTACACACTCACTGCCCTCTCTGCACACTCACTGCCCGCTCTGCACACGCACTGCTCTCTCTACACTCTCACTGCCCTCTCTACACACTCACTGCCCTCTCTACACCCTCACTGCACTCTCTACACACTCACTGCCCTCTCTACACACTCACTGTTCTCTCTACAAACTAACTGCACTCTCCACACACTCACTGCTCTCTCTACACACTCACTGCCCTCTCTACACACTCACTGCTCTCTCTACACACTCACTGCACTCTCTACACATTTACTGCGCTCTCTACACACTCACTGCCCTCTCTACACACTCACTGCCCTCTCTGCACACTCACTGCTCGCTCTACACATGCACTGCTCTCTCTACACACTCACTGCCCTCTGTACACACTCACTGCCCTCTCTACACACTCACTGTTCCCTCTGCACACTCACTGCACTCTCTGCACACTCAATGCCCTCTCTACACACTCACTGCCCTCTCTACACATTCACTGCTCTCTCCACACACTAACTGCTCTCTCTACACACTCACTGCCCTCTCTACACACTCACTGCCCTCTCTACACTCTCACTGCCCTTTATACACACTCACTGCACTCTCTACAATCTCACTGCACTCTCTACACACTCACTGCCCTCTCTACACTCTCACTGCCCTCTCTACACACTCACTACCCTCGCTACACACTCACTGCCCTCTCTACACACTCACTGCCCTCTCTAAACACTCACTGCCGTCTCTACACACTCACTGCTCTCCCTACACTCTCACTGCTCTCTATACACACTCACTGCTCTCTACACACTCACTGCCCTCTCCACACACTCACTGCCGTCTCTACACACTCACTGCACTCTCTACACACTCACTGCCCCCTCTACACACTCACTGCTCTCTCTACACACTCACTGCCCTCGCTACACACTCACTGCCCTCTCTAAACACTCACTGCCCTCTCTACACACTCACTGCCCTCTCTACACATGCACTTCTCCCTCTACACACTCACTGCCCTCTCTACACACTCACTGCCCACTCTACACACTCACTGCACTCTCTACACACTCACTGCCCTCTCTGCACACTCACTGCCCTCTCTACACACTCACTGCACTGTCTACACACTCACTGCCCTCTCTACACACTCACTGCTCTCTCTACAAATGAACTGCACTCTCTACACACTCACTGCCCTCTCTACACACTCACGGCACTCTCTACACACTCACTGCGCACTCTACACCCTCACTGCCCTCTCTACACATTCACTGCCCTCTCTACACACTCACTGCCCTCTCTGCACACTCACTGCCCTCTCTACACACTCACTGCACTCTCTACACATGCACTGCCCTGTCTACTCACTCACTGCCCCTGTACACAATCGCTGCCCTCTCTACACACTCACTGTTCACTCTGCACACTCGCTGCACTCTCTGCACACTCACTGCCCTCTCTACACACTCACTGCTCACTCTACACACTCACTGCCCTCTCTACACAGTCACTTCCCTCTCTACACTCTCACTGCCCCCTCTACACACTCACTGCCCTCTCTACACGATCACTGCTCTCTCTACACACTCATTGCCTTCTCTACACACTTACTGCCCTCTCTACACACTCACTGCTCTCTCTAGACACTCGCTGCCCTCTCTACACACTCACTGCTCTCTCTAAGCACTCACTGCCCTCTCTACACACTCACTGCCCTCTCTGCACACTCACCGCCCTCTCTACACACTCACTGCCCTCTCTACACACTCACTGCCCTCTCTACACATGCACTGCTCTCTCTACACACTCACTGCCCTCTCCACACACTCACTGCCCTCTCTACACACTCACTGCTCTCTGTACAGACTCACTGCCCGCGCTACAGGCGCTGCACTCTCTACACACCCACTGCCCTTTCTACAGGCTCAGTGTCCTCTCTACACACTCACTGCTCTCTCTACACACTCACTGCCCTCTCTACACACTCACTGCCCTCTCTACACACTCACTGCCCTCTCTACACACTCACTACCCTCTCTACACACTCACTGCCCTCTCTACACACTCACTGCCCTCTGCACACTCACTGCCCTCTCTGCACACTCAATGCCCTCTCTACCCACTCACTGCCCTCTGCATACTCACTGCCCTCTCTACACACTCAATGCCCTCGCTGCACACCCACTGATCTATCTACACTCTCACTGCCCTCCATAAACACTCACTGATCTCTGCACACTCACTGCCCTCTCTACACACTCACTGCCCTCTCTACACACTCACTGCCATCTCTACAATCTCACTGAACTCTCTACACACTCTCTGCCCTCTCTACACACTCACTGCCCTTGCTACACACTCACTGCTCTCTCTACAAACTCACTGCTCTCTCTACACACTCACTGCCCTCTCTACACACTCACTGCTCTCTCTACACACTCACTGCACTCTCTACACACTTAGTGCTCTCACTACACACGCACTGCTCTCTCTACACTCTCACTGCCCTCCCTACACACTCACTGCCCTCTCTACACACTCACTGCCCTCTCTACACACTCACTGCCCTGTCTACACACTCACTGCCCTCTCTACACACTCACTGCCCTCTCTACACACTCACTACCCTCTCTACACACTGACTGCTCTCTCTACACATTCACTGCCCTCGCTACACACTCACTGGCCTCCTTACACCCTCACTGCCCTCTCTACACACTCACTTCCCGCTCTGCACATGCACTGCTCTCTCTACACCCTCACTGCCCTCTCTACACCCTCACTGCACTCTCTACACACTCACTGCACTCTCTATACACTCACTGCTCTCTCTACACACTCACTGCCCTCGCTACACACTCACTGCCCTCTCTAAACACTCACTGCCCTCTCTACACACTCACTGCCTCTCTACACATGCACTTCTCCCTCTACACACTCACTGCCCTCTCTACACACTCACTGCCCACTCTACACACTCACTGCACTCTCTACACACTCACTGCCCTCTCTGCACACTCACTGCCCTCTCTACATACTCACTGCACTGTCTACACACTCACTGCCCTCTCTACACACTCACTGCTCTCTCTACAAATGAACTGCACTCTCTACACACTCACTGCTCTCTCTACACACTCACGGCATCTCTACACACTCACTGCGCACTCTACACCCTCACTGCCCTCTCTACACATTCACTGCCCTCTCTACACCCTCACTGCCCTCTCTACACACTCACTGCCCTCTCTACACACTCACTGCACTCTCTACACATGCACTGCCCTGTCTACTCACTCACTGCCCCTGTACACAATCGCTGCCCTCTCTACACACTCACTGTTCACTCTGCACACTCACTGCACTCTCTGCACACTCACTGCCCTCTCTACACACTCACTGCTCTCTACACACTCACTGCCCTCTCCACACACTCACTGCCGTCTCTACACACTCACTGCACTCTCTACACACTCACTGCCCCCTCTACACACTCACTGCTCTCTCTACACACTCACTGCCCTCGCTACACACTCACTGCCCTCTCTAAACACTCACTGCCCTCTCTACACACTCACTGCCCTCTCTACACATGCACTTCTCCCTCTACACACTCACTGCCCTCTCTACACACTCACTGCCCACTCTACACACTCACTGCACTCTCTACACACTCACTGCCCTCTCTGCACACTCACTGCCCTCTCTACACACTCACTGCACTGTCTACACACTCACTGCCCTCTCTACACACTCACTGCTCTCTCTACAAATGAACTGCACTCTCTACACACTCACTGCCCTCTCTACACACTCACGGCACTCTCTACACACTCACTGCGCACTCTACACCCTCACTGCCCTCTCTACACATTCACTGCCCTCTCTACACACTCACTGCCCTCTCTGCACACTCACTGCCCTCTCTACACACTCACTGCACTCTCTACACATGCACTGCCCTGTCTACTCACTCACTGCCCCTGTACACAATCGCTGCCCTCTCTACACACTCACTGTTCACTCTGCACACTCACTGCACTCTCTGCACACTCACTGCCCTCTCTACACACTCACTGCTCACTCTACACACTCACTGCCCTCTCTACACAGTCACTTCCCTCTCTACACTCTCACTGCCCCCTCTACACACTCACTGCCCTCTCTACACGATCACTGCTCTCTCTACACACTCATTGCCTTCTCTACACACTTACTGCCCTCTCTACACACTCACTGCTCTCTCTAGACACTCGCTGCCCTCTCTACACACTCACTGCTCTCTCTAAGCACTCACTGCCCTCTCTACACACTCACTGCCCTCTCTGCACACTCACCGCCCTCTCTACACACTCACTGCCCTCTCTACACACTCACTGCCCTCTCTACACATGCACTGCTCTCTCTACACACTCACTGCCCTCTCCACACACTCACTGCCCTCTCTACACACTCACTGCTCTCTGTACAGACTCACTGCCCGCGCTACAGGCGCTGCGCTCTCTACACACCCACTGCCCTTTCTACAGGCTCAGTGTCCTCTCTACACACTCACTGCTCTCTCTACACACTCACTGCCCTCTCTACACACTCACTGCCCTCTCTACACACTCACTGCCCTCTCTACACACTCACTACCCTCTCTACACACTCACTGCCCTCTCTACACACTCACTGCCCTCTGCACACTCACTGCCCTCTCTGCACACTCAATGCCCTCTCTACCCACTCACTGCCCTCTGCATACTCACTGCCCTCTCTACACACTCAATGCCCTCGCTGCACACCCACTGATCTATCTACACTCTCACTGCCCTCCATAAACACTCACTGATCTCTGCACACTCACTGCCCTCTCTACACACTCACTGCCCTCTCTACACACTCACTGCCATCTCTACAATCTCACTGAACTCTCTACACACTCTCTGCCCTCTCTACACACTCACTGCCCTTGCTACACACTCACTGCTCTCTCTACAAACTCACTGCTCTCTCTACACACTCACTGCCCTCTCTACACACTCACTGCTCTCTCTACACACTCACTGCACTCTCTACACACTTAGTGCTCTCACTACACACGCACTGCTCTCTCTACACTCTCACTGCCCTCCCTACACACTCACTGCCCTCTCTACACACTCACTGCCCTCTCTACACACTCACTGCCCTGTCTACACACTCACTGCCCTCTCTACACACTCACTGCCCTCTCTACACACTCACTACCCTCTCTACACACTGACTGCTCTCTCTACACATTCACTGCCCTCGCTACACACTCACTGGCCTCCTTACACCCTCACTGCCCTCTCTACACACTCACTTCCCGCTCTGCACATGCACTGCTCTCTCTACACCCTCACTGCCCTCTCTACACCCTCACTGCACTCTCTACACACTCACTGCACTCTCTACACACTCACTGCTCTCTCTACACACTCACTGCCCTCGCTACACACTCACTGCCCTCTCTAAACACTCACTGCCCTCTCTACACACTCACTGCCCTCTCTACACATGCACTTCTCCCTCTACACACTCACTGCCCTCTCTACACACTCACTGCCCACTCTACACACGCACTGCACTCTCTACACACTCACTGCCCTCTCTGCACACTCACTGCCCTCTCTACATACTCACTGCACTGTCTACACACTCACTGCCCTCTCTACACACTCACTGCTCTCTCTACAAATGAACTGCACTCTCTACACACTCACTGCTCTCTCTACACACTCACGGCATCTCTACACACTCACTGCGCACTCTACACCCTCACTGCCCTCTCTACACATTCACTGCCCTCTCTACACCCTCACTGCCCTCTCTACACACTCACTGCCCTCTCTACACACTCACTGCACTCTCTACACATGCACTGCCCTGTCTACTCACTCACTGCCCCTGTACACAATCGCTGCCCTCTCTACACACTCACTGTTCACTCTGCACACTCACTGCACTCTCTGCACACTCACTGCCCTCTCTACACACTCACTGCTCGCTCTACACGCTCACTGCCCTCTCTACACAGTCACTTCCCTCTCTACACTCTCACTGCCCCCTCTACACACTCACTGCACTCTCTACACGATCACTGCTCTCTCTACACACTCATTGCCTTCTCTACACACTTACTGCCCTCTCTACACACTCACTGCTCTCTCTAGACACTCGCTGCCCTCTCTACACACTCACTGCTCTCTCTAAGCACTCACTGCCCTCTCTACACACTCACTGCCCTCTCTGCACACTCACTGCCCTCTCTACACACTCACTGCCCTCTCTACACACTCACTGCCCTCTCTACACACGCACTGCTCTCTCTACACACTCACTGCCCTCTCCACACACTCACTGCCCTCTCTACACACTCACTGCTCTCTCTACACACTCACTGCCCTCTCTACACACTCACTGCCCTCTCTACACACTCACTGCCCACTCTACACATTCACTACCCTCTCTACACACTCACTGCCCTCTCTACACACTCACTGCCCTCTGCACACTCACTGCCCTCTCTGCACACTCAATGCCCTCTCTACCCACTCACTGCACTCTGCACACTCACTGCCCTCTCTACACACTCAATGCCCTCGCTACACACCCACTGATCTATCTACACTCTCACTGCCCTCCATAAACACTCACTGATCTCTCTACACACTCAGTGCCCTTTCGACATACTCACTGCGATCTCTACACACTCACTGCCCTCTGCACAATAACTGCCCTCTCTACACACTCAATGCCCTCTCTACACACTTCCTGATCTATCTACACTCTCACTGCCCTCCATTAATACTCACTGATCTCTATACACACTCACTGCCCTCTCTACACACTCACTGCCCTCTCTACACACTCACTGCCCTCTCTACACACTCACTGCCCTCTGCACACTCACTGCCCTCTCTACACACTCAATGCCCTCTCTACACACTCACTTCCGTCTGCACACTCACTGCCCTCTCTACACACTCACTGCCCTCTCTACACACTCACTGCCCTCTGCACACTCACTGCCCTCTCTACACACTCACTGCCCTCTCTACACACTCACTGCCCTCTCTACACACTCACTGCTCCCTCTACACACTCACTGCCCTTTCTACACACTCACTGCCCTCTCTACACAATCACTGCTCTCTCTACAACATAACTGCTCTCTCTACACACTCACTGCTCGATCTACACACTCACTGCCCTCTCTACACACTCACTGCCCCCTCTAAACACTCACTGCCCTCTCTACATGCTCACGGCTTTCTCTACACACTCACTGCCCTCTCTACAGACTCGGCCTGCCCTCTCTACACACTCACTGCCCTCTGTACACACTCACTGCTCTCTCAACACACTCACTGACCTCTCTACACACTCACTGCTCCGTCTACACACTCTCTGCCCTCCCTACACATTCACTGCCATCTCTACAAACTCACTGAACTCTCTACACACTCTCTGCCCTCTCTACACACTCACTGCCCTTGCTACACACTCACTGCTCTCTCTACAAACTCACTGCTCTCTCTACACACTCACTGCCCTCTCTACACACTCACTGCTCACTCTACACACTCACTGCACTCTCTACACACTTAGTGCTCTCACTACACACGCACTGCTCTCTCTACACTCTCACTGCCCTCCCTACACACTCACTGCCCTCTCTACACACTCACTGCCCTCTCTACACACTCACTGCCCTGTCTACGCACTCACTGCCCTCTCTACACACTCACTGCCCTCTCTACACACTCACTACCCTCTCTACACACTGACTGCTCTCTCTACACATTCACTGCCCTCGCTACACACTCACTGGCCTCCTTACACCCTCACTGCCCTCTCTACACACTCACTTCCCGCTCTGCACATGCACTGCTCTCTCTACACCCTCACTGCCCTCTCTACACCCTCACTGCACTCTCTACACACTCACTGCACTCTCTACACACTCACTGCTCTCTCTACAATCTAACTGCATTCTCTAGACACTCACTGCCCTCTCTACACACTCACTGCCCTCTCTACACACTCACTGCTCTCTCTACACTCTCACTGCCCTCTCTACACACTCACTGCCCTCTCTACACACTCACTGCCCTCTCTACACACTCACTGCCCTCTCTACACACTCACTGCTCTCGCTACAAACTAACTGCATTCTCCACACACTCACTGCCATCTCTACACACTCACTGCCCTCTCTGCACACTCACTGCTCGCTCTACACATGCACTGCTCTCTCTGCACACTTACTGCCCTCCGTACACACTCACTGCCCTCTCTACACACTCACTGTTCTCTCTACACACTCACTGCCCTCTCTACACACTCACTGCCCTCTCTGCACACTCACTGCCATCTCTACACTCTCACTGCCCTCTATACACACTCACAGCCCTCTCTGCAAACTCACTGCTCTCTCTACACACTCACAGCCCTCTCTGCACACTGATAGCCCTCTCTAAACACGCACTGACCTCTCTACACACTCAGTGCCCTCTCTACACACTCACTGCCCTCTCTACACACTCACTGCCCTCTCTACACACTCACTGCTCTCTCTACACACTCACTGCCCTATCTACACACTCACTGCTCTCCCTACACTCTCACTGCCCTCTCTACACACTCACTGCTCTCTACACACTCACTGCCCTCTCTACACCACCTACTGCCCTCGCTATACACTCACTGCTCTCTCTACACACTCACTGCCCTCTCTACACACACACTGCTCTTTCTACACACTCACTGCCCTCGCTACACACTCACTGCCCTCTCTACACACTCACTGCCCTCTCTACAAACTCACTGCCCTCTCTACACATGCACTGCTCTCTACACACTCACTGCCCTCTCTACACACCTACTGCCCTCGCTACACACTCACTGCACCCTCTACACACTCACTGCCCTCTCTACACACTCACTGCCCTCTCTACACGCTCACTGCTCTCTCTACACACTCACTGCCCTCTCTACACACTCACTGCTCTCTCTACACACTCACTGCCCTCTCTACACACTCACTGAACTCTCTACACACTCACTGCCCTCTCTACACACTCGCTGCCCTCTCTACACACACACTGCCCTCTCTACACACTCACTGCCCTCTCTACACACTCACTGCCCTCTCTACACACTCACTCTCCTCTCTATACACTCACTGCCCTCTCTACACACTCATTGCTCTCTCTACACACTCACTGCCCTCTCTACACACTCACTGCCCTCTCTACACATGCACTGCTCTCTCTACACACTCAGTGCCCTCTCTATACACTCACTGCCCTCTCTACACACTCACTGCTCTTTGTACAGACTCACTGCCTGCGCTACAGGCGCTGCACTCTCTACACACTCACTGCCCTCTCTGCAGGCTCAGTGCCCTCTCTACACACTCACTGCTCTCTCTACACACTCACTGCCCTCTCTACACACTCACTGCCCTCTCTGCACACTCACTGCCCTCTCTACACACTCACTGCCCTCTCTACACACTCACTGCCCTCTCTACACACTCACTGCCCTCTGCACACTCATTGCCCTCTCTACACACTCAATGCCCTACTACACACTCACTGCCCTCTGCACACTCACTGCCCTCTCTACACACTCAATGCCCTCTCAACACACTCACTGATCTATCTACACTCTCACTGCCCTCCATAAACACTCACTGATCTCTCTACACACTCAGTGCCCTTTCTACATACTCACTGTCATCTCTACACAGTCACTGCCCTCTGCACACTCACTGCCCTCTCTGCACACTCAATGCCCTCTCTACACACTCACTGATCTATCTACACTCTCTCTGCCCTCCATAAACACTCACTGATCTCTCTACACACTCACTGCCCTCTCTACACACTCACTGCCCTCTGCAAACTCACTGCCCTCTCTACACACTCAATGCCCTCTCTACACACTCACTGATCTATCTGCACTCTCACTGCCCTCCATAAACACTCACTGATCTCTCTACACACTCAGTGCCCTTTCTACATACTCACTGTCAGCTCTACACACTCAATGCCCTCTGCACACTCACTGCCCTCTCTACACACTCAATGCCCTCTCTGCACACTCACTGATCTATCTACACTCTCACTGCCCTCCATAAACACTCACTGATCTCTCTGCACATATTGTGCCCTTTCTACATACTCACTGTCATCTCTACACACTCTCTGCGCTCACTACACACTCATTGCTCTCTCTGCACACTCACTGCACGCTACACTCTGCCTGCTTGTAGGATTCGCAAAATTGGACTTTGTATTAATAAGGGTCAAATGGCAGAAGAGGCCAGGATTTTAAAGACTGTTTTAAAAGAAGCCCAGAAAAAGGGGCATACAAAATGGCCACCATACCATGTGACCAGCTTATTGGGACACTTTAAAATGGTTCCTGCAAATCCTCAGACAGCTTTGTGGATTCAACCCACAGCAAGTTCAGGAAGCCATTTCTGAGAGAACGATACCAGACCCACATATATACATATGGATTAGATGCAGATCCAGTCAAGATCGGCTTGGAGACAGAGGCCATCTAAATGTTGACCCAGACAAAAGGGGACAATTTCATATTCATGAGAACAGCGCCCAGGACTAGATAACGAGATCAGCAGGACATTAAAAACAATGAAGGTCATTCCAGACCAGAGATGGGCCTTTACCAGCCATTTAAAACATTTTAAAATATAATAACTACCCCGCTGTGCTCCCAGCCCGCCAAAAGTTAAACAAAGACTAAGCTGATTTTGGGCGGGCATTGGAAGCTTCTGGGGGAAAAGTATAACTGGAGGAGTTGGAGTTGTACAGACACTCACGCAGACACTCGGGAAACTCTGAAGGAGACACCGGAGTTGTAGTTGGAGACAGCAGTGGGTGAAGAGGAGTCGCTTCGGGAGAAGATCAGCAAACTCCTCTCCACCACCGGAGGAGGAAGAAGAATTAAGCCAACACCAAGAAGGCCATTCGAGGCCGGCGTCCCGCCCCGGGGAAACACATCGGGAGATCATCGACCATCCCCGGGCCGTTGCCGAAAGGAGAGGCCATCGACCCAACTTGGGAGAAGAAACAAAAAAATAAAACCCCAAGAGAAGAAACCTTCCAGCCACTCTGGCTCGAAAAGAGACATTAATGAACTAAGGAAATCGATGGGAGACAGCCCAAGGCTCCTCTAACCAGGGTCGAGTCGACGATCCTCGACCCCGCCGACATCCAGGCCCGCCGGTGTCCAGCCTCCCCGACCCCCACCTCAGGAGAGAGGTGTGGCGCAGCTCACAGGGTTTCCACGATCCACGAGGAGACGGAGCGCCTGAAGGGATCAAATCACAGACTTGATTTCAAAACCTTGCACTTCCTAGTGGGCTTGGTGAGCATGTTTCTGGCCCTTCACAATCAGATCTAGATAGGTTTAATAAGGGGGTGGATTTAAGGGTATAATTAACATGAGTTGTTGTCCCTCGATGTTCCGTGTGTTTCCTTATTCCATGATGATCTTTGTATAGTATAAGATGCCCGTATTTGCCTTAGTTAGTACGGTGTCGTTATGATTTGTTTGTGTTTTTTCCTCCCATGTACTCTCTTATCTGCTTGCATTTGATTTGAGATTTTTGCTTATGCAATAAAATTTCATTTTGTTTTATCAAACTTGGTCTGCAAGAGTTTTCTCTACATTGTAGTTCCTGCCCCAACTCCAGAGTATAGAATCTAAGGGGCGAGTGGGTCGAACCACTCAAGGTTTTACTGTGCAAGAGAGAGAGGCCTCCAGAGAGAGAAACCTCAGAGATATCTCTCAAGGAAAACCCCTTACATGCTCTCTCTACACACTCACTGCCCTCTCTACACACTCACTGCCCTCTCTACACACTCACTGCCCTCGCTACACACTCACTGCGCTCTCTACACACTCACTGCGCTCTCTACACACTCACTGCGCTCTCTACTCACTCACTGCGCTCTCTACACACTCATTGCGCTCTCTACACTCTCACTGCTCTCTCTACACTCTGTAACTCCACCTTATCTCTGTAACCCCCACCCTACATCTGTAACTCCACCTTACCTCTGTAACCCCACCCTACCTCCGTAACAACACCCTACATCTGTAACTCCACCCTACCTCTGTAACTCCTCCCTACCTCTAACTCCCACACTAATTCTGTAACTCACACCCTACCTCTGAAACTCACACCCTACCTCTGTAACTCTTATCGTATCTCTGTAACTCCACCCTACCGCTGTAACACCACCCTACCTAAGTAACTCCACCCAACCTCTGGAACTCCACCCAACCTCTGGAACTCCACCCTACCTCTGGAACTCCACCCAACCTCTGTAGCACTCACCCTACCTCTGTAACTCCCACCCTACCTCTGTATTTCTCACCCTATCTCTTTAACCACACCCTACCTCTGTAACTCCCACTCTACCTCTGAAACACTCCCCTACCTCTGTAACCCCACCCTACGTCTTTAACTTCACCCTATCTCTGTAACTCCACCTTACCTTTGTAGCTCCTACCCTATCTCTGTAACTCCCCCTACCTCTGTAACTCCCTCGCTACCTCTGCAACTGACCCTATCTCTGTAACTCCCACCCTATCTCTGTAACCCCACCCTACCTCTGTAGCACTCACCCTACCACTGTAACTCCCACCCTACCTCTGTAGCTCTCACACTATCTCTGTAACTCCCACCCTACCTCTGTAACCCCAACCCTAACTCTGTAACTCCCAATCTACCTCTGTAACACCCCCACCTCTGTAACTCCCCCCTACCTCTGTAACTCCACCCTACCTTTGCAACTCCACCCTACCTTTGCAACTCCACCCTACCTCTGCATCTCCACCCTGCGTCTGTAACTTCCACCCTATCTCTTTAACCCAACACTACCTCTGTAACTCCACCTTATCTCTGTAACCCCCACCCTACATCTGTAACTCCACATTACCTCTGTAACCCCCACCCTACCTCCGTAACACCACCCTACATCTGTAACTCCACCCTACCTCTGTATCTCCTCCCTACCTCTGTAACCCCCACCCTACCTCTGTAACTCCACCCTACCTCTGTAACTCCTCCCTACCTCTGTAACTCCTCCCTACCTCTGTAACTTCCACCCTCCCTCTGTAACTCCACCCTACCTTTGCAACTCCTACCCTGCCTCTGCATCTCCACCCCACGTCTTTAACTCCACCCTATCTCTGTAACTCCACCCTACCTCTGTAACTCCCACTCTACCTCTGTAACCACACCCTACCTCTGTGTCTCCACCCATCTCTGTAACTCCACCCTACCTTTGTAGCTCCTACCCTACCTCTGTAACTCCACCCTATCTCTGAATCTCCCTCCCTATCTCTGTAACTCCCACCCTACCTCAAGGGGCTGAAAAATAGTCCTATTAAATTGGGTCAGAGGTTTTTCAGGCGTGCTTGGGGCACAGGATGTTGGTCTGCAGAATTGGGCCTCTTTGCACCTGTTTAACTTCCTGTTAAACAAGGGAAACAAGGTCCACATTCTACCCTCTGTGTTTTTCTATAATTCCCATTCATTGAACAATGACTGAGGGAAGTTAAGGTACAGAAGTTTACAAAGCACAACTTCTATGTAGATGGAAGTTCTTGTTAGATCTGTAGTATACAAGAATGAGAATAGGGATTGCATATTGTGCCATCCGTAACTTCATCAAGGATAGCAGCATGTATTGAAGTAAGAGAGATCGGGGGAGAAATTCAGTTGGTTAGCGCCTCCTGTTGGTGCCTGGGGTGGACGCTAACAGGGTGCTAAGAGGTTAGTCACCGGGCCTAGTGAATGCAGCAATGCCCGTGTTCTTCTGTGCCAGTACCGCCTGGGCCTCTAGCACCTCACAGATCATGATGTCATAAAGTGCGCAGCGCCCCGTTATCGCCCCGGATGTGAAATCGCCTCCCGCCTCCTGCTGTATCGCCGGGTGTGAACAACAGCAGGAGGTGGAGGCATTGTCAATTCAGCTGGCCGCTTGGGGAGAGCTAATTAAAGGGAATGGTTTTCAGGTCGGCCAACATTTATTATTTGCACCAGTCTGGTGCCTGCTCAAAGTGTTTGATGTTTCATTGCTGCGAGATGGCCAAGCCCTCCACTTTGTGAGAGTGTTTGGGGCTGTAATGGCAGTCGCGCAGGTCGCCTTGCAACACAGAACTGCTGACAAGTAGGTTGTGTACCATCATTGGCCCTTCCCTTTAAGCGAGGGAAGCAGCCTCTGATGCCGTTAGCAATGCACTCCAAATTGTTTAGCGCTCTGCCGCTACCGCCCCGCTCTCGGACTTTAGCTCCCTAAGAGAAGTGGTTAGCGCTTGATTTAGTGCAACACTTCCCTCTTGGAGTGCTAAAGCTGAATTTCCCAGCATTATTGAATCTACATCCACTGTCCTTTCAGGCAGCGCATTCCAGATCATAACAACTCGCAGTGTAAAAAAAATTATCATCATCTCCCCCTCTGGTTCTTTTGCCAATTGCCTTAAATCTGTGTCTTCTGGTTACTGACCCTTCTTCCACTGGAAACAGTTTCTTTCTATCTACTCTATCAAAACCGCTCATAATTTTGAACACCTTATTAAATCTCCCCTTAATTTTCTTTGCTCTAAGGAGAACAACCCCAGCTTCTCCAGTCTCTCCACATAATTGAAGTCCCTCACCCCTGGTACCATTCTAGTAAATCTCCTCTGCACCCTCTCCAAGACCCTGACATCCTTCCTAAAGTGTGGTGCCCAGAATTGGACACAATACTCCAGCTGAAGCCTAACCAGTGATTTATAAAAGTTTACCATAACAGTCTTGAAATTATACTCAATGCACCCGATAATAACTGCGAAGTGGGAAGGGAGTGGGTGGAGTATTTGTGGATCAGGAGACCTGGAAGTACGGGTTTTCCCCAGGTTCTGCCAAATTTAACATCGCGGGGGCAGGGCAGAAGAGGTGGACGTTGGGAGGGGGTGGATTTCATCTCCTCAATTTTCCACCCAAAATGCATCACTTCACACTTCACTTTGTTAAATTTCATCTGCCATGTGTCTGCCCATTTCACCAGTCTGTCTCTGTTCTCCTGACATCTGTTGCTACCTTCCTCATTGTTTACTGCATTTCAGAGTTTCGTGTCATCTGCAAACTTTGAAATTATGCCCTGTATACCCAAATCTACGTCATTAATGTCTATCAAAAGAGCAGTGGTCCTAATACCGACCCCTGAGGACACCACTGCACACTTGTCTCCATTTAAAAGAGCAGGAACTCTGAGCACCAGGGATTGAACAGGAGCCGTATGTGATGAAATATGTCATTCATCAGACTCTGTATTTAACTACATATATTGTGTTGCCTGCTCCTGTGTTTTACCTTGTATTGTATATAGTGCACCGCCCCCTTTCTCCCCATTGGGTGTGTCGGCTCCGCCCATACCTGGCCCTACTTAAGACAAGCCCAGGCTTGTCTTGCAGCAGAACAGCAGAATGCTAGGTGAAGACACAGGCATCTTTCTTTGCTAATAAAAGCCTTGTTTTATCCAGTTAACTTTGAGCCTTGAAGTTATTGAGGCGCATCACTGAGCGAGAGAAAAGGGCGAGGCGGAGAGCAGAGCGAGAGAAAAGGTTGAGGCCGAGAACAGAGCGAGAGAAAAGGGCGAGGCCGAGAGCGGAGCGAGAGAAAAGGGCGAGGCCGAGAGCAGAGCGAGCGAAATGGGCGAGGCCGAGAGCGGAGCAAGAGAAAAGGGCGAGGCCGAGGCCGAGAGCGGAGGGAGAGAAAAGGGCGAGCCCGAGGCCGAGAGTGGAGCGAGAGAAAAGGGCAAGGCCGAGGCCGACAGCGGAGCGAGAGAAAAGGGCGAGGCCGAGATCGGAGTGAGAGAAAAGGGCGAGACCGAGAGCGGAGTGAGAGAAAAGGGCGAGGCCGAGAGCAGAGTGAGAGAAAAGGGCGAGGCCAAGAGCAGAGCGAGAGAAAAGGGCGAGGCCAAGAGCAGAGCGAGAGAAAAGGGCGAGGCCGAGAGCGGAGCGAGAGAAAAGGGCGAGGCCAAGAGCGGAGCGAGAGAAAAGGGCGAGGCCGAGGCCGAGAGCGGAGCGAGAGAAAAGGGCGAGACCGAGATCGGAGCGAGAGAAAAGGACGAGGCCGAGAGCGGAGCGAGAGAAAAGGGCGAGGCCGAGAGCGGAGTGAGAGAAAAGGGCGAGGCCAAGAGCAGAGTGAGAGAAAAGGGCGAGGCCAAGAGCAGAGCGAGAGAAAAGGGCGAGGCCGAAAGCGGAGCGAGAGAAAAGGGCGAGGCCAAGAGCGGAGCGAGAGAAAAGGGCGAGGCCGAGGCCGAGAGCGGAGCGAGAGAAAAGGGCGAGACCGAGATCGGAGCGAGAGAAAAGGACGAGGCCGAGAGCGGAGCGAGAGAAAAGGGCGAGGCCGAGAGCGGAGCGAGAGAAAAGGGCGAGGCCGAGAGCGGAGGCAGAGAAAAGGGCGAGGCCGAGAGCAGAGTGAGAGAAAAGTGCGAGGCCGAGAGCGGAGCGAGAGAAAAGGGCGAGGCCGAGAGCGGAGGTAGAGAAAAGGGCGAGGCCGAGAGCGGAGCGAGAGAAAAGGGCGAGGCCGAGGCCGAGAGCAGAGCGAGAGAAAAGGGCGAGGCCGAGGCCGAGAGCAGAGCGAGAGAAAAGGGCGAGGCCAAGAGCGGGGCGAGAGAAAAGGGCGAGGCCGAGAGCAGAGCGAGAGAAAAGGGCGAGACCGAGATCAGAGCGAGAGAAAAGGGCGAGGCCGAGAGCGGAGCGAGAGAAAAGGGCGAGGCCGAGAGCGGAGCGAGAGAAAAGGGCGAGGCCGAGAGCGGAGGTAGAGAAAAGGGCGAGGCCGAGAGCGGAGTGAGAGAAAAGGGCAAGGCTGAGGCCGACAGCGGAGCGAGAGAAAAGGCCGAGGCCGACAGCGGAGCGAGAGAAAAGGGCGAGGCCGAGGCCGAGAGTGGAGCGAGAGAAAAGGGCAAGGCCGAGGCCGACAGCGGAGCGAGAGAAAAGGCCGAGGCCGACAGCGGAGCGAGAGAAAAGGGCGAGGCCGAGATCGGAGTGAGAGAAAAGGGCGAGACCGAGAGCGGAGCGAGAGAAAAGGGCGAGGCCGAGAGCAGAGGGAGAGAAAAGGGCGAGGCCAAGAGCAGAGCGAGAGAAAAGGGCGAGGCCAAGAGCAGAGCGAGAGAAAAGGGCAAGGCCGAGAGCGGAGCGAGAGAAAAGGGCGAGGCCAAGAGCGGAGCGAGAGAAAAGGGCGAGGCCGAGAGCGGAGCGAGAGAAAAGGGCGAGACCGAGATCGGAGCGAGAGAAAAGGACGAGGCCGAGAGCGGAGCGAGAGAAAAGGGTGAGGCCGAGAGCGGAGTGAGAGAAAAGGGCGAGGCCAAGAGCAGAGTGAGAGAAAAGGGCGAGGCCAAGAGCAGAGCGAGAGAAAAGGGCGAGGCCGAGAGCGGAGCGAGAGAAAAGGGCGAGGCCAAGAGCGGAGCGAGAGAAAAGGGCGAGGCCGAGGCCGAGAGCGGAGCGAGAGAAAAGGGCGAGACCGAGATCGGAGCGAGAGAAAAGGACGAGGCCGAGAGCGGAGCGAGAGAAAAGGGCGAGGCCGAGAGCGGAGCGAGAGAAAAGGGCGAGGCCGAGAGCGGAGGCAGAGAAAAGGGCGAGGCCGAGAGCGGAGTGAGAGAAAAGTGCGAGGCCGAGAGCGGAGCGAGAGAAAAGGGCGAGGCCGAGAGCGGAGGTAGAGAAAAGGGCGAGGCCGAGAGCGGAGCGAGAGAAAAGGGCGAGGCCGAGGCCGAGAGCAGAGCGAGAGAAAAGGGCGAGGCCGAGAGCAGAGCGAGAGAAAAGGGCGAGGCCAAGAGCGGGGCGAGAGAAAAGGGCGAGGCCGAGAGCGGAGCGAGAGAAAAGGGCGAGACCGAGATCAGAGCGAGAGAAAAGGGCGAGGCCGAGAGCGGAGCGAGAGAAAAGGGCGAGGCCGAGAGCGGAGCGAGAGAAAAGGGCGAGGCCGAGAGCGGAGGTAGAGAAAAGGGCGAGGCCGAGAGCGGAGTGAGAGAAAAGGGCGAGGCCGAGAGCGGAGCGAGAGAAAAGGGCAAGGCCGAGAGCGGAGGTAGAGAAAAGGGCGAGGCCAAGAGCGGAGCGAGAGAAAAGGGCGAGGCCGAGGCCGAGAGCAGAGCGAGAGAAAAGGGCGAGGCTGAGGCCGAGAGCAGAGTGAGAGAAAAGGGCGAGGACGAGAGCGGAGCGATAGAAAAGGGCAAGGCCGAGAGCGGAGCGAGAGAAAAGGGCGAGGCCGAGAGCAGAGCGAGAGAAAAGGGCGAGGACGAGAGCAGAGCGAGAGAAAAGGGCGAGGCCGAGAGCAGAGCGAGAGAAAAGGGCGAGGACGAGAGCGGAGCGAGAGAAAAGGGCGAGGCCGAGAGCGGAGCGAGAGAAAAGGGCGAGGCCGAGAGCGGAGCGAGAGAAAAGGGCGAGGCCGAGAGCGGAGCGAGAGAAAAGGGCGAGGCCGAGAGCGGAGTGAGAGAAAGGGTGAGGCCGAGAGCGAAGCGAGAGAAAAGTGCGAGGCCGAGAGCGGAGAGAGGGAAAAGGGCGAGTCCGAGAGCGGAGCGAGAGAAAAGAGCGAGGCCGACAGCGGAGCGAGAGAAAAGGGCGAGGCCGAGAACAGTGCGAGAGAAAAGGGCGAGGCCGAGAGCGGAGCGAGAGAAATAGGCGAGGCCGAGAGCGGAGGGAGAGAAAAGGGTGAGGCCGAGAGCGGAGGGAGAGATAAGGGCAAGGCTGAGAGCGGAGCGAGAGAGAACGGCGATGCCGAGAGCGGAGCGAGAGAAAAGGGCGAGGCCGAGAGCAGAGCGAGAGAAAAGGGCGAGGCCGAGAGCTTGGCGAGAGAAAACGGCGAATCCGAGCGCAGAGCGAGAGAAAAGGGCGAGGCCGAGTGCAGAGCGAGAGAAAAGGGCGAGGCCGAGAGCGGAGCGAGAGAAAAGGGCGAGGCTGAGAGCGGAGCGAGAGAAAAGGGCGAGCCCGAGGCCGAGAGCGGAGCGAGAGAAAAGGGCGATGCCGAGAGCGGAGCGAGAGAAAAGGGCGAGGCCGAGAGCGGAGCGAGAGAAAAGGGCAAGGCCGAGAGCGGAGCGAAAGAAAAGGGCGAGGCCGAGAGCGGAGCAAGAGAAAAGGGCGAGGCCGAGAGCGGAGCGAGAGAAAAGGGCGAGGCCGAGAGCGGAGTGAGCGAAAAGGGCTAGGCCGAGAGCAGAACGAGAGTAAAGGGCGAGGCCGAGAGCGGAGTGAGAGAAAAGGGCGAGGCCGAGAGCCGAGCAAGAGGAAAAGGGCGAGGCTGAGAGCAGAGCGAGAGAAAAGGGCGAGGCCGAGAGCTTGTCGAGAGAAAAGGGCGAGGCCGAGAGCGGAGCGAGAGAAAAGGGCGAGGCCGAGAGCAGAGCGAGAGAAAAGGGCGAGGCCGAGAGCTTGTCGAGAGAAAAGGGCGAGGCCGAGAGCAGAGCGAGAGATAAGGGCGAGGCCGAGAGCGGAGCGAGAGAAAAGGGCGAGGCCGAGAGCAGAGCGAGAGAAAAGGGCGAGGCCAAGAGCTTGTCGAGAGAAAAGGGCGAGGCCGAGAGCAGAGCGAGAGAAAATGGCGAGGCCGAGAGCAGAGGGAGAGAAAAGGGCGAGGCCGAGAGCAGAGCGAGAGAAAAGGGCGAGGCCGAGAGCGGAGCGAGAGAAAAGGGTGAGGCCGAGAGCAGAGCGAGAGAAAATGGCGAGGCCGAGAGCAGAGCGAGAGAAAAGGGCGAGGCCGAGCGCAGAGCGAGAGAAAAGGGCGAAGCCGAGAGCAAAGTGAGAGAAAAGGGCGAGGCCGAGGCCGAGAGCGGAGCGAGAGAAAAGTGCAAGGCCGAGGTCGAGAGCGGAGCGAGAGAAAAGGGCGAGGCCGAGAGCAGAGCGAGAGTAAAGGGCGAGGCCGAGAGCAGAGCGAGAGAAAAGGGCGAGGCCGAGAGCAGAGCGAGAGAGAAGGTCGAGGCCGAGAGCGGAGCGAGAGAAAAGGGCAAGGCCGAGAGCAAAGCGAGAGAAAAGGGCGAGGCCGAGAGCTGAGCGAGAGAAAAGGGCGAGGCCGAGGCCGAGAGCGGAGCGAGAGAAAAGGGCGAGGCCGAGAGCGGAGCGAGAGAAAAGGGCGAGGCCGAGAGCTGAGCGAGAGAAAAGGGCGAGGCCGAGAGCGGAGCGAGAGAAAAGGGCGAGGCCGAGAGCGGAGCGAGAGTAAAGGCCGAGGACGAGAGCGGAGCGAGAGAAAAGGGCGAGGCCGAGAGTGGAGCGAGAGAAAAGGGCGAGGTCGAGAGCGGAGCGAGAGAAAAGAGCGAGGCCAAGAGTGGAGCGAGAGAAAATGCCGAGGCCGAGGCCGAGAGCGGAGCGAGAGAAAAGGGCGAGGCCGAGAGCGGAGCGAGAGAAAAGGGCGAGGCCGAGAGCGGAGCGAGAGAAAAGGGCGAGGCCGAGAGCGGAGCGAGAGAAAAGGGCGAGGCCGAGAGCAGAGTGAGAGAAAAGGCGAGGCTGAGAGCAGAGCGAGAGAAAAGGGCGAGGCCGAGAGCGGAGTGAGAGAAAAGGGTGAGGCCGAGAGCGGAGCGAGAGAAAAGGGCGAGGCCGAGAGCGGAGCGAGAGAAAAGGGCGAGGCCGAGAGCGGAGCGAGAGAAAAGGGCGAGGCCGAGAGCAGAGTGAGAGAAAAGGCGAGGCTGAGAGCAGAGCGAGAGAAAAGGGCGAGGCCGAGAGCGGAGCGAGAGAAAAGGGCGAGGCCGAGAGCGGAGCGAGAGAAAAGGGCGAGGCCGAGAGCGGAGCGAGAGAAAAGGGCGAGTCCGAGAGCGGAGCGAGAGAAAAGGGCGAGGCCGAGAGCAGAGCAAGAGAAAAGGGCGCGGCCGAGGCCGAGAGAGGATTGAGAGAAAAGGGCGAGGCCGAGAGCGGAGTGAGAGAAAAGGGCGAGGCCGAGAGCGGAGTGAGAGAAAAGGGCGAGGCCGAGGCCGAGAGAGGAGTGAGAGAAAAGGGCGAGGTCGAGAGCGGAGTGAGAGAAAAGGGCGAGGCCAACAGCGGAGCGAGAGAAAAGGGCGAGGCCGAGAGCGGAGCGAGAGAAAAGGGCGAGGCCGAGAGCGGAGCGAGAGAAAAGGGCGAGGCCGAGAGCGGAGCGAGAGAAAAGAGCGAGGCCGACAGCGGAGCGAGAGAAAAGGGCGAGGCCGAGAGCGGAGCGAGAGAAAAGAGCGAGGCCGACAGCGGAGCGAGAGAAAAGGGCGAGGCCGAGAACAGAGCGAGAGAAAAGGGCGAGGCCGAGAGCGGAGCGAGAGAAAAGGGCGAGGCCGAGAGCAGAGCGAGAGAAAAGGGCGAGGCCGAGAGCGGAGTGAGAGAAAAGGGCGAGGCTGAGAGCAGAGCGAGAGAAAAGGGCGAGGCCGAGGCTGAGAGCGGAGCGACAGAAAAAGGCGAAGCCGAGAGCGGAGCACGAGAAAAGGGCGAGGCCGAGAGCGGAGGGAGAGAAAAGGGCGAGGCCAAGAGCGGAGCGAGAGTAAAGGGCGAGGACGAGAGCGGAGCGAGAGAAAAGGGCGAGGCCGAGAGCAGAGGGAGAGAAAAGGGCGAGGCCGAGAGCGGAGCGAGAGAAAAGGGCGAGGCCGAGAGCAGAGCGAGAGAAAAGGGCGAGGCCGAGAACGGAGCGAGTGAAAAGGGCGAGGCCGAGAGAGAAGCGAGAGAAAAGGGCGAGGCCGAGAGCGGAGCGAGAGAATAGAGCGAGGCCGAGAGTGGAGCGAGAGAAAAGGGCGAGGCCGAGAGCGGAGTGAGAGAAAAGGGCGAGGCCGAGAGCGGAGCGAGAGAAAAGGGCGAGGCCGAGGCCGAGAACTGAGCGAGAGAAAAGGCCGAGGCAAAGAGCGGAGTGAGAGAAAAGGCGAGGCCGAGAGCGGAGCGAGAGAAATGGGCGAGGCCGAGAGCGGAGGGAGAGAAAAGGGTGAGGCCGAGAGCAGAGGGGGAGAAAAGGGCGAGGCCGAGAGCGGAGCGAGAGAAAAGGGCGAGGCCGAGAGCGGAGCGAGAGAAAAGATCGAGGCCGATAGCGGAGCGAGAGAAAAGGGCGAGGCCGAGAGCGGAGCGAGAGAAAAGGGCGAGGCCGAGAGCGGAGGGAAAGAAAAGGGCGAGGCCGAGAGGGGAGCGAGAGAAAAGGGCAAGACCGAGAGCAGAGCGAGAGAAAAGGGCGAGGCCGAGAGCAGAGCGAGAGAAATGGGCGAGGCCGAGAGTGGAGGGAGAGAAAAGGGTGAGGCCGAGAGCGGAGGGAGAGATAAGGGCGAGGCCGAGAGCGGAGCGAGAGAAAAGGGCGGGGCCGAGAGCGGAGGGTGAGAAAAGGGCGAGGACGAGAGCGGAGCGAATGAAAAGGGCGAGGCCGAGAGCGGAGCGAGAGAAAAGGGCGAGGCCGAGAGCGGAGCGAGTGAAAAGGGCGAGGCCGAGAGAGAAGCGAGAGAAAAGGGCGAGGCCGAGAGCGGAGCGAGAGAATAGAGCGAGGCCGAGAGTGGAGCGAGAGAAAAGGGCGAGGCCGAGAGCGGAGTGAGAGACAAGATCGAGGCCGAGAGTGGAGCGAGAGAAAAAGGCGAGGCCAAGAGCAGAGCGAGAGAAAAGGGCGAGGCCGAGTTCGAGAGCGGAGCTAGAGAAAAGGGCGAGGCCGAGAGCGGAGCGAGAGAAAAGGGCGAGGCTGAGAGCGGAGCGAGAGAAAAGGGCGAGGCCGAGAGCAGAGTGAGAGAAAAGGGCGAGGCCGGGAGCAGACCGGCTCCACCAACGAGGCCCGACCACAGGGAGCAGCGAGGCGAGGTGAGGCGGAGCCCGGCTTAAAAAGCGGCTTCACCAACGAGGCCCAACCACAGGGAGCAGCGAGGCGAGGTGAGGCGGAGCCCGGCTTAAAAACCGGCTCCACCAACGAGGCCCCACCACAGGGAGCAACGAGGCGAGGTGAGGCGGAGCCCGGCTTAAAAACCGGCTCCACCAACGAGGCCCGACCACAGGGAGCAGCGAGGCGAGGTGAGGCGGAGCCCGGCTTAAAAACCAGCTCCACCAACGAGGCCCGACCACAGGGAGCAGCGAGGCGAGGTGAGGCGGAGCCCGGCTTAAAAACCGGCTCCACCAACGAGGCCCGACCACAGGGAGCAGCGAGGCGAGGTGAGGCGGAGCCCGGCTTAAAAACCGGCTCCACCAATGAGGCCCGACCACAGGGAGCAGCGAGGCATACCAAATCAACAGCAGAAGAGAGAGGTAAAAAGTAATCAGAGTGTGACGTCACCAGGGAGCAGGTAAGTGATTGGTTGGTGAGTATTTCTCTTTTTTAAACTTTAACTCTGTAGTTTATAGTTACTAGGGTCTTTTCTGGAGTAGCAGGGACTGTTGGTAGACTATACAAGCGCCTTAGAGATATTTTTAATTGGTGATAGCAAATTAATTTAAATTAAGTAAAGGGAAGGTCATGCCAGGTGAGCCCAGCCCCGTGATATGCTCCTCTTGCTCTTTGTGGGAATTCAGGGACCCCGGTGCCTCTGATGACCACGTGTGCCAGAGATGCATCCATCTGCAGCTACTAGCAGACCGCATTGAGGCGCTGGAGCTGCGGGTGGATGGGTTGTTGAGCATTCACGATGCTGAGAGGGTCGTGGATAGCATGTTTAGTGAGTTGGTCACACCGCAGGGAAGGGCTGCACAGGAAGACAGGAAATGGGTGACCACCAGGCGGAGCAATAGAAGCAGGCAGGTAGTGCAGGAGACCCCTGTGACCATTCCCCTCTCAAACAAGTATACCGCTTTGGATACTGTTGAGGGGGATGACTCACCAGGGGAAGGCAGCAGCAGCCAACTTCCTGGCACTGGGGGTGCTCCTGCTGCCCAGGAAGGGGGGAAAAAGAGTGGGAGAGCAATAGTGGTAGGGGATTCTATAGTAAGGGGAACAGATAGGCGTTTCTGTGGCCGTAGACGTGAATCCAGGATGGTTTGTTGCCTCCCTGGTGCCAGGGTCAAGGATATCACTGAGCGGCTGCAGGGCATTCTGGAGGGGGAGGGTGAACAGCCAGAGGTCGTGGTCCACATTGGTACCAACGACATAGGTAAAAAGAGGGATGAGGCCCTGCAGCAAGAATTTAGGGAGCTAGGTGAAGGATTAAAGAGCAGGACCTCAAAGGTTGTAATCTCTGGATTACTCCCGGTGCCACGTGCTAGTGGTTATAGGAATAGGAAGATAGAACAGATGAATGCGTGGCTAAAGGGATGGTGCAGGAGGGAGGGCTTTAGTTTCCTGGATCACTGGGTCTGCTTCTGGGAAAGGTGGGACTTGTACAAGTCGGACGGTTTACACCTGAACCAGAGGGGAACCAATATCCTTGCGGGGAGGTTTGCTAGCACTGCTGGGGGGGGTTTAAACTAACTTGGCAGGGGGATGGGGTACAGAGTGGAGCTATAGTAGGGGGTGATTTACAGCCAAATACAGAGGAAAAAACAAGTCAGCTGGGAAGGCAGAGCAAATATGTGAAGGCAAAAGGGAATATGGCAGGGCTGGAAGGCATTTATTTTAATGCAAGGAGTCTTGCAAATAAGGTGGATGAACTGAAGTTGTTGTTGAACACATGGGAGTATGATATTGTTGCTATCACAGAGACATGGTTGAGGGAGGGTCAGGACTGGCAGCTCAATATTCTGGGGTATAGAATCTTCAGGCGAGACAGAGGGGGGTGTAAAAGGGGAGGGGGTGTTGCAATATTAATTAAGGAGTCAATTACTGCTGTAAGGAGGGATGATATATTAGCGGGTTCCTCTAATGAGGCCATATGGGTAGAACTTAAAAACAAAAAGGGGGCAAGCACTTTGCTGGGAGTGTACTATAGGCCCCCAAACAGTCAGGGGGAGATAGAGGAACAGATATGTAGGCAAATCTCAGAGAAGTGCGAAAATAATAGGGTAATAATTGTGGGGGATTTCAACTTCCCCAATATAAATTGGGATAGTCAGAGTGTGAAAGGCTTAGAGGGTGCAGAATTCTTAAAGTGCATCCAGGAGAGCTTTCTGAGCCAACATGTAGAAAGTCCTACAAGAGAGGGGGCGGTACTGGATCTAATTCTGGGGAATGTAGACGGGCAAGTGGTGGAAGTATCAGTAGGAGAGCATTTTGGCGACAGTGACCATAATTCGGTGAGATTTAAGGTGGTCATGGAAAAAGACAAAGACGGCCCGGAAATAAGGGTTCTAAATTGGGGGAAGGCCGATTTTAATATGATAAGGCAGGATCTGGCCAAAGTGGACTGGGAGCAGCTACTTATAGGAAAATCCACATCAAAACAGTGGGAGACTTTCAGAAGGGAAATAGAGAGAGTACAACGCCAACATGTTCCTGTAAAGGTCAAGGGTGGGACCAACAAGCAAAGGGAACCTTGGATGACAAAGGATATACAAAAATGCATTAGAAATAAAAGGGGGGCTTTTGGCAGTTACAAAAGACTAAAGACGGAAGAAGCCCTAGAGGAGTATAAAAAGTGCAGGGGCATACTTAAAAAAGAAATTAAGAGGGCGAGGAAGGGCCATGAAATAACACTGGCGAGCAAAATAAAGGAAAATCCTAAGATGTTTTATAAGTATATTAAGGGCAAGAGGATAACCAGGGAAAGGGTAGGGCCCATTAGGGACCAAAGTGGCAAACTGTGTGTAGAGCCAGATGATGTAGGCGGGGTTTTAAATGAATTTTTTGCACCTGTGTTCACTATGGAGAAAGACGATGCAGACATAGAAATCGGGCAAGGGGACTGTGACATACTTGAACATATTAGCATCGAGAAGGAGGAGGTGCTAGCGGTTTTAGCAGGCCAAAAAGTGGATAGATCCCCAGGCCCGGACGAGATGTATCCCAGGCTGCTGTGGGAGGCAAAGGAGGAGATTGCAGGGGCTCTGACACAAATTTTCAGAACCTCTCTGGCCACAGGGGATGTACCAGAGGACTGGAGAACAGCTAATGTAGTACCATTATACAAGAAGGGTAGCAGGGATATACCAGGGAATTACAGGCCAGTGAGCCTAACATCTGTGGTAGGGAAATTATTGGAAAAAATTCTGAGGGACAAAATTAGTCTCCACTTGGAGAGGCAAGGATTAATCGGGGATAGTCAGCATGGCTTTGTCAAGAGTAAATCATGTCTGACAAATCTGATTGAATTTTTCGAGGGGGTGACTAGGGGGGTGGATGAGGGAAATGCTGCGGATGTGGTTTACATGGACTTCAGTAAAGCTTTTGACAAAGTCCCGCATAGGAGACTGGTCAAGAAGGTAAGAGCCCATGGATTCCAGGGTGCCTTGGCACGTTGGATCCTAAACTGGCTGAGTGGCAGGAGGCAGAGGGTGATGGTCGAAGGTTGCTTTTGTGACTGGAAGCCTGTGTCCAGTGGGGTACCTCAGGGATCGGTGCTGGGTCCCTTGTTGTTTGTGATCTACATAAATGATTTGGATGAGAATGTAAAAGGTATGATCAGTAAGTTCGCAGATGACACGAAAATTGGTGGGGTGGTAAATTGCGAGGAGGAAAGCCTCAGGCTACAGGACGATATAAACGGGTTGGTCAGATGGGCGGAAAAGTGGCAAATGAAATTTAACCCTGAAAAGTGTGAGGTGATGCATTTTGGACGGACAAATAAGGCAAGGGAATACACAATGAGTGGTAGGACCCTAGGAAGTACAGAGGGTCAGAGGGACCTTGGTGTACATGTACATAGATCCCTGAAGGCAGCGGAACAGGTAGATAAGGTGGTTAAAAAGGCATATGGGATACTTGCCTTCATTAGCCGAGGCATAGAATATAAGAGCAGGGAGGTTATGATGGAGCTGTACAAAACGCTGGTGAGGCCACAGCTGGAGTACTGTGTGCAGTTCTGGTCGCCTCACTATAGGAAGGATGTGATTGCTTTGGAGAGGGTGCAGAGAAGATTCACCAGGATGTTACCTGGGATGGAGCACCTCAGCTATGAAGAAAGACTAAACAGGCTGGGGTTGTTTTCCTTGGAGCAAAGAAGGCTGAGGGGGGACCTGATTAAGGTGTACAAAATGATGAGGGGCATAGATAGGGTAGACAAAGAGGAACTTTTCCCCTTAGTAGGAGGGTCAATAACAAGGGGGCATAGATTCAGGGTAAGGGGCAGGAGATTTGGAGGGGATTTGAGGAGGAACTTTTTCACCCAGAGGGTGGTTGGAATGTGGAACTCAATGCCTAAAAGGGTGGTAGAGGCAGGAACCCTCACAACATTCAAGAAGCGTTTGGATGAGCACTTGAAATGCCATTGCATACAAGGCTATGGACCAAATGCTGGAAAATGGGATTAGACTGGACAGGGATGGATGGGCGGCGCAGACACGATGGGCCGAAGGGCTCTTTCTGTGCTGTAAAACTCTATGACTCTATGACTAACATTGCCCCACACTGCCCCACAAAGCCCAACATTGCCCCACAGTAGCCCACACTGCCCCACAATGCCCCACATTGCCCAACACTGCCCCACACTACCTCAAAAGGCCCAACACAGTCCCACACTACCCTACATTGACCCACACTGCCCCACAATGTCCCACACTGCCCAAAACGACCCCACACTGTCCCACACTGCCCGACACTACCCCACACTGACCGATGCTGCCCAACACTGCCCCACACTCTCCCACAATGCCCAACACTGCCCACACTGCCACATGCTGCCCCAGACTGCCCCATACTGCCCCACAATGCCCCAAACTGCCCCACCCTGCCCCACACTGCCTCACACTGACCAGCACTGCCCCACACTGCCCCATGCTGCCCAACACTGCCCACACTGTCCCATACTGCCCAACACTGACCAACACTTTCCAATGCTGTCCCACACTGCCCCACAATGTTCCACACTGCCCCACACTGCGCTACACTACACAACGCTGCCCCACACTGCCCAACACTGCCCCACGCTGCCCAACACAACCCCATTCTGCCCAACACTGCCCCACACTGCCCCACACTGCCCAACAGTGTCCAACACTGCCCCAAACTGTCCCATACTGCTCCACACGGCCCAACATTGTCCAACACTGCCCCACACTGTCACATCCTGCCCAACACTGACCAACACTGTGCTGCACTGCCCAACACCATCCCACACTGCCCCACATTGCCCCACACTGTCCCACACTGCCCACACTGCTCTACGCTACTTAAAGCTGTCCCACACTGTCCCACGCTGCCCAACACTGCCCAATACTGACCAACACTGTCTCACACTGCCCCACACTGCCCAACACTGCCATACTGTCCCATACTGCCCAACACTAACCAACAATGCCCCGCACTGCCCAACACGGCCCAACACTGCCCCACACTGCCCAACAGTGTCCAACACTGTCCCACAGTGCCCCACACTGTTCCATATTGCCCCACGCTGTGCTACACTAGAGCAGACCTGCGAGGAAGCAGCTGAGGAGTTTCAAAAACCGGCGGCAGTTGGGGAGCAGCGGCTGATTCAGCGAATGAGGCCCGACCAGCGCGGACCTGCGAGGAAGCAGCTGAGAAGCTTCAAAAACCGGCGGCAGTTGGGGAGCGGCGGCTGATTCAGAAAAAGAGGCCCGACCAGAGCGGACCTGCGAGGAAGCAGCTGAGGAGTTTTAGAAACCGGCGGCAGTTGGGGAGCGGCGGCTGATTCAGTGAACGAGGCGTACCAATTCAACAGCAGGGGAGAGAGGTAAAAAAGTAATCCAAGTGTGACGTCACCAGGAAGCAGGTAAGTGATTGGTTGGTGAGTATTTCTTTCTTTCTCCTTTTCATTACAAGCTTAAATTCTGCGGTTTATATTTTCTAGGGTCTCTGTGGTGTAGTGGGTACAGTTGGTAAATAAGCGCCCTAGGGTATATCTTTAACTGGTGGTATTGAATTAATTTAAATTAATTAAAGGGGTAAGTCATGCCAGGAGAGCCCAGCCCTGTGTTGTGCTCCTCTTGCTCTATGTGGGAATTCAGGGACGCTGCCAGTGTCCCTGACAACCATGTGTGCCAGAAATGCATCCAGCTGTAGCTACTAACGGGCCGTATTGAGGCGCTGGAGCTGTGGATGGATGGGTTGTGGAGCATTCACAATGCTGAGAGGGTCGTGGATAACACGTAAAGTGAGTTGGTCACACCACAGGGTAGAGCTGCACAGGCAGAAGGAAAATGGGTGACCATCAGGCAGAGCAGTAGAGACAGGCAGGTAGTGCAGGGGACCCCTGTGGCCATCCCCCTTTCAAACAGGTATACCAATTTGGATACTGTTGAGGGGGATGAATTACCAGGGGAAGGCAGCAGCAGCCAACTTCCTGGCACCAGGGGTGCTTCTGCTGCTCAGGAAGGGAGGAAAAAGAGTGGGAGAGCAATAGTGGTAGGGGATTCTATCGTAAGGGGAACAGATAGGCGTTTCTGTGGCTGTAGACGTGACTGCAGGATGGTTTGTTGCCTCCCTGGTGCCAGGGTCAAGGATGTCACTGAACGGCTGCAGGGCATTCTGAAGGGGGAGGGTGAACAGGCAGAGGTCGTGGTTCACATTGGGACCAACGACATGGGTAGGAAGAGGGATGAGGTCCTGCAGCAAGAATTTAGGGAGCTAGGTAGTAGATTAAAGAGTAGGACCTCAAAGGTTGTAATCTCTGGATTACTCCCGGTGCCACGTGCTAGTGAGTATAGGAATAGGAGGATAGAGCAGATGAATGCAAGGCTAAAGAGTTGGTGCAGGAGGGAGGGCTTTAGTTTCCTGGATCACTGGGCCTGCTTCTGGGGAAGGTGAGACTTGTACAAGTCGGACGGGTTGCACCTGAACCAGAGCGGGACAAATATCCTTGCGGGGAGGTTTGCTAGCACTGTTTGGGGGGCTTTAAACTAAAATGGCAGGGGGTTGGGAACCTGAGCAGGGAGACAGAGGAAAGGAAAACAGGGATAAAAGCAAAAGATAGGAAGGAGAAAAACAAAAGTGGCAGTCAGAGAAATCAACGGTTTAAATCAAACATGGCCTCAATAAATAATAATTCTAATAGGTCTAAGAGTGTTAAAAAAACAAGCCTGAAGGCTTTGTGTCTTAATGCGAGGAGCATTTGTAATAAGGTGGATGAATTGGCTGTGCAAATAGAGGTAAATGAATATGATTTGGTTGGGATTACGGAAACGTGGCTCAAGGATGGCCAAGACTGGGAACTCAACATCCAGGTGTATTCGATATTCAGGAAAGATAGGCAAGAAGGAAAGGGAGGTGGGGTAGCATTACTGGTTAAAGAAGGGATTAATACAATTGTAATGAAGGATATTAGCTCTGATGATATGGAATCTGTATGGGTAGAATTGAGAAATACCAAGGGGAAAAAACATTAGTGGGGGTGGTATATAGACCCCCAAACAGTAAGGCGGAGGTTGGGGATGGCATTAAAAGGGAAATTAAAGAAGCGTGCAATAAGGGCACAGCAGTCATCATGGGTGACTTTAATCTACGTATAGATTGGGCCAACCAAATTAGTAACAATACTGTGGAGGAGGAATTCCTGGAGTGTTTACAGGATGGCTTCCTGGACCAATATGTCGAGGAACCAACCAGAGATCAGGCCATCTTAGACTGGGTATTATGTAACAAGAAAGGTTTAATTAGCTATCTTGTTGTACGAGGCCCCTTGGGTCGGAGCGATCGTAATATGATCGAATTCTTCATTAAGATGGAAAATGAAGTATTTGACTCAGAGACAAGTGCCCTGAATTTAAATAAAGGAAACGACAATGGTCTGAGGAGCGAGTTGGGTAGGATTGATTGGGGAATGGCACTCAAAGGGTTGACGGTGGATAGGCAATGGCAAACATTCAAAGACCGAATGGATGAGCTACAGAATTTGTTCATCCCAGTTTGGCATAAAAATAAAACAAAAAAGTTGACTCAACCGTGACTAACAAGGGAAATTAGGGATAGCATCAGATCCAAGGAGAGGACATATAAATTGTCTAGAAAAAGCAATAATCCTGAGGATTGGGAGCAGTTAAGGAGTCAACAAAGGAGGACAAAGGGATTAATTAAGAAAGGGAAAATAGAATATGAGAGTAAGCTAGCGGAGAACATAAAAACTGACTGTAAAAGCTTTTATAGATATGTGAAGAGAAAAAGATTGGTGAAGTCAAGCGTAGGTCCCTTACAGTCAGAATCAGGGGAATTTATAATGGGAAACAAGGAAATGGCAGCCCAACTAAATACATACTTTGGTTCTGTCTTCACAAAGGAGGACACAAATAACCTCCCAGAGATGCCGGGGAACATAGGGTCTAATGAGAGGGAGGAACTGAAAGAAATCAGTATCTGTAGGGGAATGGTGTTAGGAAAATTGACGGGGCTGAAGGCCGATAAATCCCCAGGGCCTGATGGTCTACATCCCAGGGTACTTAAGGAAGTGGCCCTGGAGATAGTAGATGCATTGCTGGTCATCTTCCAGAACTCGATAGACTCTGGAACAGTACCCATGGATTGGAGGGCAGCTGATGTTACCCCACTATTCAAAAAAGGTGGTAGAGAAAAAGTGGGGAATTATAGCCTGACATCGGTAGTGGGGAAAATGCTAGAGTCCATTATAAAAGATGTAATAGCAGAGCACTTGGAAAGCAGTGACAGGATCGGACAAAGTCAACATGGATTTAAAAAAGGTAAATCATGCTTGACTAATCTACTGGAATTTTTTGAGGATGTAACTGGTAAAATAGATAAGGGAGAACCAGTGGATGTGGTGTATTTGAACTTTCAGAAGGCTTTCGATAATGTCCCACATAAGAGATTAGCGTGCAAAATTAAGGCACAAGGGATTGGGGGCAAGGTGATAGAGAACTGGTTGGCGGACAGAAAGCAAAGAGTTGGAATAAACGGGTCATTTTCCAAGTGGCAGGCAGTGACTAGTGGGATACCGCAAGGATCGGTCCTAGGACCCCAGCTGTTCACAATATATATTAATGATCTGGACGAGGGAATTGGATGTAATATCTCCAAATTTGCAGACGACACAAAGCTGGGTGGGAGGGTAAGCTGTGAGGAGGATGTTGTGAAACTCCAGTACGATTTGGACAGGTTGGGTGATTGGGCAGAAACATGGCAAATGCACTATAATGTGGATAAATGTGAGGTTATCCACTTTGGTGGCAAAAACAGGAAGGCAGCTTATTATTTGAATGGCAATAGATTGGGAGAAGGGGAAGTGCAAAGAGACCTGGGTGTTATTGTGCACCAGTCGCTGAAGGTAAGCATGCAGGTGCAGCAGGCGTTTAAGAAGGCAAATGGTATGTTGGCCTTCGTCGCAAGAGGGTTCGAGTACAAGAACAAGGATGTCTTCCTGCAGTTGTACAAGGCCTTGGTGAGACCACACCTTGAGTATTGTGTGCAGTTTTGGTCACCTTACCTGAGGAAGGACGTTCTTGCCATGGAGGGAATGCAGCGAAGATTCACCAGGCTAATACCTGGGATGGCAGGAATGACGTACGAGGAGAGATTGTGTCGATTGGGCTTATACTCACTGGAGTTTAGAAGATTGAGAGGGGATCTCATCGAAACCTATAAAATTCTGTCAGGTCTGGACAGACTAGATGCAGAAAGGATGTTTCTGATGGCCGGGGAGTCCAGAACCACGGGTCATAGTCAAAGGATAAGGGGTAAGCCATTTAGGACAGAAATGAGGAGGAATTTCTTCACCCAGAGAGTGGTGAACCTGTGGAATTCTCTGCCACAGAGGGCGGTGGAGGCCACTTCATTAAATATATTCAAGAAAGAGTTGGATATGTTTCTTGAGGCTAAGGGGATCAAGAGATATGGGGAGAAGGCAGGGACAGGGTACTGAATTTGGAGGATCAGCCATGATCTCATTGAATGGCGGAGCAGGCTCAAAGGGCCGAATGGCCTACTCCTGCACCTATCTTCTATGTTTCTATGTTTCTATGTTTCTACACTGCCCCATACTGCCCAACACTGCCCACACTGTCCCATACTGCCGAACACTGACCAACAATGCCCCGCACTGACCAACACTGCCCAACACTGCCCAACACTGCCCAACACTGCCCCAAACTGGCCCATACTGCCCCACACTGCCCAACACTATCCAACACTGTCCCACACTGTTCCACACTGCCCCATGTTGCATCCGTGTATAATAAGACACAGACTGCGGAGAACGGTACAACAGGTGTTTACTCAACGTGGCTCACACTGCAACTGATTTGTACAGATTACTACTCAGTGCTATATACAGGTGTGGTCACTGCCGGTACTGCAGTATACATGAGCTGTAAAACATAGCTCCCCCCTTAAAGGTATATACATTACAATTCCTCCCCTTTTAGATTAACAGTACCATAACACTCATTTAACAATTAAATATCAAACTAATTACAATTAACACTTTTAACATGCAACATTAGCTGAAAATAGTCTATTTATATATTCAGTCTTTGGGGAGGCTTCCTGATCCTTTCTGGATAGCGCCTTTCCCGAGTGTCTTGCTCTTGGTGCGGAGGTGATTCTGGCCCCCTGTCGTCGGTTGGTTCATCAGCTTCCGATGCTACTGTTTCTGGGGTAGATGCGACCTGTACGTCGGGTTCATCACCAGGTAAGTATGGGCGAGGCATGGGGTTGACTTGTTCCTATGACTCTAGGATCTGGTCAGCATGGCGTCTCACGATGCTCTCCCCAACGTCCACTGTGTACATTAGTGGGCCCTGCCGTGTGCATATCATTCCTGGCTGCCATTTTTCTGTTCGGTAGTCGCGGGCCAAGACTGGTTGTCCTACATTGAAGCTCCTTGTTGGCTTCTCATGGATGTGCTGGAATTGCTTACTCTCAAGATCTCTTCTTACGTTTCGTCTGAGCAAATCCAGGCGAGATCTTAACCTTTGGTTAAAGAACATCATGGCTGGGGCCTGGTTGGTGACTGCATGTGTCGCATTCCGGTAGGCGAACAGGAAATTGTCCACCTTGTGCTGCAGTGGAATGTTGTCATTGTACATAGCCTTTATTGCCTTCTTAAAGGTTTGTACGAACCTCTCAGCCAATCCATTTATGGCTGGGTGATACGGGGCGGATGTGTAATGCCTTACCCCATTCTTTTTCAAGAACCTCCGGAACTCTTTGGACACAAACTGTGGTCCGTTGTCGGAGCAAATCTGTTCTGGCAAGCCATTCCTGGCAAAAATGGTCCATAGGACTGCAATAGTTTTCTCCGTGGTGGTGGAGGACATTTTGATGACCTCAGGCCATTTCGAGTGCGCATCCACGGCTATTAAAAACATTGAGTCCATGAATGGACCAGCAAAATCAATATGCACCCGTTGCCATGGAGATGAGGGCCACTCCCATGGGTGTAGAGGGGCCTGTGGTGGTGCATTTTGGACTTTCTGGCATCCTGAGCAGCTCTTGGTCAGGTCCTCGATTTGTTTATCGATTCCCGGCCACCACACATAAGCCCTGGCTAGGCTTTTCATTTTTACCCCTCCCAGATGACCCTCATGAAGCTCATTGAGCACTCTATCCCTTAACTTGGGTGGAATTACCACTCGGGATCCACACATCAAGGTCCCCCAGCACACTGACAGCTGTTCTCTCCTTGTCGAGAATGCTGGCAATAGTGAGTCGCCACGTGCTGGCCATCCCTTCACCGTCAAATCATATACCCGAGACAGTGTCGGGCCATTTCGGGTTTCCTTTTCGATACAAGCGTTAGTTACCAGTAGGTATTCAACTGGTAACTAACGCTTGTAGGTCAGGACTGGCAGCTCAATATTCCGGGGTATAGAATCTTCAGGCGAGACAGAGGGGGGTGAAAAAGGGGAGGGGGTGTTGCAATATTAATTAAGGAATCAATTACTGCTGTAAGGAGGGATGATATATTAGCGGGTTCCTCTAATGAGGCCATATGGGTAGAACTTAAAAGCAAAAAGGGGGCAAGCACTTTGCTGGGAGTGTACTATAGGCCCCCAAACAGTCAGGGGGAGATAGAGGAACAGATATGTAGGCAAATCTCAGAGAAGTGCGAAAATAATAGGGTAATAATAGTGGGGGATTTCAACTTCCCCAATATTAATTGGGATAGTCAGAGAGTGAAAGGCTTAGAGGGTGCAGAATTCTTAAAGTGCATCCAGGAGAGCTTTTTGAGCCAACATGTAGAAAGTCCTACAAGAGAGGGGGCGGTACTGGACCTAATTCTAGGGAATGTAGCCGGGCAAGTGGTGGAAGTGTCAGTCGGAGAGCATTTTGGCGACAGTGACCATAATTCGGTGAGATTTAAGGTGGTCATGGAAAAAGACAAAGACGGCCCGGAAATAAGGGTTCTAAATGGGGGAAAGGCCGATTTTAATATGATAAGGCAGGATCTGGCCAAAGTGGACTGGGAGCAGCTACTTATAGGAAAATCCACATCAAAGCAGTGGGAGACTTTCAGAAGGGAAATAGAGAGAGTACAACGCCAACATGTTCCTGTAAAGGTCAAGGGTGGGACCAACAAGCAAAGGGAACCTTGGATGACAAGGGATATACAAAAATGCATTAGGAAAAAAAGGGGGGCTTTTGGCAGTTACAAAAGACTAAAGACGGAGGAAGCCGTAGAGGAGTATAAAAAGTGCAGGGGCATACTTAAAAAAGAAATTAGGAGGGCAAGGAGGGGCCATGAAATAACACTGGCGAGCAAAATAAAGGAAAATCCTAAGATGTTTTATAAGTATATTAAGGGCAAGAGGATAACCAGGGAAAGGGTAGGGCCCATTAGGGACCAAAGTGGCAATCTGTGTGTAGAGCCAGATGATGTAGGCGGGGTTTTAAATGAATTTTTTGCATCTGTGTTCACTATGGAGAAAGACGATGTAGACATAGAAATCGGGCAAAGGGACTGTGACATACTTGAACATATTAGCATCGAGAGGGACAAGGTACTAGCGGTTTTAGCAGGCCAAAAAGTGGATAATTCCCCAGGCCCGGACGAGATGTATCCCAGGCTGTTGTGTGAGGCAAAGGAGGAGATTGCAGGGGCTCTGACACAAATTTTCAGAACCTCTCTGGCCACAGGGGATGTACCAGAGGACTGGAGAACAGCTAATGTAGTACCATTATACAAGAAGGGTAGCAGGGATAAACCAGGGAATTACAGGCCAGTGAGCCTAACATCTGTGGTAGGGAAATTATTGGAAAAAATTCTGAGGGACAAAATTCGTCTCCACTTAGAGAGGCAAGGATTAATCGGGGATAGTCAGCATGGCTTTGTCAAGGGTAAATCATGTCTGACCAATCTGATTGAATTTTTCGAGGGGGTGACTATGTGTGTGGATGAGGGAAATGCTGTGGATGTGGTTTACATGGATTTCAGTAAAGCTTTTGACAAAGTCCCGCATAGGAGACTGGTCAAGAAGGTAAGAGCCCATGGGATCCAGGGTGCCTTGGCGCGTTGGATCCTAAACTGGCTGAGTGGCAGGAGGCAGAGGGTGATGGTCGAAGGTTGTTTTTGTGACTGGAAGCCTGTGTCCAGTGGGGTACCTCAGGGATCAGTGCTGGGACCCTTGCTGTTTGTGATCTACATAAATGATTTGGATGAGAATGTGAAAGGTATGATCAGTAAGTTTGCAGATGACACGAAAATTGGTGGGGTGGTAAATTGCGAGGAGGAAAGCCTCAGGCTACAGGACGACATAAACGGGTTGGTCAGATGGGCGGAAAAGTGGCAAATGGAATTTAACCCTGAAAAGTGCGAGGTGATGCATTTTGGACGGACAAATAAGGCAAGGGAATACACAATGAGTGGTAGGACCCTAGGAAGTACAGAGGGTCAGAGGGACCTTGGTGTACATGTACATAGATCCCTGAAGGCAGCGGAACAAGTAGATAAGGTGGTTAAAAAGGCATATGGGATACTTGCCTTCATTAGCCGAGGCATAGAATATAAGAGCAGGGAGGTTATGATGGAGCTGTACAAAACGCTGGTGAGGCCACAGCTGGAGTACTGTGTGCAGCTCTGGTCGCCTCACTATAGGAAGGATGTGATTGCTTTGGAGAGGGTGCAGAGAAGATTCACCAGGATGTTACCTGGGATGGAGCGCCTCAGCTATGAAGAAAGACTAAACAGGCTGGGGTTGCTTTCCTTGGAGCAAAGAAGGCTGAGGGGGGACCTGATTGAGGTGTACAAAATGATGAGGGGCATAGATAGGGTAGATAAAGAGGAACTTTTCCCCTTAGTAGGGGGGTCAATAACAAGGGGGCATAGATTCAAGGTAAGGGGCAGGAGGTTTAGAGGGGATTTGAGGAGGAACTTTTTCACCCAGAGGGTGGTTGGAATCTGGAACTCACTGCCTGAAAGGGTGGTAGAGGCAGGAACCCTCATAACATTCAAGAAGCATTTGGATGAGCACTTGAAATGCCATTGCATACAAGGCTATGGACCAAATGCTGGAAAATGGGATTAGACTGGACAGGGATTGATGGTCGGCACAGACACGATGGGCCGAAGGGCCTCTTTCTGTGCTGTGTAACTCTATGACTCTATGACTCTATAGTCGAATGGAATATTTCGACAGGATCCACTGCTGGTGCTTTCTCCGCAGTAGGCAGTGGCAGGCGTGATAGCCCATCAGCATTTCCATGCTGTTTCGTGCCCTTATATTCAATCTCATAGTGGTGCGCCCCTAGAAAAAGTGACCATCTTTGTAGTCGTTGCGCAGTCATCACCGGAACGCCCTTCTTTGGATTAAAAATGGAGACAAGAGGCTGGTGATCAGTCAGCAAGGTGAATTTCTGCCCGTGCAGATAGTGATTGAACTTTTTCACTCCCCACACTAGGCTGAGGGCCTCCCTGTCAATCTGGGCGTAGTTACGCTCGGCTGAGGTTAGTGATCGTGACACAAAGGCTATTGGCCTCTCTGAGCTGTCCGAGAATTTGTGCGACAGCACCGCTGCAATGCCGTAGGGTGACGCATCACATGCCAACCGAATTTGTAATGCTGGGTTGTAATGGGCCAATACCTCTTTCGATGTGATTAGTGTTTTGCTCTTCTGGAAAGCTCGCCTACATTCGTCACTCCACTTCCATGGCACCCCAGTTTGCAGTAGGGTGTTCAGTGGGTGTAGTATTGTAGGCAAATTTGTCAAGAACTTATGGTAGTAGTTTACCAGCCCGAGGAACGACCTCAGTTGTGACACATTTTCCGGTGCTGGAGCCTTGACTACTGCCTCAATCTTCTCTGGGGACTTATGTAACCCTTCTTTATTGATAACGTGGCCACAATACGAGATCTGTATTCTAAAAAACTCGCATTTGGGGCAAGGTGATCACTGTCATTTTCGCCCGTGACCAGGATGTCGTCCAAATAACACTGGGTCCCTGGGATCCCTTGCAGGACTTGTTCCATTGCCCTCTGCCAAATAGCCGGAGCTGATGCTACCCCGAATACCAGCCGGTGGTATTGGTAGAGACCTTTATGGGTGTTGATTGTGAGGTATTTTTTTGATGCTTCTTCTACCTCCATTTGCAGATATGCCTGGGCCAGATCACTCTTAGTGAAGCGTTTCCCTCCAGATAGCGAGGCGAAAATACCTTCAATCCGCGGAAGTGGATATTGTACGGTGTGAAGGACCGGGTTCACTGTTACCTTAAAGTCCCCACAGATGCGAACCTTCCTTGGTTCCCCAGGCGTGCTGCTCAACGACTTTTTCATCGCAGGGATGATGGGTGTAGCCCACTCGCTCCAGTCTACCTTGGACAGTACACCTGAACGTTCCAGACTCTCCAGCTCTGCTTCAACGGCTGGGCGGATCGCATAAGGTACCGGTCTGGCCTTAAAAAATTTTGGGCTTGCGTTTTCTTCAATTTTAATCGTCGCTGTCATGCCTTTTAGTGTTCCGAGTCCTTGCTGGAACACTTCTTTCATGTCAGTTAGGATCTTTGACAGTCGCCCAGGTGTGACGTCGTCATCCTTTTTGTCAGCCACAGTCAGTGCCTGTATGGAATGCCAATCCAGTTGTATTTTCCGGATCCATTCACGTCCCATTAATGGTGGTCCTCCATCTTGCAATACATACAGGTCTAGTTTTGGTGTTTCCTTACCGTTAAATATAACGGTCACCCTTATTTTTCCTTTGGGGTAGAATTTTTGCCCCGTGTACGTCTTCAAAATAATTTTTGTGTCTCTCAAGGGTATGTGTGAGAATAGCTGCTCGTAGTCCCATCGGTTTATGACTGTTAGGGCTGATCCTGTGTCCAATTCCATCTTTACCTGGACTCCTGCTAACTTGAGAGTGACCCAAATGGTTCGGTGATCCTCCATTATGATCACATTATGTAGTTTCAGAGAACTCAGTTCCCTGCTTTCGGAGTCGTTATCACTCTTTTGTTCGTCTGAACTATTCTCCGTCATCTTATGTACCTTCTTGTACTTTCCTTTGGTAGGTTTCTTATTGCTGGTTTTCTTTCCCGACCTGCAGACTCATGCTATGTGTCCTACTTTTCCACACTGTCTGCACACTTTGTCTTTGAACCAGCAATCATTCTGGTCGTGTGTTGTTCTGCCGCAGCGATAGCACTTCTCTGTTCCATATGACATTTCGTTTGTGCCATATTCTTGCGGTCTCTGTTGTATCTCTGCAGCGCCCCGTGCTGCTGCTTTATATGATACTGCAATGCTGAAAGCCTTTTCCAACGTAAGGTCCTTTTCAGATAAAAGCCGTTTCTGGGTTCCTTCACTTTGAAGCCTTACTTTGACAAACTTGTCCCTTAAGGTATCTGCCAGTCCCGCTCCAAACTGGCAGTGTTTCGATAGTTTGCGCAGTTCTGTTAAATAATCAGCATTGCTTTCATCCTTATGCTGGTTCCGTTTGTGAAACTTGAATGTTTCTGCTATCAGCAGCGGTGTGGGGTTTAAATGTTCTTTTAGTATCGTTACTATGTCTTCAAAACTCTTTTCCATTGGCTTCGTTGGGGTTACTAGATTTCGTAATAAGCCATACGTTTTTGCACCCATTAAATTTAACAATACCGACGCTTTCTTGTCATCTGACACCTCATTTGCCTTGCAGTACACCTCTATTCGTTCGACATATGTAGTCCAATCTTCGACTTCATTGTCAAATGCGGTGATACTGCCACTCTTCGGCATTTTGGGTGTGGTTTAAAATGGCGTCTCCCAATGGCTTAAAATGGCGCCTCCTGCGCTTTCCTTCCTCCCCCGCTGCTGCCAACGCCGATCCCAGCGGTTCTCGTGGCAATGGCGGCGCCCTGCAGGTTTCGCGCGCTTCTCCTGCGCTGCTGCCAACGCCGCTCTCGACGGTCCTCGTGGCAATGGCGGTGCCTCGCGGGTTTCTGCGCGTCTCTCTCTCCCTCTCTCCGACGCTGCTCGGCCCTTGAACACCGGCTGTGCCCTGTGCGCTCTGCCCTCCCTCTCTCTCCCCCGTCGACGCTGCTCGGCCCTTTGCTGTGCCGCTCGGTCGGGCTCTAGCCCGCCGCTGTCCGGGAAGGGCCTGAGCACTACCTGTTGCCAGCCCGTTTCGCTGGACCACCTCGACTGGAAAGCCAAGCCTGGCCCTCGACAGCCTCCCCCGCAATTCCCGAATCTCCGCTGGATGACTGGGCGGTTGCCCGTGGTCGACGCCCGAGTCTCTGGCCTTGACCTCCAATCCACTCAACTCCAGGAACGAATCCCCGGGAGGTGATGCAGAGTTGCAGGTAGGTTCGAACCTGCCTCGTCGCCAATGTTGCGTCCGTGTATAATAAGACACAGACTGCGGAGAACGATACAACAGATGTTTACTCAACGTGGCTCACACTGCAACTGATCTGTACAGATTACTACTCAGTGCTATATACAGGTGTGGTCACTGCCGGTACTGCAGTATACATGAGCTGTAAAACATAGTTCCCCCCTTAAAGGTATATACATTACACCCCACGATGTGCTACACTACACAACGCTGCCCCACACTGCCCAACACTGCCCCACGCTACTGCACTGCCCAACACCATCCCACACTGCCCCACATTACCCCACACTGTCCCACACTGTCTCACACTGCCCACACTGCTCTTGGCTACTCAAAGCTACCCCACGCTGTCCCACACTGACCAACACTGTCTCACACTGCCCCACACTGACCTACGCTGTCCCACACTGCCCCACGCTGCCCCAAAATGCCAAACATTGCCTAACACTGCCCCACACTGCCTAACATTAACCAACACTGCCCCCCACTGCCCCAAACTGGCCCACACTGTCCAACATTACCCCACACTGCACCGCACTGCCCCACACTGCACCGCACTGCCCAACACTATGCCACACTCGCCCACAATGTTCAATACAGCCCACACTGCCCTGCACTGCCCAACACTGCCCCACTCTGCCCTACACTGCCCAACACTGCCCAACACAGACCCACACTGCCCCACACTGCCCCACACTGCCCCACACTGCACAAAACGGCCCCACTGTGCCCAGCATTGCCCCACACTGCCCCACACAGCCACACATGGCCCAACACAGTCCCAGACTCTCCCACACTGCCCCACACTTCCCCACACTGCCCACAATGCCCCACACTGGCCCACACTGCCCCACACTGCCTCACACAGCCCCACACTGACCCACACTGCACCACACTGCCCAACACTGCCCCAAACTACCCAACACAGTCCCACACTGTCCCAACCTGTCCCATACTGCCCAACACTGCCCAACACTGCCAGACAGTGCCCAACATTGCCCCACACTGCCCCACATGCCCCACATTGCCCAACACTGCCCCACACTGCCCAAAACTGCCCCACACTGTACCGCACTGCCCAACACTATGCCACACTGGCCCACAATGTTCAACACAGCCCCACACTGCCCTGCAGTGCCCAACACCGCCCCACTCTGCCCTACACTGCCCAACACTGCCCAACACAGACCCACACTGCCCCACACTGCCCCACACTGCACAACACGGCCCCACTGTGCCCAGCACTGCCCCACACTGCCCAACACTAACCCAAACTGGCCCATACTGCCCCACACTGCCCAACACTGTCCAACACTGCCCCAAACTGCCCAACACAGTCCCACACTTCCCCACACTGCCCCACACTGCCCCACAATGTCCCACACTGCTCGAAACATCCCCACAATGTCCCACATTGCCTCACACTGCCCGACACTGCCCCACACTGCCCGACACTGCCCAACATAGACCCAAACTGCCCCACATTGCCCCACACTGCCCCACACTGCACAACACGGCCCCACTGTGCCCAGCACTGCCCCACACAGCCAAACACTGCCCAACACTGTCCCAGACTCTCCCACACTGCCCCACACTACCCCACACTGCCCACAATGCCCCACACTGCCCACAATGCCCCACATTGCCCAACGCTGCCCCAAACTGCCCAACACAGTCCTACACTTTCCCAACCTGTCCCACACTGCCCCACTCTGCCCCACTCTGTCTAACACTGCCCAACACTGCCAGACACTGACCAATATTGCCCCACACCACCCCACACTGTCCAGCACTGCCCCACTCTTCCCCACACTGACACACACTGCCACACACTGCCACACATTGCCCCACACTGCCCCACAATGCCCAACACTGCCTGACAGTAGCCCACACTGCCCCACAATGACCCACATTGCCCAACCCTGCCCCGCACTGCCCCAAACTGCCCAACACTGCCCCACACTGCACTGCACTGCCCAACACTATGCCACACTGACCCACAATGTTCAACACAGCCCCACACTGCCCAACACTGCCCAACACAGACCCACGCTGCCCCACACTGCCCCACACTGCCCCACACTGCCCCACAATGCCCCACATTGTCCAACAAGGCCCCACACTGCCCAAAACTGCCCCACACTGCACCACACTGCCCAACACTATGCCACACTGGCCCACAATGTTCAACACAGCCCCACACTGCCCTGCACTGCCCAACACTGCCCCACACTGCCCTACACTGCCCAACACTGCCCACATTGCCACACACTGCCCAACACTGTCCCACAATCTCCCACACTGCCCCACACTTCCCCACAATGCCCCACACTGCCCCACACTGCCCACACTGCCCCACACTGCACCACACTGCACCACACTGCTCAACACTACTCCAAACTGTCCAACACAGTCCCACACTTCCCCACACTGCCCCACACTGCCTCACAATGTCCCACACTGCCCGAAACATCCCTACAATGTCCCACACTGCCTCACACTGCCCGGCACCGCCCCACACTGCCCGACACTGCCCAACACGGCCCAACACTGATCCACACTGTCCAGCAATGCCCCACTCTGCCCCACATGCCACACACTGCCCCACACTTCCCACAATGCCCAACACTGCCCCACATTGCCCAACACTGCCCCACACTGCCTCAAACTGCCCAACACAGTCCCACACTTCCCCACAATGCCCTAAACTGCCCCACCCTGCCCCACACTGCCTCACACTGCCCAACACTGCCCCACACTGCACCGCACTGCCCAACACTATGCCACACTGGCCCACAATGTTCAACACAGACCCACACTGCCCCACACTGCCCCACACTGCCCAACACTGCCCACACTGTCCCAAGGTGCCCAACACTGACCAACAATGCCCCGCACTGCCCAACACTGCCCGACACTGCCCAACACTACCCCAAACTGGCCCATGCTGCCCCACACTGCCCAACACTGTCCAACACTGTCGCACACTGCCCCACACTGTTCCACACTGCCCCACGCTGTGCTACACTACACAACACTGCCCCAAACTGCCCCACACTGCCCAACACTGCCTCACACTGCTGCACACTGTCCCACACTGTCCCACACAGCCCCACACTGCCCCATGCTGCCCCAAAATGCCAAACATTGCCTAACACTGCCCCACACTGCCTAACATTAACCAACACTGCCCCCCACAGCCCCACACTGGCCCACACTTTCCAACCTTACCCCACACTGCACCGCACTGCCGCACACTGCACCACACTGCCCAACACTATGCCACACTGGCCCACAATGTTTAACACAACCCACACTGCCCTGCACTGCCCAACACTGCCACACTCTGCCCTACACTGCACAACACAGCCCCACTGTGCACAGCACTGCCCCACACTGCCCACACTGCCCCACACAGCCACACACTGCCCAACACTGTCCCACAATCTCCCACACTGCCCCACACTGCCCCAAACTGCACAACACTGCCCAACACAGACCCACACTGCCCACACTGCCCACATTGCCACACACTGCCCAACACTGTCCCACAATCTCCCACACTGCCCCACACTTCCCCACACTGCCCACAATGCCCCACACTGCCCCACACTGCACCACACTGCCCAACATTGCCCTAAACTGCCCAACACAGGCCCACACTTCCCCACACTGCCCCACACTGCCCCACAATGTCCCACACTGCCCAAAACATCCCCACAATGTCCCACACTGCCTCACACTGCCCGACACTGCCCCACACTGCCCGACACTGCCCAACACTGCCCCACACTCTCCCACAATGCCGAACACTGCCCAACACTGCCACACACTGCCTCACAGCCCCACACTGTCCCAACCTGTCCAACACTGCCCCACTCTGCCCAACACTGCCAGACACTGCCCAACACTGCCCCACACTGCCCCACAGTGCCCACAATGCCCAACACAGCCCCACAGTAGCCCACACTGCCCCACAATGCCCCACATTGCCCAACACTGCCCCACACTGCCTCACACTGACCAGCACTGCCGCACACTGCCCCACACTGCCCAACACTGCCCACACTGTCCCATACTGCCCAACACTGACCAACAATGCCGCGCACTGCCCAACACTGCCCGACACTACCCAACACTGCCCCAAACTGGCCCATACTGCCCCACACTGCCCAACACTGTCCAACACTGTCACACACTGCCCCACACTGTTCCACACTGCCCCACGCTGCACCACACTGCCCAACACTATGCCACAGTCGCCCACAATGTTCAATACAGCCCACACTGCCCTGCACTGCCCAACACTGCCCCACTCTGACCTACTGTTTGGCACATCACCTACACTGCCCAACACTGCCCAACATAGACCCACACTGCCCCACACTGCACAACATGGCCCCACTGTGCCCAGCACTGCCCCGTACTGCCCACACTGCCCCACACAGCCACATACTGCCCAACACTGTCCCAGACTTTCCCACACTGCCCACAATGACCCACACTGCCCCACACTGCTCCACACTGCCCAACACAGTCCCACATTGCCGCACACTGCACCACACTGCCCAACACTGCCCCAAACTGCCTAACACAGCCCCACACTGTCCCAACCTGTCCCACTCTGCCCAACAATGCCCAACACTGCCAGACACTGCCCAACATTGCCCCACACAGCTCCACACTGTCCAGCACTGCCCCACTCTGCCCCACCCTGCCACACACTGCCGCACACTGCCCCACACTGCGCAACACTGCCCCACACTGCCCAAAACTGCCAAACACTGCCCCACACTGTACCGCACTGCCCAACACTATGCCGCACTGGCCCAGAATGTTCAACACAGCCCCACACTGCTGTGCACTGCCCAACACTGCCCCATTCTGCCCTACACTGCCCAACACTGCCCAACACAGACCCACACTGCCCCACACTGCACAACACAGCCCCACTGTGCCCAGCACTGCCCCACACTGCCCACACTGCCTCACACAGCCACACACGGCCCAACACTGTCCCACACTCTCCCACACTGCCCCACACTTTTCCACACTGCCCACAATGCCACACACTGCCCCACACTGCCCCACATTGCCCACACTGCCCCACACTGTCCAACACAGTTCCACACTTCCGCACACTGCCCCACACTGTCCCACAATGTCCCACACTGCCCGAAACATCCCCACAATGTCCCACACTGCCCCATACTGTCCCACAATGTCCCACACTGCCCGAAACGTCCCCACAATGTCCCACACTGCCCCACACTGCCCGACACTGCCCAACACTGCCTCACACAGCCTCACACTGACCAACACTGCCCCACACTACCCCACACTGCCCAATGTGGTGTATGTAACCTGTTCCACCTTAAGAGAACTTAAGCCTGTTCCACCTTAAGAGATGTACTACTTTCTCTGGCTGCTGTATACGTAATACCGGTGGTGACCACCGGTATATAAGCACTGTGTAGTAATATTGTATTTTAGTATAGTCCTGACCTCCAACCAGTAAAGACCTGTTGAACTTTAATCTTGTAGTCTGTGTTAGTAATTACAACTAGAACACACAGACTTAACAGTGGCGACGAGTCTGATTCTTATCCTGCGGCAGTTTATATCCACGGCGGCTTCGTCCACAGAACGGACGTCGAAGAGAGGCTTCCACCCTCATCACCCTGCTGGAAGACACGTCGGGCGGCAAACATCGAGAAACCAGAGTGCAGAAGACATCCTGAAATCGAAGCCTCCATCAGCGGCTGTCAACTATCTTCTTTCTACCTCGGTGGTGGGTAAGCCGGGCAGCGACGCGACCAGAAAGTCGGCCGCGTTGGCTGTACAGACGGGGAGGGAAGACGGAGGAATACGGGCGGTGAGATCGATCGCGACCGGAGATAAGGGCCGGGCCGCATTCGGGCCGAAAGGCGCAGCGCGGGGACATCGATCGCGGCTGGTGATAAGGGCCGGGCCGCATTCGGGCTAAAAAGGCGCAGCATCTGGGGCAACTGAAGGCGCGAGAGCCGTGGTGAAGCGGAGACAGCGTCGGGGGACGGGTGAAGACCGCCAAGCGCGGGAAAACCACCATTTTGTAGGCGGAGGACGAAGACAAGAGCGGGAAGCCGCCATCTTGGATAAAAATTAAAATAAATTCATTGCAACGATGCCTAAACATGGGAACATTAATACCTTTGATAGCGACATCGAAGATTGGGCCATGTATGTAGAACGCATACAAAATTATTGTAAAGCAAATAAAATCCCAGATGAAGGGAAAGCACTAACATTATTAAACTTAATGGGTGCGAAGACATACGGGCAATTGAAACACCTTTTATCACCAGATGAACCGGCGGATAAGACGTTCGAGGAGATTGTTACTGTCCTGAAAAATCATCTAAACCCCACGCCGCTGATGCTAGCGGAACGATTTAAATTTTACAGCAGAAGGCAGCTGAAGGATGAAAGCAATGCTGAATATTTAATGGCATTGCGTAAGCTAGCAAAGTACTGTCAGTTTGGAACGAGATAAATTTGTGTGTGGTTTATTAAAAGAAGATACACAAAAGCGACTGCTCGAGGAGAATGAGCTGACGCTTGAGAAAGCGGTCACTATGGCAGCAGCACACGAAGCCGCAGCGAGAGGCACGGCAGTAATGCAGCTACGGTCACCGGAACTCAGTACAAATAAATTGGGTTTGAGTACTGTAAAATGTTATCGTTGTGGAAAGACAACGCACGATCAGAACCAGTGTTGGTTTAAAAACCAAGAATGCAGAATGTGTGGCAGGCTTGGCGACATAGCTAAAGTATGCCGGTCAGGAAAGAAGACCAGCAACAAAAAGTCACTGCAAGGAAAATACATAAAGGTACACAAGGTGACAAAGAACAGTTCGACCGAACAGAAGTCAGATTCAGACGCTAGCAGTAATGAACTGGGTAGCTTAAGAGTACACAACGTTGGTAAGGATGCAGATCTCCAGACAATTTGGGTCACCCTTCAGCTAGCAGGAGTCCAAGTAAAGATGGAATTGGACACTGGATTGGCATTGATGGTCATGAATAAGAAAGATTACAAAAGGTTATTCCAACATATTCCCCTACGGGATACGGAGATTATATTGAAAACATACACGGGGCAAAGAGTGTACCCCATCGGAAAGATAGAGGTAAAAGTGGTCCACAAGGGCGAAGAAAGCCAAGTAATGGACTTATATGTGCTACCTGAAGGAGGTCCACCACTACTGGGACGGGAGTGGATTAGGAAAATGAATATGGACTGGCACTCCTTGAAGGCACTAACGGTAGATTCCGGGGAAACAGATGTCAAACCTAAACGATTGTCCAAAATATTGGATGATGCTAAAGAGGTGTTCCAGCAGGGACTGGGAACACTGAGAGGAATTACGGCAAACATCAAGATTGATGAACATGCACACCCAAAATGTTTTAAAGCCAGACCGGTACCCTATGCAATACGACCTACTGTAGAAGCGGAACTGGAAGCGCTAGAACATTCAGGTGTACTGTCTAAGGTAGATTGGAGTGAGTGGGCTACGCCCATTGTTCCCGTTATGAAACGTCCTTCGAGCAACAAGCCAGGAGAACCAGGGAAGGTTCGCATCTGTGGAGATTTCAAAATCACCGTTAATCCGGTGCTTCACACGGTGCAGTATCCGCTTCCGCGGATTGAGGATATTTTTGCTTCGTTGTCTGGCGGGAAACACTTCACCAAGATAGACCTGGCGCAGGCGTACTTGCAGATGGAGGTTGAAGAAGAGTCACGCCAATACCTCACGATCAACACGCATCGAGGTTTGTACCGGTACAATAGGCTGGTTTTTGGAGTGGCATCGGCTCCAGCAATTTGGCAGAGGGCCATGGAGCAGGTATTACAGGGAATTCCAGGCACACAATGTTACCTGGACGATATTCTGATTACGGGTGATGGTGATGAAGAACACCTCGCAAACTTGGAACTGGTGCTCAACAGACTGAAAGAGTATGGACTTAGAGTTAATCGGCAGAAATGTGAGTTCTTCCAGAAGCGGATCTCGTACTGTGGTCATGTCATTGACCGGGAGGGGCTTCATAAGTCTCCTGACAAGATAGAGGCAGTTGTAAAGGCTCCCGCTCCAGATAATGTCTCTCAGTTGAGGTCGTTTCTAGGATTGATTAACTATTACCATAAATTTCTACCAAATCTATCCACGGTACTGCACCCGCTAAACGCTGTTTTACAGAAGGGGGTACCATGGGAATGGAGCGAAAACTGTAAGAAGGCATTTCGCAAAAGCAAAGAATTGATCACCTCAGAGGAAGTGTTGGCTCACTTCAACCCGACACTGCCTATTCGGTTGGCTTGTGATGCTTCTCCATATGGTATTGGGGCAGTACTCTCACACAAGTTGCCAAATGGCACGGAAAGGCCAGTCGCGTTTGCATCCAGATCATTGACCTCCGCTGAGCGCAACTATGCGCAGATCGATAGGGAGGCTCTCAGCCTTGTATGGGGAGTGAAGAAGTTTAATCATTACCTGCAGGGCCAAAAATTCACACTTCTGACAGACCATCAACCGTTGCTATCCATTTTTAACCCTAAGAAGGGTGTTTCAGTGATGACAGCACAGCGTCTCCAGAGATGGTCCCTTTTCCTAGGGGGGCACATCAATATCAAATAGAATTCAAAGGTACGAAGCAGCATGGCAATGCTGATGGGCTGTCGCGCCTGCCACTACCTGAAGAAGAAGAAACGACGAAAGTTGACCCTGTTGAGTTATTTCATTCGACCATCATCGAGTGTTTACCAGTCACCAATGCAAGTATTGAAAGAGAAACCAGGAACGACCCGACACTGTCCAGAGTCTACGAGGTGACAGTGAAAGGATGGCCAACACGTGGTGATCCTCTGTTACCGGCATTCTCGGCAAGGCGAGACCAGCTGTCCGTCTGCCATGGTACTTTGATGTACGGGACAAGAGTGATTATTCCTCCCAAGTTAAGGGAAAGAGTTCGAAAAGAACTGCATGAAGGTCATCTGGGGGGAGTTAAGATGAAAACTCTTGCTAGGGCTTATGTATGGTGGCCGGGTATTGACCAACAGATAGAGGAGTTGACGAAAAGCTGCGCTGGGTGCCAAAAAGTGCAAAATGCACCTCCGATCGCACCACTACACCCATGGGAATGGCCTTCAGCCCCATGACAACGAGTACATATTGACTTTGCTGGTCCATTCATGGACTCCATGTTCCTAATTGCGGTGGACGCACATTCCAAATGGCCAGAAGTAATCAAGATGAATACCACTACTTCAGAAAAGACAATTGTGGTGTTAAGAACAATATTCGCAAGGAACGGATTGCCAGAACAGATCTGTTCGGACAACGGACCACAGTTCGTGTCGGAAGAATTCCAAAAATTCTTAAAGAAGAATGGGGTGAAACATTATACCTCTGCCCCATATCATCCGGCGACAAACGGGTTGGCCAAGAGATTTGTCCAAACATTCAAAAAGGCAATAAAGGCCATGAACGATGATCAGATTCCGCTACAGCACAAGGTGGACAATTTCCTAATGGCATATCGAAACGCCGCTCATGCAGTGACTAACCAAAGTCCTGCCATGATGTTTTATAACAGGAGGTTGCGGTCCAGGTTGGACTTGTTAAAACCAAATGTGCGGAGGGAAGTGGAAAACAAACAGTTCCGGCATATTAATAACAAGACCACTCGAAGTTTCGACGTAGGACAACCAGTGTTGGCAAGGGGCTATGGAAACGAAAAATGGCAGTCCGGAACAATTCGGGCCAGACAAGGACCTCTGATGTACACAGTAGATATTGGTAACAATGTGATAAGGCGTCATGCGGATCAACTGGTAGAATCGAGAGCAAGGGTCGAACCCATGGTTGCGACAGAGACAACTGTGGAAGACGTTAATGAACCTGAAGCATCTACCTCGGCAGGGAATGTACCTGATGATGATAACACCCAATGCATGGGAGACCAACTAGAGGAATCACCTCAGCAACAGGAATCAGAGACCACTGAAAGGCGTTATCCAAATCGAATCAGAAGGCCTCCTGAGAGACTGAACCTTTGAACTATTTATACCTGAAGTTATATATGTTATTATGTTATGTTAAATGGGGATATGACTGTTAAGCTAAAAAGGGAGGATTGTGGTGTATGTAACCTGTTCCACCTTAAGAGAACTTAAGCCTGTTCCACCTTAAGAGATGTACTACTTTCTCTGGCTGCTGTATACGTAATACCGGTGGTGACCACCGGTATATAAGCACTGTGTAGTAATATTGTATTTTAGTATAGTCCTGACCTCCAACCAGTAAAGACCTGTTGAACTTTAATCTTGTAGTCTGTGTTAGTAATTACAACTAGAACACACAGACTTAACACCCAACACTGTCCCATACTGCCCAACACTGACCAACACTGCTCTGCACTGCCCAACACTGCCGAACACTGCCCTGAACTGGCCCATATTGCCCCACACTGCCCAACACTTTGCACCACTGACCAACACCGCCCCACACTGTCCCACACTGCCCCACACTGTCCCATACTGTCCCACACTGCCCTACACTGCCCCACACTGCCCCACATTGCCCCAAACTGCCAAACACTGCCCAAAACTGGCCCACACTGCCCAAAACTGCCTACACTACCCCAGACAGCCCCAAACTGACCAACACTACCCCGCACTGCCCCACACTGCCCAACACTGTACCACACTGCCCCACACTGCCAAACACTGCCCCATACTGCCCCACACTGCCCAATGCTGCCCCACAATATCCCACAATGCCCCACAATGCCCCAAATTGCCAAACACTGCCCCATACTGCCCCACAATGCCCCACACTGCTCCACATTGCCCCAAATTGCCAAACACTGCCCAACGCTGGGCCACACTGCCCCACACTGTCCTACACTGCCCAACACTACCCCACACTGCCCCACACTGTCCCACAATGCCCCACATTGCCCCAAACTGCAAAACACTGCCCAAAACTGGCCCACACTGCCCAACACTGCCTACACTACCCCACACAGCCCCAAACTGACCAACGCTGCCCCACACTGGCCCACACAGACCAGAACTGCCCCACACCACTCCACACTGCCCCATACTGCCCAATACTACCCCAAGCTGCCCCACACTGCCCCGCACTGCCCTACACTGCCTCGCATTGGCCCACACAGACCAACACTGCCCCACACTGCCCAACACAGTCCCACACTGCCCCACTCTACCCAACACTGCCCAACTTTGCCCCACACTGCCCTACACTGTCCTGCACTACCCCACTATGCCCCACACTGCCCCACACAGTCCCACACTGCCCAACACTGCCACAAAATGGGTCACACTGCCCCACAATGCCACACACTGCCCAACACTGCCCCATACCACCCAACACTGCCCCACACTGCCCCACACTGCCCCACCCTGCCCCACACTGCCTCACACTGCCCAACACTGTCCCACACTGACCCACACTTCCCCACACTGACCCACACTGCTCAAAACTTCGCCTCACTGACCCACATTGCCCCACACTGCCCCAAACTGCCCAACACTGCCCCACACTTCCACACACTGCCCCATACTGTCCTACACTGCCCAACACTGCCCCAATGTGCCCAGTACTGCCCCACACTGCCCCACACTGCCCCACACTGCACAACACTGTCCCACACTGTCCCACACAGCCCCGCACTGCCTCACATTGCCCAACACTGACCAACGCTGCCCCACAATGCCCAACACTGCCCCACATTGCCCCAAACTGCCAAACACTGCCCAACACTGGGCCACCCTGCCCCACACTGTCTAACACTGCCCAACATTGCCCCACACTTCCACACACTTCCATACACTGCCCCTTACTGTTCCACACTGCCCAGCAATGCTCCACTGTGCCCAGTACTGCCCCACACTGCCCCAAACTGCCCCAACTTGTCCCACACTGCCCCAAACAACCCCACACTGCCCAATACTGCCCCACACTGCCCCAGACTGTTCCACACTGCCCATTACTGCCCCACACTGCCCAAAACTGCCCCACACTGTCCCACACTGCCCCACACTGTCCCACGCTGTCCCACACTGCCCTACACTGCCCCACACTGCCCCACACTGCCCCACATTGCCCCAAACTGCCAAACACTGCCCCACACTGCTCCACACTGTCATAAACTGCCCAACACTACCCCACAGTTCCCCACACTGCCCCACATTGCCCCAAATTGCCAAACACTGCCCAACACTGGGCCACACTGCCCCACACTGTCCTACACTGCCCAACACTGCCCCACACTGCCCCACATTGCCCCAAACTGCCAAACCCTGCCCATAACTGGCCCACACTGCCCAACGCTGCCTACACTACCCGACACAGCCCCAAATTGACCAACACTGACCCACACTGGCCCACGCAGTCCAGAACTGCCCCACACTACCCTGCACTGCCCCACACTGCCCAACACTGTACCACACTGCCCCACACTGCCAAACACTGCCCCATACTGCCCCACACTGCCCCACACTGCCCCACACCGCCCCACACTGCCCTCACTGCCCCACACTGTCCAACACTGACCCACACTGTCCCACACTGCCCAACATTGCCCTACACTGCCCAACACTGCCCCACACTGCCCCAACTTGTCCCACACTGCCCCAAACTGTCCCACACTGCCCAATACTGCCCCACACTGCCCCAGACTGTTCCACACTGCCCAGTATTGCCCCACACTGCCCAACACTGCCCCACACTTTCCCACACTGCCCCACACTGTCCCACACTGCCCTACACTGACCCACACTGACCCACACTGACCCACACTGCCCAACACTGCCCCACACTACCCCACACTCTCCCACACTGCCCCACACTGCCCAACACTGTCCCACACTGCCCTACACCACCCCACGTCGCCCCACACTGACCAACACTGCCCCACACTCTCCCAAACTGCCCAACACTGCCCCACACTGCCCCAAGTTGTAAAAGCAGAAAATAGGCCTGTGATGAAATATATGCCTTCATCAGCCTATGTGTTTTACCTGTGTGTTTCACCTGCTTGTATTGTGTGAACCGCCCCCTTTTGTTCCTATTGTGTGTATTGGCTACGCCCCTGTCTTTTGCCATATAAAGGTTTCAGGAGCTGTATGAGTCATTCCTACCAGACGCCCCCTGTAATGCTGCTATGTTCTTAGTGATTAAAAGCCTTAGTTGAATCCTTTAAATTCCTTGTCTTTGAGTTATTGAAGGCACATCAATTTTAAGCGATGCGTCCGACTTCGCTTTAGCAGCCACCCTCAACCAGGATGGGCGGCCCATAGCCTTTTTCTCAAGAACCCTCCAAGGGCCCGAGATCAGGCAATCCTCGGTAAAGAAGGAGGCCCAGGCCATAGTGGAGGCAGTGCGGCACTGGAGGCACTAGCTAGCCGGCAAACGCTTCACCCTGCTTACCGACCAGCGGTCGGTAGCCTTCATGTTTAACAACAAACAGAGGGGGAAGATCAAGAACGACAAAATTCTCAGGTGGCGGATCGAACTCTCCACGTTTGAGTACGACATAATATATAGGCTGGGGGCCCTCAACGAATCCCCCGACGCCCTATCACGAGGGATGTGTGCCAGCATCCAGGGGGACAGGCTACAGGGCCTCCACAATGGCCTCTGCCACCCGGGGGTCACCCGGCTATTCCACTTTATAAAATCCCGTAACCTGCCCTATTACATCGAGGAGGTCCGGTCTATGACCAGGGACTGCCGCACTTGTGCGGAATGCAAGCCCCGTTTTTTCAGGCCAGACCGAGCCCACCTGATCAAAGCTACACGGCCATTCGAGCGCCTGAGCTTAGATTTCAAGGGACCACTCCCCTCCACCGACCGCAATGTGTACTTCCTCAACATTGTGGACGAGTACTCCCGCTTCCCATTCGCCTACCCCTGCCCAGATATGACCAGTGCCACGGTCATCAAGTGCCTCGGCAACCTGTTTTGCACATTCGGCATGCCCAACTACATCCACACTGACAGGGGGGCGTCGTTCATGAGCGATGAATTGCGCCAATACCTGCTGTCAAAGGGGATAGCCACGAGTCGGACCACTAGCTATAACCCCTGGGGTAATGGGCAAGTGGAGAGGGAGAACGCGACAGTGTGGAAGACCTTAGCACTAAGGTCTAAAGGCCTCCCCACCTCCCGCTGGCAGGAGGTCCTCCCAGACATACTCCACTCGATAAGGTCGCTACTGTGTACTGCTACTAACACCACTCCTCACGAGAAGATGTTTGTTTTTCCCCGCAAATCAACCTCAGGAGTATCCCTACCTGCGTGGCTCTCCGCCCCAGGGACAGTCCTGTTACGGAAACATGTGAGGGGCCACAAAATGGATCCCCTCGTGGAGGCAGTACACCTACTCCACGCAAACCCACAGTACGCGTACGTCAAGCACGCCGCCATAAAGGACCTCGCCTCGGCAGGAAGTGACGACGACGACCCATCACCACCACCCCCAGAAGAACCTCCACCATCCCCAGAGGTATCCTCACCACCCCCAGCAGTACCTGCAACAACCCCAGCACATGGGTGTGCCCAGGAGGGCACCACGGACTCCCGGTCGGAACCCGAGGTACTGTTGCGACGTTCAGGAAGGACTATCACCCCCCCGGACAGAATAAATCTGTAGAAGGGGTGAATGTGATGAAATATATGCCTTCATCAGCCTAAGTGTTTTACCTGTGTGTTTCACCTGCTTGTATTGTGTGAACCGCCCCCTTTTGTTCCGATTGTGTGTATTGGCTACGCCCCTGTCTTTTGCCATATAAAGGTTTCAGGAGCTGTATGAGTCATTCCTACCAGACGCCCGATGTGGGAAGACCTGTAATGCTGCTATGTTCTTAGTGATTAAAAGCCTTAGTTGAATCCTTTAAATTCCTTGTCTTTGAGTTATTGAAGGCACATCAAGGCCAAGAAACACTCGGATGTAAACCAGCAGTCTAAAGGATGAACCAGCAACTAATCTTTATGAAGTCCTTTCAATAGCTCTGCTGCAGGTTCCTTGCTGCTTGTTGGCACCATGATTTACTGAGCGAGTTTATCGGGGCAAGTCAGACGCTGGGGCAGCTCAATTTCACTAAAGGGTCCAACATGTTTACATGCTCCAGCATTCACCCTGGACACCTATGGAGGACACAATTCAATATGGCAGGTGGCGCACTTCTGGCGCGGAATGAGTGTGTGCTCACCGCCCGCCATATTGTCCCCTTACACCTGTAAAATGGGAGCAGTGCATCAGATTTCAAGGCCCAAAAGAAGTCTCAGTTAATATTACAGAACTGCCTCTTGAAGCATTTTTGCAACAAAAATGGACCATAAAATTCCTCTTTAAATACATGCACTCTATACCACTAATTCAACAAAGTGAAGATATAAGTAAGTAAAATATTGAATCTATGATACAGTTGCGGTATTAAATTGCTGGTCGTCCCATTGGCCAGATGTGGAGTGCGTAAGCAGGATCTATGATGGAGTTGTTGTGTTAAATTGCTGGTGGTCCCGTTGGCCAGATGTGGAGTGCATAAACAGGATCTATGATGGAGTTGCTGTGTTAAATTGCTGGTCGTCCAGTTGGCCAGATGTGGAGTGTGTAAACAGGATCTATGATGGAGTTGCTGTGTTACATTGCTGGTCGTCCAGTTGGCCAGATGTGGAGTGTGTAAACAGGATCTATGATGAGAAGCAGCTGCCCACCAGACAGGAAGCCACTAATTGATGTCAGCCTCATGTTCGTGAGCTCAATGTGCTGGCAATGTACAGGTCCAGTAACCTGTGAAAGGACAAAGCAAGCTTCACAGTTCTGGAATAAACCTTGTGCCATTATCCCGCCTCCTCCTGCATCTGGACACCTCACCCTCCATGGCCTTTGTTGATTTCCAGGCATTAAACTCCTCGCACTTTAAAGTCCAGAGAGTAGGGTCCCAGCTCACTCTCTGGGAAAAAGGGGAGAGAAGGAGACAGAGGAGGATGGGGAGGAGAATGAGTGGTGTGGTACAGAGGGATAGGGAAAAGGGGAGAGGGATCGGGAGATGGGTGGCAGAGAGGGATAGAGTGAGAGGGGGAGGGAGGGGATTGGGATAGTCATGGGAGAGAGGGATAGGGGTGAGGGATAGGGGAGAGGGATACGGAGAGGAATAAAGTTGAGGTGGGAGAGAGGGAGAGGCAGGGGGATAGGGATGGGGCGGGGGAGAGGGATAAGGATGGGGAGAGGGATGGAGTGGGCAGAAGGAGAAGGGCAGAGGGATGAGTGGAGAGAGAGGGAGAGGGAGGATGATAGGATAAGGGTGGGGGAGAGGGAGAGAGATAAGATAGGAATAGGAGTGGGGAGAGGGAGAGAGATAGGGGTGGGGAGAGGGAGAGCCAGGGAGATAAGGATAGGGATGGGGTGGGGGAGAGGGACAGAGAGAGGGATAGGGGAGAGGGACAGAAAGAGGGATAGGGCAGAGGAAGAGGTGGAGTTAGTGCTGTGAGTTCCTTGCTTTGCCGATTCTGAAATTAATTGAAAATCCTAGTAATTACTGCTTCATCATTGTTGAATGCATAAGTGTATAAAAAGCTTTTTGTATGATTTTAAAATTCTCATCCATGCTTTCAAATCACTCCATGGCCTCACCCCTTCCTATTTCTGTAATCTCCACCAGCCCCACAACCCCCCCGAGATATCCGCATTCCTCGAATTCTGCTCTCTTGAGCATCCCTGATTATAATCGCTCAACCATTGGTGACTGTTACATTGTTATAGTATCACATCGTTAAATGGAACTACTTTGGTATGGAACTACTTTGGTATGGTGTAGTTATATTGCTATGTGGCACACTGTGCATGGGCAGTGCACAGTGCAGCGTCGGACATCTTGTATCACTCCGCACCATGCGGCAACACAGAAACAAAGCAGAAATACAGCTAGTAAAAGCAGTAACTAAAATGAGCTAAGAGTGTCTGTATTATTTATAGTAAAAGAACACAAGGAGACACAATATGGTGGCAGCGGTATAAGTGAGTACAAAATTGTGCTATACGAACTACGAATAAGACGAAAAGTGATTTTATGAGGTGATTGAGAGTGAATCGTACGGGAAACTAAAATGACTGCACTGACTGTGCAAATGCAACCCCTCATGAACTGGGAAGCCGACGATATAGTAGAAGCATTCCGCAAGTTCAAACAGAAATGTGAGCTTACGTTCAAAAGCTTCCTGAAGGGCACTACCAACGAGGAAAAGGTTAGTTACATTCTGTTGTGGACAGGAGAAAAAGGTCTAGATTTGTATAATAGCTGGAGTTTGACTGAAGAGGAAAAGGAAAACCCTGCAACAATTTTTGATAAATTCAGCATCCATCTAGAGCCTAAATCCAATCACCGTATACACAGATACAAATTCCAGAGTCTAAGACAGGAACCCGGTGAAACAGCTGACAATTTCCTGACAAGGCTGAGAAATGAAGCCAGCAAGTGTAAATTTAAGGAAATGCAGGAAAGGCTTGTGGACCAGCTAATATGGGAGTCAGCGCATGTAGAGGTACAAAAAGCCCTGATAGGAAAAGAAAAGCTCGGAATAACAGAGGCTATAGATACTGCGAGAGCTCATGAAGCCATGAAGCAGCAAATGAAAACGCTGATTTCTCAAACGGCTGACATGCGGACGGCTTCTGAGACGGACAACAGAGTGGATGCAGTGAGAGAAAAGTACAACACACAAAGACATGCACATGACAACGGGGGAAACATGTGCAGAAATTGTGGAAGACCGCACGATTACACAGACAAGAGGAAATGTCCAGCATATGGAACAAGCTGCAATGCATGTGGCAAACTAAACCACTGGGAAAAGAGGTGTAGAACGAAGAAAGAAGGAACATACATCAAAAACAAAAAGGCGGACAGCAGAACCAGGGAAAGAAACACAATGGATGAGCAGGATGATGATGATGATCACGACAATGCACTAAACATCGAAACCATAAAGATACAGCTTCACGAGATGTCCAGAGTGGAAAATACTCCAAGGAGAGAATTGCACACCATCATCCAAATCAAAAAAAAGGTCAAAGATCGGCCCACAACCATCAACTTAAAGTTGAAGCTGGCCACAGGGGCTCAGAGCAACATTCTCCCATTGAGACTGTACCAGCAGATTTTTCCGGAAACCTGAGAGAAGATGGCTACCCGAAAAATGGTTGTTTAAAGGCAAGTAATGTCACGCTGACAGCATACAGGGGGAGTGAGATTAATCAACTCAGAATAACCTTTATCAAAGGGACACATAAAAGAAAGAACATCAATTGCATGTTCTATGTCACCGACACTGAGGGGCCAGCGATCCTGGGATTAAACAGCTGTGAGAAGTTGAGATTGATCTCAGTGCATCACGAGCTGACAGAAACGCCACTGAAGATAGGGAGCAACACCCCACTGGAGAACCGCCCACAAATCAAGAGTAAAAAAGACTTGATAGACATGTATCCAGAATGTTTCGATGATACAGTGGGATGTTTCGGCGATTTCCAATACCACATCATCATCGATCCATCGGTAAAGCCCGTTATCCATGCTCCATGAAAAGTACCCATCGAGCTGAAGACAAAGCTTGAAAGAGAGCTAAAGGAGATGGAAGAAAAGGGAGTGATCGTAAAGGTCACTGAACCCACAGACTGGGTAAACTCAATTGTGGTACGAGAAAAGCCAAACGGGCGTCTCAGAATATGTTTGGACCCCAAAGATCTAAACCAGGCGATAAAGAGGGATCACTATCCCACCCCAACGCTAGAGGAGATTACGCCATCACTGGCAGGAGCCAAGGTTTTCTCAAAACTAGATGCCAGAAATGAATATTGGAACGTGAAGTTGGATGAGGAATCAACAACACTGATAACACCATTTGGGCGTTACAAATTCCTGCGGCTACCATTCGGGCTAAATGTCAGTCAAGATATCTTTCAACAGAAAATAGACGAGACATACAGAGGCTGTGAAGGAGCTATAGGAATAGCTGATGATATTCAGATCTATGGAGCAGATGAAAGAGACCATGACATGCACCTACATGAGGCCATGGAGAGTACCAGGAAGGCTGGCATCAAGTTAAATGCAGATAAGTGCATAGTTAAAGTCAAGGAATGCCAATTCTTCGGTATGATTTATACACCAGAGGGAGTCAAGCCAAATCCAGAGAAGATTGCGGCGATTGCTGAAATGAAACCACTCAAAGACAAGAAAGAGCTGAGGAGTTACCTCGGCTTGGTCCAATACATGAGTTCTTTCATCCTACACATGTCAGAACATACAACAAATCTCAGAGAGCTATTGAAAGAAGACACCGAATACCAGTGGTCTGAATCACACGAAAGGAATTTCAAACAACTTAAAGAACTGTTGTGCAAAGAAACAAATCTGTCATATTATGACAGAAGAAAACCAATCACTCTGCAAGTAGACGCTTCTACCAGAGGACATGGGGCAGCTCTGGTGCAGGAAGGAAAGCTGATAGCTTTCGCATCAAAGGCCTTGGCGTCAGCTGAGATGAGATACGCCAACATAGAAAGAGAACTATTAGCAGTAGTGTACGGATGCGAGAAATTCCATACATACCTATATGGCAGGTGATTTACAATAGAGAGTGACCATCGTCCACTTGAACAGGTCTATAAGAAGAATCTGTGCAAAGCACCTGCAAGACTGCAAAGACTACTTCTAAGGATCCAAAGCTATGACTTCACGCTTAAATATAAGCCAGGAAAGGAAATGGTGCTAGCAGATGCGTTGTCTCGATTGTCACCATATGAGAAACACGAGGTGGGGGGCCTAACAGTAAAAATCCACCACCTAGTGAATGTTACCCCTACAATGCTCAGTCAAATCAGAGATGAGACTAGCAAAGATGAGGAGTTGCAACTATTCACACAACCAGTAATACAGGGGTGGCCGGAGAGAATCCAGCAGGTACAGGCGACAATTCGTCAATACTGGACGATTAAAGACGATATTGCAGTAGAAGACCGTATTCTCCTTGCTGGATCGAGGATCATCGTGCCAAAGACGATGCAGACACAACTTCTCCATCTCATACATGAAGGCCACATGGGAATGGAGAAATGCAAGCTGAGAGCCAGATCAGCTGTATACTGGATAGGCATGTACAAAAATATCGAACAGATGGTCTCTGCATGTGGTATGTGCCAGAAATACAGAAATGCACAACAGAAAGAGGAGATGATACCTAGTGAAATACCGTCAAGACCATGGCACACTGTTGGGGCAGATCTCTTCATGTGCAATCAAGAATGGTATCTCATAGTGGCAGATTACTATTCCAAGTTTCCTTTTGTGAGAAGGATGAAAGACTTGAGAGCCACAACTACCACCAGGATTGCAAAAAGCTTGTTTGCTGAACAAGGAATCCCGGAAAAGGTAATCTGTGACAATGGAACCCAGTTCACATCGAGTGAATTCAGAGCTCTGGCAGAAAAGTATGGGTTCAAAATAGTAACCTCATCCCCACATTTCCCAAGGGGACACGGGTTCATCGAAAGACAGATCCAGACTGTCAAGAGAACTCTCATCAAAAGTAGTGAGATGGGGGAAGACCAAGACCTTGCCCTCCTATCACTCAGATCAACACCACTGAAAGCAGACATGAAATCACCTGCGGAATTGCTGAATGGGAGGAAGTTTAAGACTACACTACCAGCAAAAATACATCCTCCCCAGGACCAGGAGGACTTCAGACAAAAGCTGGCAGAAGCACAAATTGTAGGAAGCAAACATTACGATAAACATGCAAAGACGATACCAGAATTGCTGAATGGACAATCAGTGCATGTGCAAGACCCAGTGTTGAAAACCTGGAATCCAGCCAAGGTCATTGGAAAAGCTGATACTCCAAGATCCTACTTCATAGAGACTGAACCTGGTAACCAATACAGACGCAATAGACTCCACATCAGACCTTCACCTGAAATCACAGAATCACAGAAACCCCACAGTGCAGATAGAGGCCATTTCAGCCCATCGAGCCTGCACCGACACATATCCCACCCGATCCCCGTAACCCCTACACCAATACATATCCCACCCTATCCCCGTAACCCCACGTATTTAATCCCCCTAACACTAAGGGTCAATTTATCATAGCCAATCAACCTAACCCGCACATCTTTGGACTGTGGGAGGAAACCGGAGCACCCGGAGGAAACCCACGCAAACACGGGGAGAATGTGCAAACTCCACACAGACAGTCACCCGAGGCCGGATTCGAACCCGGGTCCCTGGCGCTATGAGGCAACAGTGCTAACCACTATGCCACCGTGCTGAACTGGATAAGCAGCAGACAACACCAGCAACATTGACAACACCAGCTACCACAAGCAGTACAACACCAGAAACAAGCGCTACAAATCAAACAACCACGAGCATGCACACTCCAACTCCAAAGGCGACAGCAACAACAACAATGAGAGTGGAACACACCAAAACACCGCAGAGAGGAATGGTCACCACCAAATCCACAAGATGGAGGGACAACATCCAACCACCTGAGCGATATCGCGAATAAATAAAAACTCATGATTCTTTGTAGTTGATAATAATAGTTTAGATATAATATTTGTTAATTTAAATTGTTAAATTTCATGTTTCATTTTTTGAGAAAGAGGGATGTTACATTGTTATAGTATCACATCGTTAAATGGAACTACTTTGGTATGGAACTACTTTGGTATGGTGTAGTTATATTGCTATGTGGCACACTGTGCACGGGCAGTGCACAGTGCAGCGTCGGACATCTTGTATCACTCTGCACCATGCGGCAGCACAGAAACAAGGCAGAAATACAGCTAGTAAAAGCAGTAACTAAAATGAGCTAAAAGTGTCTGTATTATTTATAGTAAAAGAACACAAGGAGACACAACAGTGACCGTGCTTTCTGTTGCCTAGGCCCTAAGCTCTGGAATTCCCTGCCTAAACCTTTCTGCCTCTCTACCGCTCGTTCCTCCATTAAGACACTCCTTAAAACCTGTTATGTATTGTGTGTTCTATTGTGTGTTCTCCTCCCACCTGTGGTGGCGCTGTCACAGGAGTTAAATGGTCGGGTGTTCTCTGTTAAGTTTAGCTCTCTTTGTTCGGAACTTTCCAGAACTTCCTTTCCTTCCAATAAAGCACATCATGTTTGAATCTCTGAGTTCTGAGTCCTAAATTGTGTCTAGGTAGAAAGGTACCGACACAACAAGTGGCAACGAGGAGCGGATGAATCTGCGTACGTTATGGGTGCAGTGAGTAAACAGAAAATTTAATTTGAAACGTGAGATGGCTACTATATTAGGAAACATCAGTGATTTTGATGAAAATGTGGAGCAATGGAGCGCATATACGGAATGTTTTGACTATTTTGTATTGGCGAATGCGGTGGCAAATGAAAAGGTCGTGCCTACCTTTTTGAGTGTAATCGGGCCGAAGACATTCAATTTACTTTGCAGCCTCGTGCAGCCAGATAAGCCAGGAACTAAAACATATAAGCAACTAGTGGAAATTCTTGGAGCAGATTTTTCACCAAAACCTCTGGTTATTGCTGAGAGATTTCGATTTCACAAACGGAATCAAGAGGAGGGGGAATCAGTGACGATGTTTATTGCAGTTTTAAAAAGGTTGTCGGAACACTGCCAGTTCAAGGAGGTGCTGAATGAAACCATTAGAGACAGAATTGTGTGTGGTCTGCAAAATGCTGCCACACAGAAGCGCCTTCTTACTGAAACCTTACTCTTGAAAATGTCATTGATGTTAGTGTCTCCATGGAGATGGCAGAAAAGGAGGCTCACCAGTTGAGTTCAACAGGGAGAGTTCACAAGGTGTCATCTGAGCCTAAAGGTGCGCGGAACGGCACATGTTACCGTTGTGGGAAAACGGGCCATCACGCTAATGACTGCTGGTGTATGGAGCTGGAATGCCGAAATTGTGGCAAAAAGGGTCACATTGAACGCGCCTGTAGAGGTAAAAAAAGAACAGACAGAGCTGGGAAGCATGGAAGCAAAATGTCTGTATTTGGACAAGAGAGGAAAAAGAGTGTTCATTCAGTGCAGTATGATGGAACAAGCAAAACAGAGGGGAGCGACACCTCTGAGGAGGAAGAGGTGCACATACTGACAGTTGCAGGTGATTCAAATGGCTACTGGGTGTCACCACTGGTGGAGGGACAAACAGTGCGGATGGAGGTAGACACAGGCGCGGCTGTGTCCCTTTTTTCAGACACTGTCTGCAACAAAATGCTAAAGCATCTTACCCTTCAGCCAACAAACATTGTGCTAAAGACGTATACCGGCGAACCTGTGGCCATGAGAGGCGTCATTGAGGTGACAGGTAAATTGAACGGACAGACTGCAAAACTGCCACTATATGTGGTAAAGGGAAATTACCCATCGCTACTGGGACATGCGTGGCTAGAGAAAATCACGCTGGACTGGTCTGCAGTTCGCATGATGTCAAAAGGGGAGTCAGGTCTGACTGCAGTGTTAAACAAACATGCAGAACTCTTCAATGGGGAACCTGGGAGCATGAAAAAGATCAGCATGAGACTGGACATTAAACCTGACAGCAAGCCGAAGTTTCACAAAGCCCGACCTGTACCCTATGCAATTAGGCCAAAAGTTGAGGCTAATTGGAGGCCTTAGTCAAGAATGGAGTCCTGGAGCCTGTGAGCATGAGCAAATGGGCCACACCCATTGTTCCTGTCCTGAAAAAGGATGGATCTGTTCGAATCTGCGGGGATTTTAAAGTGACTATTAACCCGGTGCTGTCTGCGGAACAGTACCCTCTTCCCCTCATTGAGGATATTTTTACGGGCCTGGCCAGAGGGCAAAAGTTCAGCAAAATAGACTTATGCCAGGCTTATCTACAAATGCATGTCGATGACAAATCAAAGGAGCTGCTGACAATTGTGACACACAAGGGGCTATACAGGTACTCCGCCTTCCGTTTGGAATTACGTCGGCCCCTGCTCTATTCCAAAGGGCAATGGATCAGATTTTGAGTGGACTGCATGGAGTCCAGTGCTACCTGGATGACATCCTTTTCACTGGGACAAATGAGGAGGATCATCTTCTGAACTTGGATGCGACACTACAACGACTGAAAGAGTACGGACTCAGAGTTCGTAAAGACAAATGTGAATTCTTTCAGTCTTCAGTTGAGCACCTGGGGCATGTGATTGATGCATAAGGCGCCGTCAAAGGTCAAGGCGATCGTGGAGGCCCCAGCACCCCAGAACGTGAGCCAGTTACGTTCATTTCTGGGGCTACTTAACTACTATGGGAAGTTTATTCCAGACTTAGCAACATTGCTGAAGCCGTTACATCAGTTGCTATGTCAAGGCAAAACATGGAAATGGACTGAACTGTGCAATGAAGCTTTCGCCCAAGCAAAGAAAGCATTGCAGAAATCGGAGGTCCTGACACACTTCGACCCAAAGCTACCCGTGCAGCTAGCATGTGATGCATCACCATATGGTGTGGGAGCAGTCATATCCCACATCATGCCTTCGGGTGGAGAGAAACCTATCGCCTTCGCATCACGCACCTTGAACAAGGCCGAGAGTAACTATGCGCAGTTCGAGCGCAAGGCCTTGGGAATCGTTTTTGGAATTCGAAAATTTCATCAGTACCTGTTTGGGAGAAGGTTCACACTCCTGACGGACCACCGTCCATTGACTTCAATCTTCGGGCCCCACACCGGAATTCCGTCTCTCGCTGCAAGCAGGATGCAAAGGTGGGCTTTACTCTTGTCAGGACACACATACGACATCAAATATCGCAAATCAGACTTGCACGGCAACGCAGACGGTCTCTCGAGGCTACCCTTGCCTGTTACTCCCCCAGAGCCTCATCAGATAGACATCTTCTACTTTAGACAAGTGGAGGGAGCACCTGTCACTGCAGTTCAGGTGCGAAGGTACACCCGCAACGAACCAGTCCTGTCTGAGGTAATGGACGATGCCATTCGAGGGAGAGCTATGGGAGATTCTCCTAGTTTGAAACCTTACGTTTCAAAAAGAAATGAGCTCTCCGTCCAGGCAGGTTGTCTTCTTTGGGGACGCCGTGTCATCATTCCGCCACCTCTGAGGGAACCTTACTGCAACAACTTCATACAGGCCACAGTGGGATGGTTCGGATGAAGGAAATGGCAAGAAGCTACTTCTGGTGGCCAGGTCTCGATGGGAATATTGAGGAGAAAGCCAAAACATGTTCCCCATGTCAAAGGGTCCGGAATGTTCCACAGCTGGCAACCCTACACCCCTGGGATTGGCCTGCAGAAGTGTGGCAGCGCGTACATGTGGACTTCGCCGGTCCTTTCGAAGAGAAGATGTTTATGGTGGTTGTAGACGCTCGTAGCAAGTGGCCGGAGGTCACTGTGATGAGGTCTACCACGGCAGAGAAAACAATTGAGAAACTTGGTGAGATGTTATGGCTCACCGGAACAACTCGTAAGTGACAATGGTCCACAATTTGTATCACAGGAGTTTGCAACCTTCCTGCATGTGAATGGTGTCCAACACATCAGGTCTGCGCCCTATCATCCCTCTACTAACGGCCAGGCAGAAAGGTTCGTGCAAACTTTGAAGCACGCCTTGAAGGCATCGCAAGGTCAGGGCTCAATCCCCCAATGTCTGAACAGCTTCCTGTTGTCCTACAGGAACGAGCCGCATGCCACAACCAAAACTTCCCCCGCTTCGCTCATGATGAAGAGGCAGTTGCGGACAAGTTTTGACTTACTCAAACCTCCAAGGGCAGAGCAGGTTGTCCATCATCAACAACAAGCTCAAGTTGAAAAGAGAGAGAAAAGAGCCAAGGAGAGACGGTTTCATCCGGGAGAGCACGTCCTAACTCGAAACTACAACACTGGACCGAAATGGGTTCCTGCTACGGTGATCGCGCAGACGGGCCCTGTGTCTTACACGGTTGAGACTGCTGAGGACGTCATCTGGAGAAGACACACAGATCAACTGTTGCTAGGAGCAGAAACAGCTACAGAGGCTCCAACGGCTGGTTGGCCTGAACTGTTTCCGGATGATACCACAAACCAGCATCCTTTGCCACAGTGCTCTTCTCCAACACAGGAAGTCAAAGAGACTGTTCCACCTGTGCAAACTCCTGACTTTTGACTGACACAGGCACCTTCTCCATCCAGGCCTGTGTCAATGCCTACTGCTGTGGAAGCCAGCGATGACCGCCGGTATCCTGTCGGAGAGTGGCGGCCTCCAAGACGCTTGGATCTGTAGGCTTAGTGACTTATCCACAAGACTGGGGCAGAATAAACCCCAGGGTAAAGTCAGGGTTTGAGGCAGTCTACCTCTACCCTAGGTTAGTTGAGTGCATTGAAAGTAACTTACCTGTTGTGGAATAATGTGGACCTTCCATTTAAGAGGGGAGGAAATGTTATGTATTGTGTGTTCTATTGTGTGTTCTCCTCCCACCTGTGGTGGCGCTGTCACAGGAGATACATGGTTGGGTGTTCTCTGTTAAGTTTAGCTCTCTTTGTTCGGAACTTTCCAGAACACCCTTTCCTTCCAATAAAGCACTTCATGTTTGAATCTCTGAGTTCTGAGTCCTAAATTGTGTCTAGGTAGAAAGGTACCGACACAACAAAACCTACCTCTTATCTGCTCTAATATCTCCTTATGTGGTTCAGTGTCAAATTTTGTTTGAGAACACTTCTGTGAAGCGCCTTGGGACATTTTGCTATGTTAAAGGCGCTATATAACTACAAGTTTATGTTATTTTACATTTCAGGCACTCAAAGTAAGCTTCCCTGCCCACCCTAGGTGGAGTATGGTTAAGAACTTTGAGAGATCAAGACCCCTAAAGGACATGTCTTCCATCAATATTCCTTTTAAAAATTCAAATACTTGAAAGAGAATGAGAATGAAACATCCTTTTTTCTTATCTGGTGTCTCTTGGCTTTTGGCTAGTTTTGTTTAACATGAATGCTGGTTGCACATCTAGGGGAACTTGCTTAGCTGAGTAACTGCCCCCAGCTATCAGTTCAAAACACCCTGTACAAAACAATTAACAAATACATTAGCAAAGCTTTCAACCGTTTCACATCAGTAGATTAATATACCTGTTAAAAGTGCAGATAAAGAATATCCATGTGAATACTGTTAGATCCGTGGTTCAGTAGATAAAGAATTACACGGACGCTGTATATAACAAACAACAGGTCTTTACTGGAGGAGGGTCATCTCTAGACTGGAGTACAGAGGCATGCGCACAGCTTATATACCGGTGTGGTTACTGCCGGTACTACAGTATACAGGAGCTGTAAAAAGTAGTTCTGACTTAAAGCATATACACTACAATTCCTCCCTTTTTAGATTAATAATACCCCCTTAATATTCAAATAACAATTACATTTTTACATGTACATTCAATAACAAAAAGTCCACTTATAGATTCAGTCTTTGGGGCGGCTTCCTGACCCTTTCGGGATAGTGCCTTTCCGGAGGTTCTTGTTCTTGGTGCAGAGGCGATTCTGACCCCTTTTCATCGGGTAGTTCATTGGGTTCCACTGCTACTGGGTCTGAAGTAGATGCTACCGGTATGTTGGGTTCATCCCCAGGTACTCGAGACATGGGGTTGACGCCTTCCTGTGACACTAAGATCTGATCGACGTGGCGTCTCACAATGTTCTCCCCAACATCCACTGTGTACATTAATGGCCCCTGCCTTGTACATATCGTTCCGGGTTGCCACTTCTCTGTTCGATAGTCACGGGCCAAGACTGGTTGCCCTACATTGAAGCTCCTTGTCGGCTTCTCGTTGATGTGCTGGAATTGTTTGTCCTCAACATTTCTTCGCACATTTGGTCTGAGCAAATCCAGACGAGATCTCAACCTTCTGTTAAAGAACATCATGGCCGGGGTCTGGTTGGTAACTGCATGTGTCGCGTTTCGGTAGGCTAATAAGAAATTGTCCATCTTATGCTGTAGTGGAATTTCATCATCGCACATGGCCTTTATCGCCTTCTTAAAGGTTTGTACGAACCTCTCAGCCAATACATTGGTGGCTGGATGATACGGGGCGGATGTGTAATGCCTTACCCCATTCCTTTTAATGAATTTTTGGAACTCGTCGGACACAAACTGTGGTCCATTATCAGAGCAGATCTGCTCTGGCAAACCGTTTCTGGCAAATATGGTCCGCAGGACTGCAATCGTTTTCTCTGTAGTGGTTGAAGACATCTTTATCACCTCAGGCCACTTTGACTGAGCATCCACTGCTATTAAGAACATTGAGTCCATGAATGGACCAGCGAAATCAATGTGCACCTGTTGCCATGGAGAGTAGGGCCACTCCCATGGGTGTAGAGGGGCATGTGGTGGTGCATTTTGGACCTTCTGGCATCCTAAGCAGCTCTTAGTTAGGTCTTCGATTTGTTGATCGATTCCCGGCCACCACACATAAGCCCTAGCAAGGCTTTTCATTTTCACTCCCCCCAGATGACCTTCATGTAGCTCCTTTAGCACTCTCTCATCAAAACAGTGGGAGACTTTCAGAAGGGAAATAGAGAGAGTACAGCGCCAACATGTTCCTGTAAAGGTCAAGGGTGGGACCAACAAGCAAAGGGAACCTTGGATGACAAGGGAGATACAAAAATGCATTAGAAATAAAAGGGGGGCTTTTGGCAGTTACAAAAGACTAAAGACGGAAGAAGCCCTAGAGGAGCATAAAAAGTGCAGGGGCATACTTAAAAAAGAAATTAGGAGGGCGAGGAGGGGCCATGAAATAACACTGGCGAGCAAAATAAAGGAAAATCCTAAGATGTTTTATAAGTATATTAAGGGCAAGAGGATAACCAGGGAAAGGGTAGGGCCCATTAGGGACCAAAGTGGCAATCTGTGTGTAGAGCCAGATGATGTAGGCGGGGTTTTAAATGAATTTTTTGCATCTGTGTTCACTATGGAGAAAGACGATGCAGACATAGAAATCGGGCAAGGGGACTGTGACATACTTGAACATATTAGCATCGAGAGGGAGGAGGTGCTAGCGGTTTTAGCAGGCCAAAAAGTGGATAAATCCCCAGGCCCGGACGAGATGTATCCCAGGCTGCTGTGGGAGGCAAAGGAGGAGATTGCAGGGGCTCTGACACAAATTTTCAGAACCTCTCTGGCCACAGGGGATGTACCAGAGGACTGGAGAACAGCTAATGTAGTACCATTATACAAGAAGGGTAGCAGGGATAAACCAGGGAATTACAGGCCAGTGAGCCTAACATCTGTGGTAGGGAAATTATTGGAAAAAATTCTGAGGGACAAAATTAGTCTCCACTTGGAGAGGCAAGGATTAATCGGGGATAGTCAGCATGGCTTTGTCAAGGGTAAATCATGTCTGACAAATCTGATTGAATTTTTCAAGGGGGTGACTAGGGAGGCGGATGAGGGAAATGCTGTGGATGTGGTTTACATGGACTTCAGTAAAGCTTTTGACAAAGTCCCGCATAGGAGACTGGTCAAGAAGGTAAGAGCCCATGGGATCCAGGGTGCCTTGGCGCGTTGGATCCTAAACTGGCTGAGTGGCAGGAGGCAGAGGGTGATGGTCGAAGGTTGCTTTTGTGACTGGAAGCCTGTGTCCAGTGGGGTACCTCAGGGATCGGTGCTGGGTCCCTTGTTGTTTGTGATCTACATAAATGATTTGGATGAGAATGTAAAAGGTATGATCAGTAAGTTTGCAGATGACACGAAAATTGGTGGGGTGGTAAATTGCAAGGAGGAAAGCCTCAGGCTACAGGACGATATAGACAGGTTGCTCAGTTGGGCGCAAAAGTGGCAAATGGAATTTAACCCTGAAAAGTGCGAGGTGATGCATTTTGGACGGACAAATAAGGCAAGGGAATACACAATGAGTGGTAGGACCCTAGGAAGTACGAAGGGTCAGAGGGACCTTGGTGTACATGTACATAGATCTCTGAAGGCAGTGGAACAGGTAGATAAGGTGGTTAAAAAGGCATATGGGATACTTGCCTTCATTAGCCGAGGCATAGAATATAAGAGCAGGGAGGTTATGATGGAGCTGTACAAAACGCTGGTGAGGCCACAGCTGGAGTACTGTGTGCAGTTCTGGTCGCCTCACTATAGGAAGGATGTGATTGCTTTGGAGAGGGTGCAGAGAAGATTCACCAGGATGTTACCTGGGATGGAGCGCCTCAGCTATGAAGAAAGACTAAACAGGCTGGGGTTGTTTTCCTTGGAGCAAAGAAGGCTGAGGGGGGACCTGATTGAGGTGTACAAAAGGATGAGGGGCATAGTTAGGGTAGACAAAGAGGAACTTTTCCCCTTGGTAGGGGGGTCAATAACAAGGGGGCATAGATTCAGGGTAAGGGGCAGGAGATTTAGAGGGGATTTGAGGAGGAACTTTTTCACCCAGAGGGTGGTTGGAATGTGGAACTCAATGCCTAAAAGGGTGGTAGAGGCAGGAACCCTCACAACATTCAAGAAGCATTTGGATGAGCACTTGAAATGCCATTGCATACAGGGCTATGGACCAAATGCTGGAAAATGGGATTAGACTGGACAGGGATGGATGGGCGGCGCAGACACGATGGGCCGAAGGGCCTCTTTCTGTGCTGTAAAACTCTATGACTCTATGACTCTCCCTTAACTTGGGTGGAATCACCACTCTGGATCCACACATCACTGTCCCCTGGCATACTGACAGCTGTTCTCTTCTGGATGAGAATGCTGGCAACAGTGAGTTGCCATGTGTTGGCCATCCCCTCACCGTCAATTAATATACCCGTGACAGCGTCGGATCATTGCGGGTCTCCATCTCTATATCCGCGTTTGTTACTGGCAATCGTTCAATTATCGACGAATAAAATATCTCGATAGGGTCCACTGCTGGTGCTTCCTCCACCGTAGGCAGTGGCAGGTGCGATAGCCCATCAGCGTTCCCATGCTGTTTCGTGCCTTTATATTCTATTTCATATTGATTCGCCCCTAGAAACAGGGACCATCTTTGTAACCGCTGTGCAGTCATTACTGGCACGCCCTTCTTAGGATTAAAGATGGAGACAAGTGGTTGGTGGTCAGTCAGCAAAGTGAACTTCTGCCCATGCAGATAATGGTTGAATTTTTTTACTCCCCATACTAGGCTGAGGGCCTCCCTGTCAATCTGGGTGTAGTTGCGCTCGGCTGAGGTTAGTGACCGAGACGCAAAGGCCACTGGCCTCTCCAACCCGTCTGGGAATTTGTGCGACAGCACCGCTCCAATGCCGTAGGGTGATGCATCACATGCCAAATGAATTGATAGTGCTGGGTTGAAATGGGCCAACACCTCTTTTGATGTGATCAATTCTTTACACTTCTGGAAAGCTCATCTACGTTCATCATCCCACTTCCATGGCGCCCCTGTTTGCAGTAGGGTGTTCAGCGGGTGTAGTACCGTAGACAAATTGGGTAAGAACTTGTGGTAATAGTTTACCAGCCCGAGGAACGACCTCAGTTATGACACATTTTCCGGTGCTGGAGCCTTGACTACTGCCTCAATCTTGTCAGGGGACTTATGTAACCCCTCTTCATCGCTGACGTGGCCGCAATACGAGATCTGTTTCTGGAAAAACTCGCACTTGTGGTGATTAGCTCGTAGCCCATATTCCTTTAATCTGGCGAGCACATTCTCCAAGTTAGCGAGGTGATCACCGTCAGTTTCGCCCGTGACCAAGATGTCGTCCAAATAACACTGGGTCCCTGGAATCCCTTGCAGGACCTGATCCATCGCCCTTTGCCAGATAGCCGGAGCCGAGGCTACTCCAAACACCAGCCGGTTGTATTGATAGAGACCTTTATGGGTGTTGATCGTAAGGTAATGTTTCGAAGCTTCTTCTACCTCCATTTGCAAGTACGCCTGGGCTAGATCAATTTTGGTGAAGCGTTTACCACCAGATAGCAAGGTGAAAATATCCTCAATTCATGGAAGCGGATATTGCACCGTGTGAAGGACTGGGTTCACTGTCACCTTAAAATCCCCACAGATGCGGATCTTCTTTGGTTCCCCAGGCGTATTACTCAACGACCTCTTCATTACAGGGACGATGGGTGCAGCCCACTCACTCCAGTCCACTTTGGACAGTACTCCTGAACGTCCAACCCTTCCAGCTCTGCTTCAACCGCTGGTCTGATCGCATAAGGCACTGGTCTGGCCTTCAGAAACTTTGGGCTTGCATTATCCTCTATTTTAATTGTTGCTGTTATTCCTTTTAGTGTTCCTAGTCCCTCCTGGAACACTTCTTTTGCGTCAGTTAGCATTTTTGACAGTCGTCCAGGTGTGACGTCATCATCCTTTTTGGCCTCCACCTTCAGTGCCTGTATGGAATGCCAATCTAAATATATCTTCCGGATCCACTCACGTCCTAGCAGTGGTGGTCCTCCATTTGGCAATACATATATATCCATTTTAGGTTTTTCCTGACATTTATATGTCACTTTCACCCTTATTTTTCCTTTGGGGTAGACTTTTTGCCCCGTATACGTCTTCAAGACAATCTCTGTAGCTTTCAGGGGTATGTGTGAAAATAGCCGCTTGTAGTCTCTTTGATTTATGACTGTTAGAGCTGACCCTGTGTCCAATTCCATTTCCACTTGGACTCCGTCTATCTTGAGTGTAACCCAGATAGTCTGGTGATCCTCTATTTCGGTTACATTATGTAGTTTCAGACAACCCAGCTCCTTGCTTCCAGAGTCTGTGTCACTTTTCTGTTCGTCTGAACCACTGTCCATCACCTGGTGTACCTTTTTGTACTTCTCCTGTGGAGATTTCTTACTGTTGGTTTTCTTCCCAGACCTGCAGACTCTTGCTATGTGTCCTGCTTTCCCACACTGTCTGCACACTTGGCCCTTGAACCAACAATCTTTCTGGTCATGTGTTGTTCTGCCGCAGCAATAGCACTTCCCTGTTCCATAGGTCATTTCGTTGGTGCCGTATTCTTGCGGTCTCCGTTGTACCTCTGCAGCACCCCTTGCGGCTGCTTCATGTGATACTGCCATATTGAAAGCTTTGTCCAGCGTAAGGTCCTTTTCTGATAGAAGCCGTTTCTGGGCTCCTTCACTTTGTAGCCCACACACAAACTTGTCCCTTACCGTGTCTGCTAGTCCCGCTCCAAACTGGCAGTATTTCGATAGCTTGCGCAGTTCATTTAGGTACTCAGCATTGCTTTCGTCTTTGTGCTGGTTCCTTTTATGGAACTTAAATCGTTCTGCTATCAGCAGTGGTGTGGGGCTTAAGTGGTCCTGTAGGATTTCTACTGTGCTTCCAAAATCCTTGTTTACCGGCTTCTCTGGGGTTATTAGATTCCGCAGTAACCCATTAGTTTTTGCACCCATGGAATTTAACAGAACCAGTGCTTTATTAGCATCTGGCACTTCATTCACCCTGCAGTACACCTCAATACGTTCCACATATGTCGCCCAATCTTCGACTTCATTGTCGAACGTAGAGATACTGCCACTCTTTGGCATCCTTGGTTGCGCGTTAACTATCCCCAATGGCACCTCCCGCACTTCCCCTTCTTCTCCGCTGGCACAAAATGGCGTCTCCCACGCTTTCCTTCCTTCCCGCGCTCGCCCGTCTCCTCCGCTGCGGCTTCGCAAAATGGCGTCTCCCGCGCTCTTCCTTCTTCTCCGCGGCTCAATGGCATCTCCCGCGCTCTCCCTGCTTCTCCGCGGCTCAATGGCGTCTCCCCTTGCTTCACCCCACGGACCCTGATCAGCCCGTGATCCCTGGCTGTGCTCTGCACGTTCTTCTCTTGATATTTGTCGACGCCGCTCGGTCTAGAACCCGGCTGTTTCTCACCCTCTCTCTCTCCGGTTTTGCAGTATTTTTCCACGACGCCGCTCGGTGATCAACCCCCGGCTGCGCCCTGCTCTCTTCACCCTTTTTCTTACCCCGTCGATGCTGCCCAGCTCTCTCCCTCTGCCGTCGGTCGGCTCCAGCCGCCGCTGCTCGGGAAGGGTCTGCTCAGGACCTGTCGTCGGTCTCTTACTGCTCGTTGTGGCTGGGGAACCAAGCTCGGCTCTCCACAGCCTCCCCAGCAAAGTTGTATCTCAGCCTGACTGCTGGGCGGTTGCTCGTGGTCGACGCCCATGTTCCTGGACTCGACCATTTTTTTTTGTTTTGTTTTGTTTAATGTTGCAGGTAGATTCGCATCAACACTCGTCGCCACTGTTAGATCCGTGGTTCAGTGGATAAAGAATTACACGGATGCTCTATATAACAAACAACAGGTCTTTACTGGAGGAGGGTCATCTCTAGACTGGAGTACAGAGGCATGCGCACAGCTTATATACCGGTGTGGTTACTGCCGGTACTACAGCATACAGGAGCTGTAAAAAGTAGTTCTGACTTAAAGCACATACACTACAAATACCTTTTTATTAATATTATATTTTGCATTGCCAACCCCGATGTGAGTGACAGCAATAAGAAGCGGTCACTGGCCCAGGAGCTTATCATTTCCATCCTGTACACTAAAATACAAATACACAACCAGTAAAACTTGCATCATGTTAATAAGCCCATAAAAAGCAAACCAAGCACTGGGGTTTATTTCCAGAGGGATAGTATTGAGAAGTAGAAAAATTATGCTAAACTTGTATCGAACCTTGGTTAGGCCACACTTGGAGTACTGCGTTCAATTAATACAAAATAGTCAAAACGTTCCATATATGCGCTCCATTGCTCCACATTTTCATCAAAATCACCGATGTTTCCTAATATAGTAGCCATCTCACGTTTCAAATTAAATTTTCTGTTTACTCACTGCACCCGTAATGTACGCAGATTCACCCGCTCCTCGTTGCCACTTGTTGTGTCGGTACCTTTCTACCTAGACACAATTTAGGACTCAGAACTCATAGATTCAAACATGAAGTACTTTATTGGAAGGAAAGGAAGTTCTGGAAAGTTCCGAACAAAGAGAGCTAAACTTAACAGAGAACACCCAACCATTTATCTCCTGTGACAGTGCCACCACAGGTGGGAGGAGGACACACAATACATAACACTCTCTTAACCTCGCACAGCTGGACATGACATTAAAGCATCATGAAGGACCCCCCACCAGCACTATTTAAAGGGATCATCAACTACTTACAGGTTAGTTCCTGGATTGCTTCTTCTGGCTGTTGCTGCAATTCTATGAGTTTTTGGTGCTTTCTGTAGTTGGTTCAAGTTTTACTAGTCTACAGGGAGCGGTGCGACATGTGCTGAAGGACTTTTCTGGTGACTTAAAGGCCTCTGCACAAACCACTTGCTTCCAGACATGGATGGCCTGGAATTCCTCCTGGCATTGAGCATGACTGGGAGAATGACGAGAGGCCATGCAGAGCAGGACAACTGCTAGAAGAGGGAGGAGGAGGAGGGCTTTCAGCAGAAGGCCATATCCGTCCAGGGTCTTCAGGGAGAAATTCTCTTACCTCAACTACAACAAGGAACAATGCTTGCAACGTCTTCACTTCACTAAAGAGGTCGTGAGAGAAATCTGCCAACTGCTGCAGCCACAACTGCAACCTCAAAGTAGGGTGAGGACAGCATTGCCAGTGGTTGTGAAGGTGACCGTGGCTCTTAACTTTTATGTGTCTGGCTCCTTCCAGACTGCTGCTGGAGATATTAGCAACATCTCACAGTTTGCAGTACACTGCTGCATAAGAGAGGTCACTGAGGCTCTCTATAGACAGAGAGACAGCTTCATCTCATTCCCTCTTGCCGGAGACAAGCAGGCAGAGCATGCACGAGGGTTTGCTCAGATTGGAGGCTTCCCCATGGCACAGGGTGCCATTGACTGCAGGGACATCGCTTTGTGAACGCCTCATGTCAACTCTGCCATGTACCTGAAGCAAAAAGGATTCCACTCCCTCAAAGTGCAGCTGGCTTGCGACCAAAGGCAACGTATCATGCAAGTCAATGCCTGGTATCCTGGCAGCAGTCATGATGCCTTCATTCTTTGGCAGTCCGCTGTGCCAGCTGCAATTAAACCATCACAGTAAACCCAAGGGTAGCTACTGGGTGATTAGGGCTATCCGCTGACGACATGGCTCATGACTCCGGTTCACAACCTATGCACACATGCGCAGCACACTTACAATGATAGCCATGATAGCCATGCTGCCACAGCAGACCATTGATGTGCTGGAGCAACAATTCAACAGCCTGGACCGCTCTAGAGGAGACGTACTCGGCTGAGCGGGTCTGAAGATTTGTGATGTTATGCTGCATGCTGCACAACCTTGCCATCATGAGGAGACAGCCCTTGCCACTAGCTATCAGGTGAGAAGCTGAGGAGCAGGAGCACGAAAAGCAGGAGCAGGAGGAGGAAGGAGGTGGAGGAAGAGGAAGGGGGCGGAAGAAGAGGAAGGGGGAGGAAGAACCAGGTAGGCTGAACCTAGACAGCCATTTTCTGCCGGGGCTCTGTGAACAAATAATTAATGAGCAATACCAGTAACCTCAACCCCAATTTCCCATTCACCAACCATCCCACACTCCTTACCTTCCCTCTGTCACTGACCAGCACAACGCAAAAATAAAAGCCAACACAAAAAATACATTACAATCCAGATTTATAAATTACACCATGCCATAGTGGATACAAAATTAGAGTAATCACCTTTGTGCATTCATTCCCTTAGTGCCTATCTTCCATGTGCCTTTTCCTGTCCTAGTGCTCCTAAGAGGTGCTACTCCAATGGCTGCGGCATGGGTGGTGGAAGGCTGCTGACCTTCAATTGAGGAGACTGCAGATGGCCTTTGAGGATGACCTTGAGCAGCTCTGGGCCTAGAAGAACTGGCTTCAGACTGCACCATCATGGCATGGGCGGCAGCAGTCTGGCTGACGGGTAACAGCGAGGACACTGAGGAATGGCAGGAGTGGGAGCAGGAATGCTGTCATCCTGAGAGAGGGCAGCAGGTTCATACTCTATTAAGCCACTGCCATTCTCCTGGGGTAGCGTCTCAGCAATCCTAGTACTCTCTTGGAGAGCAGATTGCTGTAAGGGGTTTTCTCTCCGAGGTCGCAGAGGTTTCTCTTGCCAGAGGCCTCTCTCTCTCTTTTGCACAGTAAAACCTTGAGTGGTTCGACCCACTCTCTCTCGAGGTGAAGGTCACGGACAGGCTGGACACTGACGGGCCTGGATGTCGGCGGAGATCATCTGCTTGACCACGGTTGGAAGCCCCTAGCCGGCTTTCATATACGATTCTTCTATAGTTTTACTACCCTCCTGTTTCGTCAACGGCCCGGGGTTGGTCGATGATCTCCCGATGTTTTACCCCGGGGCGGGACGCCGGCTCGAACCGTCTTCTTCTCCGAACTCCAGCTGCTATCGAAGGTAACGGCTATTATCGAAGGTCCTACGAACATTATCTAAGATGAAGCTCAAGCCAACTCCCAACTCCCTCTCGCTACCCCGGGTGTCTCCAATTATACCTTTCAGATGAAGCCTTTATCTCCCGCCAAATCAAGGTTAGTCTTTTGTTTTAATTTTGGCGGGCTGGTTGCACAACGGGGTAGTTATTATATTTTAAACTGTTCTTGGATGGCCGGTAACGGGCCATCTCTGGTCTGGAATGACCTTCATTGTTTTTAATGTCTTCTTGATGTCTTTAACGGGTCCTTGATGCGTTCTTTATGAATATGGAACTGTTCCCCTTTGTCTGGGTAAACATTTAGATGGCCTTTATCTACAGGCCGATCTGACTGGATCTGCATCCAATCTTTATGTATGTGTGGGTGTCTGGTTTCGTTCTCTCAGAAACGGCTTCCAGAACCTACTGTGGGTTGAATCCACAAAGCTGTCTGAGGATTGCAGGAACCATTTTAGAATGTCCCAATAAGTTGGTCACGGGGTCTGGTGGCCATTTTGAATGCCCTTTTTTCTGGGCTTCTTTTAAAACAGTCTTTAAAATTATGGCCTCTTCTGCCATTCCACCCTTATTAATACAATATCAATTTTGCAAACCTTACAGTCTCCCCTGATACTATAACTTGCTTGAAGTATCATAATTCTGGGTGAGCAAAATTTTCTGACTTTCCATAATTAAGCCATCCCCTGTAATTACCTATCCATGATCCCACGACACATGGATTTCCCATTTCAGAAAACCTACAGTGTACATTAAGCATCTATAGATGGCAATACATTGGATTTAAAATCTGACACATTCACTTCCAGACGTGGAGGGGGGCCTAATACCCCTACACCACCTGGTTCATACACATTATCTTTTATTAATACCAACTCGCTTAATAAACTTCAATAATAAAGAACAAAATACACAAAACTTACACATGACCAAACATCAAACAAAAAGGAGGGAGATAGCAGCAAAAATCTAAACAGGTGTCTCTTCTTCTACCCGCACATAATGCTTTCTCCATTCTCCCCTGTTCTCATACTTCTGTGAATGTCTGACCTGTTTACAGCGTACAAACAGTAAATAAATCACAATAAAAACCTGACACACTACAAGGATGTGGGAGGCTATCCTAATCCAAGAAGGGACTTCTACATTAGTGAACAGGTCCCACCATGGTGGGGTTACTATATCCAATATGTTTGCCCCTATCTCTAAAGTCTTCTGCTCCAGTGTGTAAAAATGTTTCTGTGAAACGACAATGGCTTTTAATACCTTGGTGAGGTGTTCAGGGAGAGGGGGAATGATATATGCAAAATGTGCAACGAATCGTTGGAGATCGGTGAAATTCTCTTTAACAGTGATGTGAACAGTGGAAGGTTCAGGAATGGGGACAATTCGCTCTTGGGCCACTTGAAGCAGAAACTGCTGTCACTCACCGGACACCAGCCGTGCTGTCCATATTGGTAGTGGGGCGCTGCAGTGGTGACACAGTATGTCCCACCTCCTATATATGCCACCTGCGGGGGCACATGGCCTTGTGCCATTGCCTCCATGGTGCAATTTATAGGCTTCGCGCCAGCAGTTCTGAACCCGCACTCTGGTTTTGAATAGGCATTCAAGTGCTGGGGACACAGGATGATGTGTGCTCCCCGGCTCCGGCACCCTGAGAGATCGGTACCCATCATTGCATGCTCCCATCGAATGACATAAGGTGGGACCGCTGTATAGCGAATGTGTGCACCCCCCTGAATGACTCCAATGTTCTCCACCCTATATACCGGGGCGGGTCTAGCTGTCTTTCCCATCACCGGCATTCTTACCACTATACCCATAATGGTGTGATTAGACCGTCCACAGTCCACTGGGACTGGGTAGGTTTCTGAAGGTAGTCTGAGCTGGCACGGACTTAATGCATTCTCAAAAGGGTGGAGGGCTGCGAGGTGCTTGTTGCTGGTCCAGGAGGAGACTAAACCTTGTTTTAAATCCTCCAAATTACTGCGGCCCTCGCCCAGTAACCACGCCCCGTACAGCACGCAAGCTTCGTTCTGCGCAGCCTGATCGGACGCATTCCGATCCTCCCTGATGAGAGCATTTACCGTTTTGGTGTGTTTCTCCAGCTCAGCAATAATTTCTTTTAAGTGTAGTGTCATGGCCTGGTCCTCATGTAACTCAGAACCCACTGCCTTATTCTCGTCAGTCAGTATCTTTCGTAACTGTGTTTTCAAACCATTAGTCTGGGTCTGCAGCTCCACATCATCCAACGTGTTGATGACGGAAGCCTCTGTGTTAAAAGCTGTGAAAATATCATTTACTGCACCCTTTCTTTGTCTCCCTATCCTGTCCAAGACCTCATGTGGTGTGGTGTACAATTCGGCTCTGTCTACATCAGCAAAGTCGAATTCGTAAAACTGCCTGAACATGTTTGTTAACAGGACCTGGTACAATTGCTCCGTTTCCTTGGGGCACCACTCTGGCAATCTCACCTCGGTGAGGTTTAAAATCACCGAGGCCACCGCGTAGTGCACCCCTTGGTACAGCACCTGACCTGTGGGTACTAATATCAATCCGTTCCCGGGTCCCTTGGTAGTGGTGGGGCACCCTTCCTTGCGGGCTTTGGCTACCGGAATCATGGGCAGGGGCTTGCGTGGGTGGGTAATGAGCTCGGTGGCATTTACTGGGATCTGAGAATATGGGACTCCACACGCCCGTGTGCTGACGTCCCACCTCATTCCTTTCCCAGCATCCTGCCACTGCCTTTGGAAAAAGATGGAGACGCCTGTGGGGCAGGTGCATTCTGAACCCCACATACAGATGTAGATCCCTTCATCTGGTTCCCACCATTTGTCCCAACGGACACTCAACCCCCCTTGAGTCCCCGTAATAGTCCGATGGGTATTGTTACCCAGTCTCTCCCACTCGACCGTGGAGTTCTTCATGGTCTTACTCAGCTTCCAAAGCCACCACCAGCGGTCCAAAGGAACATATCCATGACAAACCATGCAAATCTTCTTCCCGACGGTGACGCTGACTCTGGGTGCGATGACCCTCATTCGGGGGCACATCAAGGAAGTCTCCCGGTACGCAAACCCGGACTGGCTGGAGTATTCTGTAGAGTTCGATCCCAGCCATCCTGGCCACCTCCCTTCGTGGAAATAGGTAGCTGTATCCTCAATGCCCCGCGCGCCCGACCCATCGGTCGCGATGGGGGCTGTGCTCCCCGAGCACCCGTAGATCATGGAGTCCTTGGTGCGGCCCCGATAGGCCCAGCTCCACCCGATCACCGCGAACGCGACGAGAATCCCTCTCATCTTTCTGGGTCCTGTAACAAAATGAAACGATATAGCCAGGCTCCCGAGAGATTCTGGCTTAGGTGAAGGCATGATCGGATCTTTCGACCCCGATCCAAAACAACACACATACTGAGCAGATTCCAAAACTACTTAACACTAATCACTTTAATATTTACACACCTTAAACTTAATTAAACTTAAACTTAACTTATGTACAGCGCCGCCCGTCCCCGGGCGGCTTACCTAATCCCTGATTGGACTGCAGCTTGCCGTTCCTTGTGGCGTGGCTGCACTGACTTGTGGCTTGGGTTCCCTGCAGCCTTTTACTGTCAATTGGGGACTGCGTTTCGCCAGGGATTTCCCAAGTCTACATTTACTGAAGGTGGGGGAATCGGGCCAAGGTTTTACCGGCTGAGGCATTCGAGCCGACCTGCGAAGAGGTACTTTGGGCGTGGCTCCCTTAGTGAGCGGACCTTTGGTTGGGACTTTAGCCCTCACAGCCCGTGGCACCTCCACGGCTGCCGGTTTCGGCTCCCTTCCCTCAGGCTACGCCCCTTTGGGATTTGGGTCTGTGGCAGATGACTCCTCCTCACCTGTCCCTACAGGTGGAGGATCTCCGCCCCCAATTTCTACCTCCCCTAAGGTTGAGTCGAGGGCGGGACCTCCGTCCTCCGACTCCACCTCCTCCAGAATCGTGTCAAGGGCGGGGCCTAGCTGTTCGGGCTCCCCCCCGATGGCGTTCGGATCAGGAGGAGGGCCTTGGTCTTCGGGCTCCTCCTCGTCCGAGTCCCAGGCCATTGGGGAAACCTCCCAGGTGGGCGGGACAGCTGCTCCCTCCAGGCAGGCTGCGGTTCCAGCCTGTGGGGTCTGTGACTTTTTGCACACCTCGGGCTGAGGATTTTCACCCTCAGACCTTGCTTAAGCTGCTGGTTCTTTTGCACCTGGCTTAAACAGTTTGCACTGATTGATGTGAAACCATTTCGCCGGGGCAACTTCACTGCATAAACCATGGGGCTGGCTTTGTCTACAAGGCTGTAGGGCCCCATTTACAGTGGTTCTAAACTCCCCACTCGGGCATAGTTTCTCACCATGACCTGATCTCCAATTTCCCACTCCTGTGTCTTACGGGGTTCGACCAGCAGTCGGTTGCCCTGATGCTGCTTTCCCATGTTCCCAGCCGCTTGCCCATAAGCCTGTTTTAGGCGCTTCAAAAGGGTCCGGGCAAACCTGTCCTGATTCACCTCTCGGAGCTGACCCTCAGTGAGCACCGGGGCGAGGACAAGGGTGAGGGTTCGCATGACTCTCCCAGTCATTAATTCGTGCAGGGAGTACCCCGTACTTTTAGACTGGCTAGCTCGGATCCCCATGAGGACCAGAGGCAAGGCTTCCGCCCATTTCTGGGGCGAGCCCATCGTCTCTTTCCTCAACTTTTCTTTTAAGGTGCGGTTCATGCGTTCCACAATCCCGGATGACTGAGGATTGTGGGTCATGTGCCACTTCCCTTCAATGTCTAAGAGCATGAGGGTGTTCTGCATCACTTGGCCGATGAAATGACCCCCTCGGTCGGACTCCATGACTCGTGGTAGTCCCCACCGCGAGAACACCTCCCGGACCAAGATCCTGGCAGTGCTAAGTGCCGTGGCTGTTCTACATGGGAAGGCTTCTACCCACTTGGTGAACACATCCACCAGGACAAGGCAATATTATAGCCTCCCTGGGCAGTGAGCAGGGGCCCGATGTAGTCGACCTGTATCGACTGCCATGGTCCCTCTACTCTCCTGATGTGCCCCATGGGCACCTTCCTTTTCTGGGGGTCTGGGTTGTTTGCAGCGCACACAAGACAATTAGCGCAGAACTCGCGGACATCGTCCCGAAGTCCCGGCCACCATCCCACCTGTTCTACCCGTTGCCAGGTGACCTCAGGCCCGGGGTGTCCTGCTCCTTGACCCTCATGGGCCAGTTGAAGGAATTCCCTCCGGTGCTGCTGCGGCACAACCCACTGTTCCCCTTGGAACAGCATGCCTTCCTTGATGGAGAGGGCTGCTGTACCGTACGGACCCTCTACTTCCTTGCCCTCAGTAATGGCACTGAGGACTGTTTTCAGGGTGGGATCTAGGGATAGGACGGTCTTGAGGTCTGGGGGCAGTGTTACCCCTGTGGCCCCGAGTCCGATCCCTGCCTTGGATTACTGCCACGGGTTTGGACCCATAGGGATCCCAGAAAGTGCCGGTGTGGGCACCTTCTCTGGCTAGTACATCCGCCTGCTGGTTACCCTGGTTGCGGGGTTCCGTGGAGGAATGGGCCTTCACCTTGTGGATAAAGACTTCCCCTTCCTCCCCCACTGTGGCCAGGATCCTTTCTAACAAGGGCTTTACGGTTAAGGTTCGCCCGTCCGCAGAGGTATATCCGCGGCGGGACCAGATGGCTAGGTGCTCCATACATAAGTTGCACGTGAACATGCTGTCCGAGCAAATCGTGTATGGGGTGGGGAAGATTTTGGGGTGTGTAACCACGTAAACGACCACAGACAGTTCAACCTGCTGAGCGCTCATGGTGCTGGGGAGCTTAATCACCAGGGTGATGTCTGCCGCGGGGTCATAAACTCCACACACTGTGAGCCGTTCACCAGCAGATACCATGCTGGAACTGTCTACGTAGATCTCGCGGCCCGTGGGATGGAACTCAGCCTGTAATCCTATGTTCACTTCCCATACCCCCTTGACAGAACACCGATGGGCTGTTGGCTGCGAGCTTGGGCTTGCAGAGACCCTTTACCTTCAGGTCCATCTGGGAAAGGAGGAGGGTCCAGCGCACAATGCGAGCACTGCTTACTGTCCCATCCTTAATCCTTCCATCCAGAAGCATCCGAGTGGGTGTGTGATGGGTGAGGAGAGTGATGAGAGAGGTGCCTGTGAAGATCAGGGACCTTTTCACAGCCCAATGCGTGGCCAAGAGATGCCACTCGCAATTGGAAAAACTCCTTTCCACATCTGTGAGTACTCTGGAGAAGTACACTACTGGTCTTAGCTTGCCGTGTCGCTCTTGAAGCAGTACAGCGCTCAAGCTATCCCCGCTAGCTGCTACCTCCAGGAAGAACTCCTTCCTCCCTGTGAGGGTGCTGGTCAGTTCCTTCAGTAACCCCTAGATGGCACCTTCACTGGTTAGTTTCCCTTTGTTAATTGTTACTAGTTTCTTCTGTGTTTATTATTTAATTGCCTTTTATCTGGTTTATTGGTTTCACCTGTTTTTGCTCGTATTTAAGTTCTGTGGTTTCTTCCCTCTGGGCTCAGTCCTGACAAGGGAGTCAGCCTTGACAAGGTGCTCTGTCTTGACTAGGTGCTCAGTTTTGACAAGTCGGCTGCCAGTGGTAGCTTGTCTTGAGCTCAGTTTGGACAAGCCGGTTGCCCTGTGGTAGCTTGCCTTGCCAAGCCGGTTGCCTAGGGGTAGCTTGTCTTGGGCTAAGTCTTGACAAGCCGTTTGCCTTAGTGGTTGCTTGTCTTGAGCTCCTATGGCTATAACTGTTTATCTGTGTTATGTTTTTGCTTGTATTTAAGTTGTGTGGTTCTTCCCTTTGTTCTCGGTCTTGACATGGTTCTGACAAGTTGCTCAGTCTTGACAAGGTGCTCAGTTTGGACAAGCCGGTTGCCCTGTGGTAGCTTGTCTTGAGCTCAGTCTTGACAAGCCGGTTGCCTCATGGTAGCTTGTCTTGAGTTCCTATCTTGACAAGCCGGTTGCCCTGTGGTAGCTTGTCTTGAGCTCAGTCTTGGCAAGCCAGTTGCCTCATGGTAGCTTGTCTTGATTTCCTATCTTGACTAGCCGTTTGCCTATGTGGTAGCTTGTCTTGAGCTCCTATGTTTTGTAATTGTTTACCTGTGTGATTCTAGTAAAGTATTGTTATTTAAGACTGCATACCTGCTTCTCGCCTCATCTGTCTGCACTTGGGTCCAGAACAAGCCTCGCCCGGACAGCACGGCCCCATGTCTACACGGCCCCGTGACAGCAAACCTGACACCTCCCACCTATGGTCCCCAGAGCTGCCGCAATCTGCAAGTCCCTCTTGAGTTTTTCAAATGCTGCCTGGCAACCCTCATCCTAGGACCACTCCACTCCCTTGTGTAGGAGTCGGAGCAGCGGGGCTGCTGTGGCTGCATAGTCCTCAATAAAGTCTCTGCAGTACCCGGTCAGTCCCAGAAAGAACCTCACACCCGTTACAGTGGTGGGGATCGGTAGATCTTGTACCGATTCCCATCTGGCCTTATCTATGGCTCTTTCACCGGCACGGATGGTCAGACCCAGGAACTTCACTTCCTGCTGGCCGATCCGTGCCTTCTTTGGGTTCACTTTGAAACCCTTTCTGCCTAACAGCTCCAATAACTCGGCCAATAGTGGGCCATGCTCTTCTCTGGAATCCGTGAACAGGAGCAGGTCATCCACATACTGCATTAGCTGATTGGGCTGGCTGAACTCTTTTAAACTCCCTGCCATGCATTAATGGAAAATGCTGGGGCTGTTGTGGAAACCCTGTGGCAAGCAGTTCCAGGTGTACTGTTGCCCTTTAAAGGTAAAGGCAAACTTCTACTGAAATTCCCTCCTTAAAGGGATGGACCAAAACCCATTGGAAATATCCAGCACCGTGAACGTGGTCGCGGAGGCTGGAATACTCCCTATCAGGTCGGCAACTGCTGCTACCATTGGCGCGCAGGCTGGGATGTTGCTATTGAGGACTCTGTAGTCCACCGTGGCTCTCCATGAATCGTCCGGCTTCCTCACCAGCCATAAAGGAGAGTTTACATGGGTGACTATCGGCCTCAACACGCCCTGCTGCACCAATGAAGACATTGCTGTCTCCATGTCGGGCTCCGCTTCCCGGGGGAAGTTATACTGTTTTTGGGGTCGGGCCATGGGGTCTCCGTCTACTCTGACCTCAAACCCGGTGACCCTCCCGCAAACGTAATCAGGTGGTCTGACACGAATGCCTGCAGATCTTGTGGGACGCCTGCGACCATGAGCTTGAGGTCGTAGCCCTCTTTCGGCTTCACGGTGCACAGGGTCCCTCTTTCTCCTTTCCCTGGGATGATGACTACTTCGCCCTGTTTACCCTTACCCGCTCCCCAAAGACAATGATTTCTTAGGTCCACGAGGATCCCGTGTTCTGCTAAGAAATCGGACCCGAGGATCCCCTTTCCACCCTCCACCTCCCACTTCATCAGTATACACTTCCACGTGGTGCAGAGTGGTCCTAAATGAATGGAGAGGGGAATGGAATGTGCGCCAGCCTGTTCCTTGCCTGTGAAGCCCGACAGAATATATGAAACCCCGGTGGATAGAGGTGAGGTGGTGGGGTTAGCTGCGTGGATCACGGTGCACAATGCCCCTGTATCCAACAAATAGATCCCTTTTACCTCCTCCACCTCCATCTCCATGAGGGGTTGCCTCCATACATCATATCGCAGCGCACACAGGTAGACGGGCTGCGCCAGCTCTAGTCATTTGGGCACAGGAGTCGAGGTTTCGGGAACAACAAGACCGGTGGTGGCGGCTATCTTCCCCTGCACGATCATCAGAAACCGCATTGTCTCTATGATCGATTCTAACGCAGCGGGATCCATAGCTGCACCGGCTCCCATAGCTGGGACAGGAGCTGCAGCTTGGGTTTGGGCTGGTGCTGGGGCGGCGGTCTGGGCTTGGGTTTGGGTTGCGGGAAATTTCCCTTTATTATCCTTCCATGGGTTTTTACAGTCCTTGCGCCAATGTCCATCCTTCCCACACCCATAGCAATTGAGCTTGGCTTGGGCAGGGCAATTCCCCTCCTGATGCCACTCCTTTTTGCTTGGGGCTGTGGGTTTTGCCTCGTGCACTTTTGCCTAGAGGGAGGTGTCTCCTGACCTCTACAATTCTTGTAAGCTACGGTGAGCTGGCGGAGCACCGTCTCCTGCATGACGCCGGGGCCTTGGGGGTCAAACCAGGACCTGGCTAAGGCCTGTGTCTGTGGCAAGCTTTTAGCAACCAAGCAATGGAGCCAATGAACCCGCTGTTCGGTGCTCATTCCAACCCGTTCTGGCATGCCCAGACAACTGCGTCGATACACTGGCCACAGCTTTTCTGCGAAAACCCATGGGGGTTCTCCAGTTAGCTGCACAGTCCCTTCCACCCGTTGGAATGGATTACCGTCGTCTACTCCCATAACTTCCAAGACCTCATCTCTGAGATCCGTATACCCTTTCCGTCCCCTCTTACTCTCGTCTGAGAGGCACTGAAGGATTGTGCTATCCAGGGAGAAGAACAGCATCTTCGCCTGTTCAAGATCATCACAATCATTGATGGCGGCTGTCTCCTCTATCTCCCTGAAATGAACTGACGGATCTCCCTTTACTGTGAGTCTTGGGAGGTGGCACACCATAGATCTTAGTTGTGGGGCAGCGTATGGCACCACGAGCTGGTTCATGTGGGGTCCGGGATCACCATTGTCCTCGTTGGGACCGAACCTCTGGTGCCGAGCAGGACACATTGGTGCCAGCTCCGGCTTTGCTACCAGGGGCTGTTCCTCCTGTGCCATCTCGGCTACCCTTTCTTCCACCATCCCCTTTTCGGGCCAAGCCTCACTATAGCTTGGCGGGGCTGAGGGTTCAGTGGCTGGTGCTGCAACTACTTCGCACGGAACCGGATGTTTGGATTCCTGCAAAAAGTCAATCTGACTTGCTTTTGGGCTTACGAGGCATATCATGCCTTTTGCCTTAACCAGGGCCATTCTCAGGTCCTCTATGGTCTTTTGGCAGGGGCCATGGTCTGCGCTTTCAAACCCATGTTCAAGGGATAGCTTGTAAGCTGCCTTGACTTCCACTACTCTCTCCTCCTGTGCTCTTAGCTGTTGTGCGAGGCGGGCGTTTTTCTCCCGTATTCTCGCTTCATGGATCTTTGCCTCAGTAACCTGACATTCCAGATACTCTATTCTAGCCTGATGTTGGCTGGCTACAACTTGGCATTCTTGATTCAGCGCGTGAAGCGCTGTGATGAGTTTTTCCCCACCCATGGCCTTTTCCTCTATCTCTGCTACCTGGGTAGTGATCTTGGCTGCCTGTGCTGCAACGACCCAGTCCAAAATCTGGACCTGTTTCTTGTAGCACATCAGCCACACTGCCTTTTCCACTGACTTCTTATGCTCTTTGCTCTCTGTCCACCTGATGGCTGCGTCCACCGGACGCCCATTCATTAAGAGATCGGAAATCCACTGCTTAGTGAGATTTACCTTACCAAAGACATAATCTGCTATCCTCTCATCCATTGCATTTCGACCATTCAAACTTGGGTCTAATACATTGCAATCCTGCTGCCAGTGTCCTGCCGTGGTTGCCATTTCCTGTAAGGGGTTTTCTCTCCGAGGTCGCAGAGGTTTCTCTCGCCAGAGGCGTCTCTCTCTCTTTTGCACAGTAAAACCTTGAGTGGTTCGACCCACTCACCCCTTAGATTCTAGACACTGGTCTTAGGTGCAGGAACTACAATGCAGACCAAGTTTAATGAATCAAAATGGAATTTTATGGCATATGGAAAAACAAATCAAATGCAAGCAGATAAGAGGGTACATGGGAGGGAAAAACAAATCATAACAATACAGTACAAGCTAAAATAGATACAGGCATATTATACTTTACAAAAGTCATCATGAAATGGGGAAACACACAGAACATCGAGGGACAACAACTCATGTTAATTATACCCAAAATGACCACCCCCTTTAACCTATCTAGATCCGATTATGAAGGGCCAGAAACATGCTCACCAATCCAGTGGGAAAAGTATAGAGTTTTGAAACAGGTCTGCGTTTTGATCCCCTCAGGCATCCTGTTTCCTCGTGGTCAGTGGAGCCACAGCGGGCTGCGCCACACCTCTCTCTCTCTCTCTCTCGAGGTGAAGGTCACGGACAGACTGGACACTGACGGGCCTGGATGTCGGCGGAGATCATCTGCTTGACCACGGTTGGAAGCCCCTAGCCGGCTTTCATATAGGATTCTTCTGTAGTTTTACTACCTTCCCGTTTCGTCAACGGCCCAGGGTTGGTCGATGATCTCCCAATGTTTTACCCCAGGGCGGGACGCCGGCTCGAACCCCGGGTGTCTCCAATTATACCTTTCAGATGAGGCCTTTATCTCCCGCCTGTAGTGTATGTACCCGTCTACCCTTAAGGAAATTATTGTATGTAACCGTTCACCTTTAAGGGAACTACTTTAAGTGTGGCACTACTTGTTTGGCTTCTGTATACTGTAATACCGACAGTGACCACACCAGTATATAAGTGTTGTGACAGGATAACTGGGGCAGATTCGCCCGGACCTTCGAATAGTAAAGACCTGTTTGTTGTTATTTCTGAAGTCTGTGTATTTATTAACTGCACAACCCACAGACTTTACAGTGGCGACGAGTCCGATTTCACCCTGCGGCAAGATTACCAAAACAAGAACAGCGTCGAAGAGAGGCAACCGCCCTCGTCGTGCTGCTGGAAGAAAACACGAGGCTGCAGCAGGAGAAAGGTGGAAGACTTTAGCAACAAAAGCTTCCGTCTGCAACAGGCACTGACTACCCTTCTACCACGGTGCGGAGTGAGCCGATCAGCTGGAAACAAGGCGGCCGCAGAGACTGTGAGTAGGGGAAGGTGTAGAGAATATCCGGAGGATAAGGGCAGAGCACTCGACCTCGGTCGAGGGGGAGCTGAGCCGGTCAAAAGTCGGGTCCAACGGCGTCGGGTGACAGCCGGACCGCGATCGGCGGGAAAAATCCGGGCAGCGACCACAGCCACGAAGCGCTGAGCCTGTGAGTAGGCGCGGGAAGAGAAACCCAGCCGCAGCCGGGGAGGGAAACACCGGTCTGCGAGAGGGCTGGGGAGGCGAACGGGAACCGTGCGGGTGAGAGCCGGGTGCGGAGAGAGAGACTGCGAGGAGCCAGTCCAGCGGCTGAGCTGTTCTCCACCAACGGGGTACTCAGAGCCGGCAAAACCGAACGTGCGGGAGTGGGAGAGAGACACAGCCGAAAACGGGGTGAGAGACTGCGCGAGAGCCAGTCCAGCGGCTGAACTGTCCCCCGTTAACGGGGTGTACCCAGCGCCGGTAGAGCCGTGCGGGCGGGAGGAGAAGACAGAGCCGAGTAGGGGGAGCTGTGCGAGAGCCAGCCCAGCGGCTGAACCTGTCCGCTACGGGGAAAGCGTACCCCTTCCACCAGGAAGATACGCGGGAAGCCGCCATTAGGCGGAGGAGCCGACAGAAGCGGGAAACCGCCATTGAAGTGGGCGGGGAGAGAAAGGAAGAGCGGGAAACCGCCAAATTCGCGGGAAAAGCCGCCATCTTAGAAAAAAAAAATACATAAGAATTTAAAGAAATATTTGTGTTGTACCCAAAGAAAGGAAGATGCCTAAGCGTGGGGACAGCAACGATTTTAACGCCGAAATAGAAGACTGGCCCACGTACGTGGAACGTATTGAGATACATTGTAAGGCTAACAAAATAGCTAAGGAGGAAAAAGCTGTAACCTTACTTAACATGATGGGTGCGAAAACATTCAGGTTGTTGAAACATCTTCTCTCTCCAGCTAAACCGGCGGATCAGACTTTCGAGGATATAGTAGCGGTGCTGAAGGATCACTTGAACCCCACACCGTTGAAGCTGGCTGAACGATTCAGATTCTATGCGAGAACGCAGAAGAAAGACGAAAGCAACGCGGAATACTTGGTCGAACTGCGGAGGCTAGCGAAACACTGCCAGTTCGGAGGGAATCTGACAGAGGCACTGCGAGACAAGTTCGTATGTGGATTGTCCAAAGAAGGGACGCAAAAGCGACTACTGGAAGAGAACAACCTCACACTTGACAGGGCTGTCCTTATAGCTGCATCATACGAAGCCGCAGCAAAAGGAACGGCGGTAATGCAGCGGAAGGCGGTGGCACTAGGGGTGGACCACATCACCTCGAGGACTACGAAATGCTATCGTTGTGGGAAGACAACACACGACCAGAAGCGTTGCTGGGGTAAAAACCAAGAATGCCGGAAATGTGGCAAGATCGGGCACATAGCTAAAGTGTGCCGGTCAGGAACGACGTACAACAATAACGAGTCCTCACAAAAATGGTACAGAAAGGTACAAGAGGTGACCAGGAAGAGTCTGAAGGAACAGAAGTCGGACTCACACTCCAAATGCAAAGGACTGGACAGTCTGAGAATCCACAACGTGAGCAATGAAGCTGACCGACAAACTATCTGGATAACGCTACAGATTGCAAAGGTCCAAGTAAAAATGGAAGTGGACACCGGATCGGCGTTGACGGTCATGAATAAGCATGACTATAAGAAATTTTTCAAGCATATTCCACTACGGGATACGGAACTAGTACTACAGACATACACGGGGCACAAAGTATTCCCCATCGGAATGATAGAAGTCAAGGTGAGATACAAGGATAAAGATCATCACCGGTTGGACCTGTATGTATTGCCTGAGGGAGGACCACCTCTCCTGGGACGGGAGTGGATCCGAAAAATAAAATTGGACTGGCATTCCCTAAACACCATGACGGTGGATTCCAAAAAAGAGGTTGTCAAACCTGAACGGTTGTCCAGAATATTGGACGAAGCTAAGGAGGTATTCCAGCAAGGACTGGGAACGCTGCGAGGTATTAAAGCAAAGGTTAAGATTGCAGAAAATGCAAGCCCAAAGTTTTTTAAGGCCAGATCAGTTCCTTACGCAATACGACCAGCTGTGGAGGCAGAACTGGAAGAACTTGAACGATCAGGGGTTCTGTCAAAAGTGGACTGGAGTGAGTGGGCCATGCCCATTGTTCCCGTCATGAAGTCCTCACCGAGTAATAAGCCTGGGGGACCGGGGAAGGTCCGTATCTGCGGAGATTTCAAGATTACTGTGAATCCGGTGCTTCACACGGTACAATACCCGCTTCCGCGGATTGAAGATATCTTTGCTTCGTTGGCTGGAGGGAAACATTTCACGAAAATAGATCTGGCTCAAGCATATCTACAGATGGAGGTCGAGGAAGAGTCACGCCAGTACCTCACCATCAACACTCACAGAGGCTTGTATCGCTACAATAGACTGGTCTTTGGGGTAGCTTCGGCGCCAGCAATTTGGCAGAGGGCCATGGAACAGGTGTTACAAGGAATTCCAAGCACACAGTGCTACTTAGATGACATTTTAATCACGGGAAAAGATGAGGAAGAACACCTCACGAATTTGAAACTGGTACTCACCAGGTTGAAGGAGTATGGCCTTCGGGTTAATCGCAAGAAGTGTGAGTTCTTCCAAAAACGGATCTTATACTGCGGTCATGTCATTGACCGAGAGGGACTGCATAAGTCACCCGAAAAGATAAAAGCGGTTGTGAAGGCCCCCGCCCCAGGAAACGTATCACAGTTAAGATCATTCTTGGGGTTGATTAATTACTATCACAAGTTTCTGCCAAATTTATCCACGGTACTGCATCCGCTGAATGACCTGTTGCGGAAAGAAACACCATGGAAGTGGAGTGAGGAATGCAAAAAGGCTTTTCGCAGAAGCAAGGAGTTGATTACCTCTGAAGAAGTGTTGGCTCATTTCAACCCAGCATTACCCCTTCGTCTAGCTTGCGATGCTTCCCCGTACGGAATTGGGGCAGTACTCTCGCATAGGCTACCAAATGGCTCGGAAAGGCCAGTGGCTTTCGCGTCCCGATCATTGACACCCGCGGAGCGAAATTACGCCCAAATAGATAGGGAGGCCCTCAGTCTTGTGTGGGGCGTGAAGAAATTCAACCATTACCTACAATGTAAAAAGTTCACATTGCTTACAGACCACCAGCCGTTGGTGTCCATATTCAACCCAAATAAGGCCGTTTCCACCATGACAGCACAAAGGTTACAAAGGTGGTCCGTGTTACTTGGGGCACACCAATACGAAATTGAGTACAAAAGGTCTAAACAGCATGGAAATGCTGATGGGTTGTCACGCTTGCCATTGCCGATGGTAGAAGAAGCGAATATAGTGGACCCAGTAGAGTTGTTCCACTCATCCATAGTGGAGTGTCTACCGATAACAAACTCAATGATTGAGAATGAGACAAGGAATGACCCGACTCGTTTACGAGTCTATGATGTAACGGTGGAGGGATGGCCAGCACAGAGCGAACCAACACTGCAAGCATTTGCACAGAGGAAAGAACAACTGTCAGTGTGTCGAGGAACCCTGATGTGTGGATCTAGAGTGGTGATTCCACCCAAACTCCAAAAGAAGGTGCTAAAGGAGCTGCACGAAGGACATCTGGGGGGAGTAAAGATGTAAAATCTAGCAAGGGCGTTTGTGTGGTGGCCAGGCATTGATAGAGACATAGAGGAGATCACGAAGAACTGCCTAGGATGTCAGAGGGTTCAGAATGCGCCACCACAGGCTCCTCTGCACCCATGGGAGTGGCCCTCGTCTCCCTGGTAAAGAGTACACATCGACTTTGCTGGTCCATTTATGGACTCGATGTTCCTAATAGCGGTAGATGCCCACTCCAAGTGGCCAGAAGTAATTAAGATGACCACCACCACGACGGAAAAAACCATCACGGTGTTAAGGACTATGTTTGCTCGGAATGGCCTGCCAGAACAGATCTGTTCTGACAATGGACCGCAATTTGTATCTGAGGAATTTAAGAAATTCTTAAAGAGCAATGGGGTTAAACATTACACGTCAGCCCCATACCATCCCGCCTCCAATGGATTGGCTGAAAGGTTTGTCCAGACCTTCAAGAAGGCCGTAAAGGCCATGAGTAATGAAGACATAAGTTTACAGCATAAGGTGGATAGTTTTTTGTTGGCATACCGAAATGCAACCCATGCGGTCACAAATCAAACTCCCGCGATGATGTTTTGTAATAGACGCCTACGATGTCGGCTGGATTTACTCAAACCAAACGTCAGAAGGGACGTAGAGAACCGGCAATTCCAGGGCATGAATGAAAGTGCCACTAGATCCTCCCAGACCGGTCAACGAGTTTTGGCCCGGGACTATCGTACTGAGAAATGGCAGCCTGGAACGATTGGAAAAAGGCTAGGCCCGTTGATGTACACTGTGGACATTGGAGACAATATAATAAGGCGCCATGTTGACCAGATCATAGGGTCCGCCACAAATGGGCCCCCGACTTCACCACCTTACCCGGATAAGGTTGAGACTGAGTTACCCAGAACACCTACGTCCGATCTGGTAGTTCTGGAGTCAGAGGAACCTGACACTGTGCTTCGAGCCGATTCAACTTTACCAGAAACACCTACTAGCCCGCTTGGAATGACGACACCACTGCGGCGTTACCCGGACAGAATCCGGAAACCTCTCGAAAGACTGAATCTATGAACTGTCTTAAATAAATCTGTATATATATATGTGATAATGTATGTCCACTATGGACTCAGTATGTTGAAAGCTAAAAAGGGAGGATTGTAGTGTATGTACCCGTCTACCCTTAAGGAAATTATTGTATGTAACCGTTCACCTTTAAGGGAACTACTTTAAGTGTGGCACTACTTGTTTGGCTTCTGTATACTGTAATACCGACAGTGACCACACCAGTATATAAGTGTTGTGACAGGATAACTGGGGCAGATTCGCCCGGACCTTCGAATAGTAAAGACCTGTTTGTTGTTATTTCTGAAGTCTGTGTATTTATTAACTGCACAGCCCACAGACTTTACACCGCCAAATCAAGGTTAGTCTTTTGTTTTAATTTTGGCGGGCTGGTTGCACAACGGGGTAGTTATTATATTTTAAACTGTTCTTGGATGGCCGGTAACGGGCCATCTCTGGTCTGGAATGACTTTCATTGTTTTTAATGTCTTCTTGATGTCTTTAACGGGTCCTTGATGCGTTCTTTATGAATATGGAACTGTTCCCCTTTGTCTGGGTAAACATTTAGATGGTCTTTATCTACAGGCCGATCTGACTGGATCTACATCCAATCTTTATGTATGTGTGGGTGTCTGGTTTTGTTCTCTCAGCAACGGCTTCCAGAACCTACTGTGGGTTGAATCCACAAAGCTGTCTGAGGACTGCAGGAACCATTTTAGAATGTCCCAATAAGTTGGTCACGGGGTCTGGTGGCCATTTTGAATGCCCTTTTTTCTGGGCTTCTTTTAAAACAGTCTTTAAAATAATGGCCTCTTCTGCCATTCGACCCTTATTAATACAATATCAATTTTGCGAATCTTACATTGCTGGGGTGCTATGATGCCCTGGAAGCTCCTTTAAACTTTGCACACTGGTATCCAGAGCCATGTTGGCAGCAGTCTGAGCTTCCACTACAGCACTCAGACATTGTTTGGATGCTGCTTGTGCTGCAATGGAAGCTGAGGCATTGGCCATCAGACGCTGCATCATGGTGGGTTCCACAGGTGTGCTGATGGAGCTGACCACCCATTCCATGTTGGAAAGGATGGGTTCCAAGCGCTGCGCAAAGCCCTGTGCCAAGTTAGTGCTCGACTTCTCCATGCTCCTTGACATTGTGCGCAGGCTTTCTGGCAGGATTTCCAATGCACCAAACAGTTGGGTGTGTACACCTAGCAGCCTTTATCTGTAGCCTGGCCCACCAAAATCCTCATCTGAGTCCTTTGCAGCAGAACTAGTGTGCGACCTCACCCTCCGACGAGCTGGCACCTGCGCTTATCCTTTATATAATAATTTTTTTCAAAATTTAAAATTATTGTTTAAAATAGTTTTTTACAGTTATTTATAGTTCATTTAAGTAGTGCGATGTTTTTTTAAATTTTCTTTCAAGTTTAAGTAGTGTTTTGGGGCCAGGAGTTTTCATGAGTTTGACAGTTCTTACTATCAAATTCATGAATGAACTTTTGCAACCTTCCATTGGTTGCCCAGTGCTCACGTGATCCAAACCGGCTCATCGCACTAAGTACGCCGCTGGGTCACGCACGCACAGCGCGGCAGGACCTGAAGCGGGCCAGTGAGAGGAAATGCAATGCGGGCCAGGATTGAAATGTCAGCACGCCGGGTAAGTGCACATCGGGGGCTTGCACGCGCGGCAAGCCCCCGAACCTAATTTCTGGGCCAATATGATTAGGCAGAATCAACGCTGTTTTATGAAAGGGAAATCACGTTTAACAAATTTATTAGAGTTTTTTGAGGATGTTCCTAGCAGGGTAGATAACAGGGAACCAATGGATGTAGTATATTTGGATTTCCAAAAGGCTTTCAATAAGGTGCCACATAAAAAGTTGCTCCGGAAGATAAGGGCTCATGGGGTTGGGGGTAATATAGTAGCATGGATAGAGGATTGGTTAACGGACAGAAAACAGAGTAGGGATAAACGGGTCATTTTCAGGTTGGCAGGTTGTAACTAGTGGGGTGCTGCAAGGATCAGTGATTGGGCCTCAGCTATTTACAATCTATATTAATGACTTAGATGAAGGGACTGAGTGCCATGTATCCAAGTTTGCTGAGGATACAAAGCTAGGTGGGAAAGTAAGCTGTGAGGAGGACACAAAGGGCTCGATTTTCGTTCAGGTGCGGGGAATTGGTGGTTTCCCCGAATATAGTGATTCCGACACGATTGTAAATGGGCCTGTGAGATTTATGCAAATTTAACACAATTGGCCAATTGATTTCCAGCGTGTGGGAAGCCTTGGCAATTGAGTATTTCCAGTCAGAAAGTCGCAGAATATGACGTCATCATTGCTGCTGCTTTTAATGTCCACAGCAAGCCTTGCTTCCTCTGCGGGCTTCCAACCTTCCACAATCCCCAAAATAGGGGAGCACGTTGGCATAGTGGTTAGCACTGTTGCCTCACAGCGCCAGGGACCCGGGTTCGAATCCGGCCTCGGGTGACTGTCTGTGTGGAGTTTGCACATTCTCCCCATGTTTGCGTGGGTTTCCTCCGGGTGCTCCGGTTTCCTCCCACAGTCCAAAGATGTGCGGGTTAGGTTGATTGGCTATGATAAATTGACTTAGTGTTAGGGGGATTAAATACGCGGGGTTACGGGGATAGGGTGGGATATGTGTTGGTGTTGGTGCAGGGGTTACGGGGATCGGGTGGGATATGTGTCGGTGCAGGCTCGATGGGCCGAAATGGCCTCTATCTGCACTGTGGGGTTTCTGTGATTCTGTGATTAAGATGGCACAGGAGCCTGCAGGAGGAACGGCCAGTGGGAGGGCCAGATCTGCGCCCAAATTTGATGAGGCTTCACTACAGGCATTATTGGATGGTGCTAGGGCCCACAGGGAGGTCCTGTTCCCTTCTTCAGGGAGGAAGAGGCCTCCCAGCCAGACCAAGGCTGTGTGGCTAGAGGTGGCAGGTCAAGTCAACTCCTTGGGGCTAACACGAAGAACGTGGTTGCAGTGCAGGAAAATGTTCCATGACCACCTTCGCACTGGAAAAGTAATACTGTATGATGTTTTGATCACCCTCAATCTGATCCCCATTGCCTTTCCTCACCAGCACTTCCTGCACATCCCACTAGACACTCACATCCATGCACCCTTACCCATTCCCTCTCTCTCTATGCTCACAGTCACAGAACTATGCCACCATGCAGCCCTCACACTCCATCTCACTCTCATGCTTTGAACACAACTGATAACACACAGGGAGGGTCCTTGGCCTTGCAACCTCACTCCATCTTTATCTCCTTCTAAGTATCTATGCTATGCAATCTCTGCACTCACTCCTTCATTCTCACTCAACCTCCACTTGTCTCCCTCATTGCAGGAAAAGAGAGCTCACAACAGGAGAGAGCGAGCCAGGACAGGAGGAGGGTGGCCCTCATTAGCCCAGCTCACCCCCTGGGAGGAAGGTGTCCTGGAGATTGCCAGGGCTGATCGAGATGTGGACGTTGGGGAAGGACAGGCAGGAGCATCCCCGCAAGCTGGTGACAGAATAGTTTCCCATCTCTCTCATTGGCTTTGCATGAATTGCTGATAATGATTCTGAAGCTACATCATATGGACTTACGATCATCTGCAGAATGCAATGTGCATGTAACCTTGGCATCACATCACTAACTTTTTCCTTGACTCCCCCACAGGACCATCGAAAGCCCCCGTCCCCACTCTGCAGGAGGAAGAGCCTGAGCAGCCAGACTCCTCAGAGGAATCTGCAACTTCTGAGGGCGCAGTGTCATCAGCAATAAGCGCACCCAGCACCAGCGCAGACACTCACACCTCGGTGGGACCTTCGGGACATAGAGTAGAGTTGCCACCTGGTGTATCACAGCTCACAAGTGAGCATCAGCAGACTGTGGAGACAGGGACAGCAGTGGAGAGTCCTCGTCGGAGGGCGCAGGACTCTGCCAGCTCGGCTCAGCTGCATGTCGACCCTCTGCCTCTGGGTCCACCCGTAAGATCAGAGGTGATGGAACTCCAGGCACAGATGCAGGAGTCTCTGGCAGGTTTTGTCCCTAGGGTCGCTGCGAGTGTGGAGCGAATGGAGGAGTCCATAGCGAACATGAGCAGAGCATTTGTGGAGTCATTGACGCATGAACGCATCACCACAGAAAGGATGGCAACCTCCGTGGAAACGATGGCTACAGTAGAGGAGAGGATGGCTACGGTCATGGAGGAGCTAAGTCGCCAGAGTGTTGAAAACATGGTGAGTGTTCAGAATAGACTGACATCTCTGGAGGAGCGATGGTCAGCTATTGAACAGAGAAACCAGACCTTCATGGCAGGCCCTCTGAGTAGGACTGCCATTGTAGAAATGGGTCCCCATGGCCCCCCTGATGTGCAGCAAGCTGCTCTCAAGCCACTTGCAGGCACTGAGGGGGACCTGACCCATGAGAGGGAGGTTGGTGGCAGACCTCAAGGAAGTGGGGGCTCCTCTCCAAGCGCTCACACTTCCATGCCACTGCAGAGCCCTCGGTCAGAGCCCCGCCGGAGTACTCACCCAACGGAGATGGAGGTCTCAACCCCTGCACAGCCGCAGGAGCAGCAGACTGCTGGCGAGCCTTCACAGGCTCGCCATCCCAGAGGACGCCCGCCAAAGGTGTCGAGACAGGAGCAGCAGGAAAGTGAGCAAGGGGCCTCCACATCTGCTGAAGCCACAGGGGAACCATTATGTAGGAGCACGCGTAAGAGGAAACTAAAGCACTAATAGTCACAAGGGTAGTCACTTGGGTGAAATGTGTTTATTTTAAAAATGCCATCAGTTGGTTATTGTAAATAAAATTTCTGATGGCAACTTCTGCAGTTGTGGCGTGTGTCATTTCGCGAATGGGGCTGGAGGTCCTCTAATGCCAAGAGGGGAAGGAAAAAAAGGCCTCCCATGCTTCTGGTAGGTGCCTCAGTTGAGGAAGCGCTGAGTGAGGGTGGCGAGAGGGGTCTCACAGGACGTCACACTGGAGAAGTGTGTGAGGCTCCAAACTTCCACAGCTGTGGTTATGCCTTCTAAATTGAAACTTATAAAATTCTGGCAAGATTGGACAGACTAGATGCAGGGAGGATGTTCCCGATGGTCGGGGAGTCCAGAACCAGGGGTCACAGTCTAAGGATAAGGGGTAGGCCTTTTAGGACAGAAATTAGGAGGAATTTCTTCACCCAGAGAGTGGTGAACCTGTGGAATTCTCTACCACAGAAGGCAGTAGAGGCCAATACATTAAATATATTCAAGAAGGAGTTGGATATGTTTCTTAAGGCTAAAGGGATCAAGGGGTATGGGGAGAAAGCAGGGACCGGGTACTGAACTTGGATGATCAGCCATGATCGCATTGAATGGCGGAGCAGGCTCAAGGGGCCGAATGGTCTACTCCTGCTATGTTTCTATATTTCTATGTAAAGGTTCCCCCAGACCTGACAACAAAGTCCTGCCACCTGCAACTGATGACTGATCAAATATCCTCTTTAATGTTGGACCTGCAGCTGATAGTCAGCAAGCCAATAGTGTTTACGCCAGGTTTCACAGGCGTTATCCCCACCAAGCGCGTTTTGCGTGGGAAAAGGTTTAAGCAGGCAAGGGCCTGTTAAAATGGGATTATAAAGGCCAATCAGTGCTGCTTAAGGGCCTTAAAGACCAGTCCCGCCTGTTGCAGGCGGGACTGATTCGGGTCAATCAGACACACCTAGGTTAAAATGGCGTGGAGGCGGGAACCAGGCGGGGGGGGAGGTCGCGACCCCTAGGTTTTGCGATTTTAACCCCCCGCACGCCTAAAAGCCCGCCTCACGGCCCAATGAAAATCGAGGCCAAAGAGTCTGCAAAGGGATATAGACAGGTTAAGTGAGTGGGCAATAAGGTGGCAGTGTGGCAGAGACCACATAGGGATAGTAACACAATTCACTATGTATAGCCAATGTTGTTATCGCTCCACGTTATGTACGGAACTTGGTTGGGTTATCAGGGCAGGGTCCCTTTAAGAGTCGTCGATTGTGTGATGACGTCATAGCCCTGCAACGAGGCCGAGTCCCTCAGTCCATGCGGAGAGTTAATAAAGCTAACACGTGTTTTTCTTTGCTGCTACGAAAGACTTGCAGTCTGTTGATTTCCAGCGACTCCTACATTGGTGACCCTGTTTCTCTTCTGGACGTTTCCAAAGATTTTATCCAAGATGGCGACGAACGCCGTTTCTCTCAAATTACCGGAGTTTTGGGAACGACAGGCTGCCGCTTGGTTCACCCAGGCCAAGGCTCAGTTAGCACTCCGGGACATCACCGCGGACGACACAAAGTATTATTACGTCGTCTCTGCTCTCGGCAGCTCCACCGCGGCCAGAGTCGTGAGCCTGCTCGAGGACCCCCCCGGAGCACCACAAATTTGCGACGCTGAGAACGCACCTCCTAGAGACTTTTGGACTAACTGAACCCAAGCACGCACGCCAGCTTCTCTCTCTACCCGGGCTTGGCGACTCCAAGCCCTCAGAACTGATGGACCACATTTTAACCCTCCTGGGCAAGCACAAGCCGTGCTTCCTCTTCAGAGAACTGTTCCTACAACAGCTGCCAGGGCAGGTATGGTCGGCTTTAGCCAACTCTCATATTAGTGATTTCCACGGCCTGACCAAGGAGGCCAACGAATTTTTCTCCGCCGGGCAACAGTACTGCGCAGCCATGCGGGGCCCTGCCCCCACCGCCACAGCCCAACGGCGGCAGCCCCCCATCCCCCCTACCAGGCGCAGTTCGGCCCCAAAGCTAAGAAGTGCCGGCCCCCGTGCAGCTTTACCGCATCGGGAAACGCGAAGGCCCACTCATTAGCTACCATGGCTGTCGGCCGTTCAGGTAGTCTGTTATTCATTACGGATACTGACCCTGGACGTCGTTTCCTCTGCGACACGGGTGCCCAGGTGAGCGTCCTACCTGCGTCAACTGTAGACATATAGGGGGGGAACCACAGCCCCGCCCACGAAGCCGCCAATGGCAGTTCCATCCGTACCTTCGGGAAACGGAGCGTGGCGCTGTGTTTTGGTGGGCAGCGTTTCACTTGGGACATTGTTACAGCGAAAGTGTCCACCCCCCTTCTCAGCGCTGACTTCCTCTGCGCCAATGGCCTTTTGGTGGACGTCAAGAACCGATGTCTCATCAACGCTGAGACTTTCAGTTCGCTCCCGTGTTCTCTCAGTGGTTCCGGCATGACGAAGTTGTCCAGCGCACTCTCGGCCTCCGATGAGTTTTCCCGCCTCCTCGCCGGGTTCCCGGACCTCACGAAGCCCACTTTCTCGTCCGCCGCCACCAAGCACGGGGTAGAACACCACATCCCGACCACCGGTCCGCCTGTCTACGCCCGTGCTTGGCGCCTCGACCCGGGGAAACTCGCCATCGTAAAGCCGAGTTCGCCACGATGGAGCGCCTCAGCATCATTCGGCGGTCGAACAGTGCATGGGCCTCGCCCCTGCACATCGCACTGAAACCAGGCGGCGGTTGACGCCCGTGCGGCGATTACCGGTGCCTCAACGACGCTACGACCCCCGACCGCTACCCGATTCCACACATCCAGGACTTTTCCGCCCGCCTGGCCGGGAAAGTTGCTTTCTCTAAAGTGGACCTCGTTCGGGGTTACCACCAGGTCCCCGTCCGGCTGCAGGACGTCCCGAAAACCGCGGTGATCACCCCATTCGGGCTGTTCGAATTCCTCCGCATGCCATTCGATCTCAAAAATGCCGCTCAGGCTTTTCAACGCCTAATGGACACCATGTTATGGGACCTGCCATTCCTGTTCGTCTACCTGGACGACATTCTCATCGCCAGCGCCTCCAGGACGGAGCATGTGTCCCACCTCCGGACTCTCTTCGAATGCCTCAGCCAGCATGGCCTAATCATCAATCCGGCCAAGTGCCAGTTCGGGCTGTCCTCGATCGACTTTCTTGGGCACCGCATCACGAAGGACAGGGCGGTGCCGCTGCCATCGAAAGTGGAGGCCGTGAAGGATTTTCCACGACCCCTCACCGTGAAGGCCCTGCAGGAGTTTTTGGGCATGGTGAACTTTTATCATCGCTTCGTTCCCCGGGCAGCCCAGCTTATGCGGCCTCTTTACGAGGCCCTCAAAGGCAAGCCCGCCAAGCTCGCCATCGAATGGTCCGAGGAGATGGCCAATTCTTTCACGGACACAAAAAGGGCCCTGGCTAACGCGACCATGCTGGCGCATCCATTGCCCGATGCGCCGATCGCTATCACCACTGACGCTTCGGACTATGCTGTTGGCGCCGTCCATGAACAGTGGGTCAACGGCACCTGGCAGCCGCTCGCCTTCTTCAGCCGGCAGCTCCACCCCAATGAGCGGAAGTACAGCACCTTCGATTGCGAGCTTCTTGGCCTCTACCTCGCCGTCCGACACTTCCGTTTCCTGCTGGAGGCCCGCCCGTTCACGGCGTTTGTGGACCACAAGCCGTTGACCTTCGCCATGGCCAAAGTTTCCGAGCCTTGGTCGGCCCGTCAGCAGCGCTAGCTTTCCTTCGTCTCCGAGTTCACGACGGACACCCAGCATGTGGCTGGGAAAGACAATCCCGTTGCCGACTGTCTCTCCCGGGCCGTCGCCAGCGCCGTACACCTCGGCATCGACTACATCCGCATGGCGGCCGACCAGGCCTCCAACCCGGATGTCCAGGCCTACAGGACGGCTGTCACGGGCCTTCAGTTAGCGGACGTCACATTTGACGATGCCAGCACTGTGCTCCTGTGCGATGTCTCCGCTGGGCAGCCACGCCCCGTCGTGCCCGACGGGTGGAGACGCCCGGTTCGGCGCCCCATCTGACATCTCCTCCGACCGGGGGCCCCAGTTCACGTCGGAGCCCTGGAATGCTGTCGCCCAAGGCCTCGGGTTGAGACTCCACCGCACCACCGCATATCACCCTCAGGCTGATGGGCTGTGCGAACGGTTTCATCGCTCCATGAAGGCCGCGCTCCGGGCCAGCCTCCATGATGACAGTTGGATCGACAGACTCCCGTGGGTCATGCTGGGACTCAGGACCGCCCCTAGGAGAACCTCCAGTCCTCGTCCGCCGAGCTCGTCTACGGGCAGCCGCTGCGGGTTCCCGGGGATTTTGTCCCCAACGCCACGGACCCTTGGTCCGCAGCCCGTCAGCGGTCCGCCCTCCTGGACAACGCCAAGGTTTTCGCGCCGGTGCCCACGTCACAGTACGGTCTCCCTCAGTCCCACGTTCCGCCCGATCTTCGTGCGGCGGAGTACGTTTTCGTCCGCCACGATGCCCACCGGGGACCTCTTCACCCACCCTACGATGGACCATTCCGCATGCTGGAAGCCGGGGACAAGGCCTTCATGGTGGATGTCGGCGGTAAGCCGGACTACATTTCCGTGGACCGTCTTAAGCCAGCCCACCTGGATCTGGACCGACCCGTTGGGTTGGCTCAGCCCCTGCGGAGGGGCCGACCTCCGGCTTCTGCACCCTCAGTCCACCACCAAGCGCCCGGGGACCCTCCTGCGACCCCCCCGGTCCCACCCCGGACTTAAGGAACCGTTTCGGCCGTGTGATCCGGGTCCCTCAACGACTGACATTGCCAGTTCTATTGAATTCTGGGGGGACGTATGTGGCGGAGACCACATAGGGACAGTAACACAATTCACTATGTATTGCCAATTTTGTTATCGCTCCACGTTATGTACGGAACTTGGTTGGGTTATCGGGGCAGGGTCCCTCTAAGAGTCGTCGATTGTGTGATGACGTCATAGCCCTGTTACGAGGTCGAGTCCCTCAGTCCATGCAGAGAGTTAATAAAGCTAACACGCGTTGTTCTTTGCTGCTACGAAAGTCTCGCAGTCTGTTGATTTCCAGCGACTCCTACAGCAGATGGAGTATAATGTTAGGAAATGTGAGGTTATTCAGTTTGGTAGGAAGAACAGACAAACAGAATATTTTTTAAATGGCGAGAAACTATTAAAAGTTGGTGTTCAGAGAGATTTAGGTGTCTTTGTACAGGAATCAAAGAGTTAGCATGCAGCTACAGCAAACAATTAGGAAGACAAATGGCATGTTGGCCATTATTGCAAGGGGATTGGAGTACAAAAGTAAGGAAGTCTTTCTACAATTGTACAGGGCTTTGGTGAGACCACACCTGGAGTACTGTGCACAGCTTTGGTCTCCTTACCTGAGGAAGGATATACAGGAAACTCTTGATTTACCAGCACCTAATTAACCAGAAATCTCTGTTAACCGGCAAAAATCAGGAGTAGGTTCAGGTAAGTTTTACTTCATATTAGTGGCTGTTCCTGGATCTGTGGCCATGTAACCGGGGTTCCTGCACCTGTTGCTATGCAACAGGGGCGCCTGGATCTGTGGCCGGGGTTTCTGCACCTGTTGCCATGCAACAGGGACTCCTGGATCTGTGGCCGTAGTCATAGAGTCATAGAGTCATAGAGTTTTACAGCACAGAAAGAGGCCCTTCGGCCCATCGTGTCTGCGCCGCCCATCCATCCCTGTCCAGTCTAATCCCATTTTCCAGCATTTGGTCCATAGCCTTGTATGCAATGGCATTTCAAGTGCTCATCCAAATGCTTCTTGAATGTTGTGAGGGTTCCTGCCTCTACCACCCTTTTAGGCATTGAGTTCCACATTCCAACCACCCTCTGGGTGAAAAAGTTCCTCCTCAAATCCCCTCTAAATCTCCTGCCCCTTACCCTGAATCTATGCCCCCTTGTTATTGACCCCCCTACTAAGGGGAAAAGTTCCTCTTTGTCTACCCTATCTATGCCCCTCATCATTTTGTACACCTCAATCAGGTCCCCCCTCAGCCTTCTTTGCTCCAAGGAAAACAACCCCAGCCTGTTTAGTCTTTCTTCATAGCTGAGGTGCTCCATCCCAGGTAACATCCTGGTGAATCTTCTCTGCACCCTCTCCAGAGCAATCACATCCTTCCTATAGTGAGGCGACCAGAACGGCACACAGTACTCCAGCTGTGGCCTCACCAGCGTTTTGTACAGCTCCATCATAACCTCCCTGCTCTTATATTCTATGCCTCGGCTAATGAAGGCAAGTATCCCATATGCCTTTTTAACCACCTTATCTACCTGTTCCGCTGCCTTCAGGGATCTATGCACATGTACACCAAGGTCCCTCTGACCCTCTGTACTTCCTAGGGTCCTACCACTCATTGTGTATTCCCTTGCCTTATTTGTCCGTCCAAAATGCATCACCTCGCACTTTTCAGGGTTAAATTCCATTTGCCACTTTTCCGCCCATCTGACCAACCCGTTTATATCGTCCTGTAGCCTGAGGCTTTCCTCCTCGCAATTTACCACCCCACCAATTTTCGTGTCATCTGCGAACTTACTGATCATACCTTTTACATTCTCATCAAAATCATTTAAGTAGATCACAAACAGCAAGGGACCCAGCACCGATCCCTGAGGTACCCCACTGGACACAGGCTTCCAGTCACAAAAGCAACCTTCGACCATCACCCTCTGCCTCCTGCCACTCAGCCAGTTTAGGATCCAACGCGCCAAGGCACCCTGGATCCCATGGGCTCTTACCTTCTTGACCAGTCTCCTATGCGGGACTTTGTCAAAAGCTTTACTGAAGTCCATGTAAACCACATCCACAGCATTTCCCTCATCCACCCCCCTAGTCACCCCCTCGAAAAATTCAATCAGATTTGTCAGACATGATTTACCCTTGACAAAGCCATGCTGACTATCCCCGATTAATCCTTGCCTCTCCAAGTGGAGACTAATTTTGTCCCTCAGAATTTTTTCCAATAATTTCCCTACCACAGATGTTAGGTTCACTGGCCTGTAATTCCCTGGTTTATCCCTGCTACCCTTCTTGTATAATGGTACTATATTAGCTGTTCTCCAGTCCTTTGGTACATCCCCTGTGGCCAGAGAGGTTCTGAAAATTTGTGTCAGAGCCCCTGCAATCTCCTCCTTTGCCTCCCACAGCAGCCTGGGATACATCTCGACCGGGCCTGGGGATTTATCCACTTTTTGGCCTGCTAAAACCGCTAGCACCTCCTCCCTCTCGATGCTAATATGTTCAAGTATGTCACAGTCCCCTTGCCCGATTTCTATGTCTGCATCGACTTTCTCCATAGTGAACACAGATGCAAAAAATTCATTTAAAACCCCGCCTACATCATCTGGCTCTACACACAGATTGCCACTTTGGTCCCTAATGGGCCCTACCCTTTCCCTGGTTATCCTCTTGCCCTTAATATACTTATAAAACATCTTAGGATTTTCCTTTATTTTGCTCGCCAGTGTTATTTCATGGACCCTCCTCGCCCTCCTAATTTCTTTTTTGAGTATGCCCCTGCACTTTTTATACTCCTCTAGGGCTTCTTCCGTCTTTAGTCTTTTGTAACTGCCAAAAGCCCCCCTTTTATTTCTTTGTAATCCGGACTTTTTGATAAACCGGCACCACGCTGGTCCCGTCGGTGCTGGATAAAAAAGAGTTTCCTGTACTTGACTTAGAGGCGGTGTAACGAACGTTCACTAGATTGATTCCTGGGACGAGACTGTTGTCCGACGAGGAGAGATTGAGTAGATTTGGCCTATACTCTCTGGAGTTTAGAAGAAAGAGAGGTGATCTCATTGAAACATAAGATTCTGAGGGGGATTGACAGGGTAGATGCTGAGAGGTTGTTTCCCCTGGAGAGTCTAGAAATAAGAGGCATAGGCCTAGAAATTCAGTTGGCTGCGCCAGCCGTTAGCGCCTTAGGAGGAGTAGATGTCGGGCGCTAGGCGGGTAGCGCCCGGGCGCAGCGCGAACTGCGCCTCGCCCCAACTTCACTAGAGATTTAGCGCCGGCGCAAAGTCTTTGCGCGCGCTCAGCTGCGCGCGCAGATCATGACGTCATTTCCTCGTGCAACGCCCTTTGTGCGCCCCCAACCGGAACTTCAGTCGCACCGCCCCATTGTGCGCCTGGCGCCCCTAGCGACTGTTAAGTGGAACGGTACTCAGCCGATGCGGGGCGCGGGGGGCGCAAATTAAAGGGCACTCATCCTGCAATATAAAAGGCTGCCATTTTGCAGCACACCTTCTTGCGAAACGGATCTTTGGAGAGAGACCAAGGTAGATAGCTTTCTGCTTTGGCCCAACACTCGGACAGGTACTTCTGGCTTCAGGCCACAGCTTTCAAAAAGTTTTTGCCTTCATTGACATCTCATTGTTTGCCAGCATATTATGGGGGCTGCAATGGGTGTCAACGCTGGCTTTCTCAATTACATCCAAAGGGCTCACAGACGCCGTGAGAGAGTGGCAGCCCTGGTTAGACAGAGAGGGGGCAACAGGCATCGGCAAAGGAGGCCTTACCCACCCAGGGTATACCGCTAGCAGTTCTCCTATCTCAACATGTCTGAGGAGCAGTGTGTTCGGAGGCTGCGATTCAGAAGGGAGGTGGTCACAGAGATCTGCCAGCTGCTTGCCGTTGATCTGCAGCTACAGCTGAGGAGCAGGACGTCTCTGTCGGTGGCAGTGAAGGTGACGGTGGCTCTCAACTTTTATGCCACCGGCTCCTTCCAATCCGCTACTGGGGACATTGCCAACATCTCCCAGTTTGCCGTGCATTGCTGCACCCGCCAGGTGACCAATGCCCTTTTCAAAAGGAGACGTCAGTTCATCTCCTTCTCCATGGCCCTTGACAAGTAGCAACAGCGTGCAATGGGCTTTGCAGCATTCGCGGGCTTCCCCATGGTGCAGGGCGCCATTGACTGCATGCATGTGGCTTTGCGGGCACCTCTGGAGAATGCCGAGGATTACCGCAACCGGAAGGGCTACCATTCGCTGAACGTACAGCTGGTGTGTGACCACAGGCAGCTCATCCTAGCTGTCAATGCCTGCTTTCCAGGCAGCAGCCATGATGCCTTCATCCTGCGACAGACTTCTGTGGCAGACATGTTCCAGGCACAGCCTCGCCCACGAGGATGGCTTATCGGGGACAAAGGCTATCCTTTGTGTACCTGGCTGATGACCCCGCTCCGTGCGCCCAGCACCCCTGCTGAAGAGCGATACAACGAGAGCCATCAAGCGACCAGGAACATCATCGAACAAACAATCGGCGTCCTGAAGCAACGGTTCCGCTGTCTCGATCGTTCCGGTGGAGCCCTGCAGTATTCTCCGGAGCGAGTCTCCCATTTCGTGGTCGTTTGCTGCATGCTGCACAACCTGGCTATCCGCAGGACTCAGCCACTGCCACCACAGATTGGAGGACCACCTCAGGAGGAGGAGCAGGAGGAGGAAGAGGAGGACCAGCACAGGAGGGAGGCACAAAGTGCAAGGGCCGCCCGTCGCCGGCTTATTGAACGTCAGTTCTGTTAAGTCTGTGTGTCCCAGTTATGCTTATTATAAATCACTGGACACAGACCACAAGAATAACTTTAACAGGTCTTTACTATTCGGAGGTCAGGGTTGAACTGCCCAGCAAATCCCTACACAACACTTATATACCGGTGTGGTCACCACCGGTATTACAGTATACAGCAGCCAAGAGAAAGTAGTACATCTCTTAAGGTAGTTCTCTTAAGGTGGAACAGGTTACATACACCACAATCCTCCCTTTTTAGCTTAACAGTTATATCCCCATTTAACATAACATAATAACATATATATATACAACTTCATGCAAAACAGTTCAAAGATTCAGTCTCTGAGGAGGCCTCCTGATTCGAGTTGGATAACACCTTTCAGGGGTCTCTGATTCTCGTTGCTGGGGTGACTCATCTAGTTGGTCTCTTATGGATTGGACATCATCATCAGGTACATTCACTTCTGAGGTAGATGCTTCAGGTTCACTAACTTCTTCCACGGTTGTCTCTGCCGTAACCATGGGTTCGACCCTTGTTCTCGATTCTACCAGTTGGTCAGCTTGATGCCGTATTACATTTTCACCAATATCTACCGTGTACATCAGGGGTCCTTGTCTGGCCCGAATTGTTCCAGATTGCCATTTCTCGTTTTTATAGTCCTGGGCTAACACTGGTTGTCCTATTTCAAAACTCCGAGTGGTCTTGTTATTTATATGCTGGAACTGTTTGTTTTCAACTTCCCTCCGCACATTTGGTTTTAACAAGTCCAACCTGGACCACAACCTCCTGTTATAGAACATCATGGCAGGACTTTGGTTTGTCACTGCATGAGTGACGTTTCGATATGCCAGTAGGAATTTGTCCACCTTGTGTTGTAGTGGAATCTGACCTTCGCTCATGGCCTTTATTGCTTTTTTGAACGTTTGTACAAATCTCTCGGCCAACCCGTTTGTAGCCGGATGATATGGGGCAGAGGTATAATGTTTCACCCCATTCTTCTTCACGAATTTCTGGAATTCTTCTGACACGAACTGCGGTCCGTTGTCTGAACATATTTGTTCTGGCAATCCATTTCTTGCAAATATCGTTCTTAGCACCGCGATCGTCTTTTCCGAGGTAGTGGTAGTCATCTTAATCACTTCTGGCCATTTAGAATGTGCGTCCACCGCAATTAAAAACATGGAGTCCATGAATGGACCAGCAAAGTCAATATGTACACGTTGCCATGGGGTTGAAGGCCATTCCCATGGATGCAGCGGTGCAATCGGATGTGCATTTTGCACTTTTTAGCACCCTGAGCAGCTTTTCGTCAGATCCTCTATCTGTTGGTCGATACCCGGCTACCACACATAAGCCCTAGCAAGGCTTTTCATCTTGACTCCCCCCAGATGACCTTCATGCAGTTCCTTTAGAACTCTCTCTCTTAACTTAGGAGGAATAATCACCCTTGTTCCATACATCAATGTTCCTTGACAGACGGACAGCTGTTCTCGTCTTGCTGAGAATGCCGGTAACAGTGGATCACCATGTGCTGGCCATCCCTTCACTGTCACTTCGTAGACCCGGGACAGTGTCGGGTCGTTCCTGGTTTCTCTTTCAATACTTGCATTGGTGACTGGTAAACATTCGATGATGGTCGAGTGAAATAACTCAACAGGGTCAACCGTCGGTGCCTCCTCCTCTGTAGGTAGTGGCAGGCGCGACAGCCCATCAGCATTACCATGCTGCTTTGTACCTTTGAATTCAATCTGATATTGATGTGCCCCTAGGAAAAGGGACCATCTCTGGAGTCTCTGTGCTGTCATCACCGAAACACCCTTCTTAGGGTTAAAAATGGATACCAACGGCTGGTGGTCTGTCAGAAGCGTAAACTTTTGGCCCTGCAGGTAATGATTAAACTTCTTTACTCCCCACACAAGGCTGAGAGCCTCCCTATCTATCTGAGCATAGTTGCGCTCAGCGGAGGTCAATGATCTGGATGTGAACGCAACTGGCCTCTCCAGGCCATTTGGCAACTTGTGTGAGAGTACTGCCCCAATACCATATGGAGAAGCATCACAAGCCAAACGAATAGGCAGCGTTGGGTTGAAGTGAGCCAACACTTCCTCTGAGGTGATCAATGCCTTGCTTTTGCGAAAGGCCCTCTTACAGTCCTCGCTCCACTTCCATGGTACTCCCTTCTGCAAAAGAGCGTTCAGCGGGTGCAGCACCGTGGATAAATTTGGCAGAAACTTATGGTAATAGTTAATCAACCCTAGGAACGACCTCAACTGGGATACATTATCCGGAGCGGAAGCCTTCACAACAGCTTCGATCTTGTCAGGAGACTTATGAAGCCCCTCCTGGTCAATGACATGACCACAGTACGAGATCCACTTCTGAAAGAACTCACATTTCTGGCGATTAACTCGAAGTCCATATTCTTTCAATCTGGTGAGCACCAGTTCCAAATTTGCAAGGTGTTCCTCGTCATCATCTCCTGTAATCAGAACCAGGTAACATTGTGTGCCTGGAATTCCCTGTAATACCTGCTCCATGGCCCTCTGCCAAATTGCTGGAGCCAATGCCACTCCAAAAACCAGTCTATTATACCGGTACAAGCCTCTATGCGTGTTGATCGTGAGATACTGGCGTGACTCTTCCTCAACTTCCATCTGTAAGTACGCCTGCGCCAGGTCTATCTTGGTGAAGTGTTTCCCGCCAGACAATGAAGCGAAGATATCCTCAATCCGCGGAAGCGGATACTGCACCGTGTGAAGCACCGGATTAACAGTGATCTTGAAATCTCCACGGATGCGAACCTTCCCCGGTTCCCCCGGCTTGTTGCTCGATGAACACTTCATGACGGGGACAATGGGCGTGGCCCACTCACTCCAGTCTACCTTAGACAGTACTCCTGAACGTTCTAGCCCTTCCAGCTCAGCTTCCACAGCAGGTCGTATCGCATAAGGTGCCTTTGAAAAATTTCGGGTTTGCATGTTCTTCAACCTTGATTTTTGCCGTAATTCCTCTCAGTGTTCCCAGTCCCTGTTGGAACACCTCTTTAGCATCGTCCAATATTCTGGACAATCGTTTAGGTTTGACATCTTTTTTACCGGAATCTACCGTTAGTGCTTTTAAGGAATGCCAGTCCATATTTATTTTCCTAATCCACTCCCGTCCCAGTAGTGGTGGACCTCCCTCAGGTAGCACATATAAGTCCATTCCTCGGCTTTCTTTGCCCTTGTGGACCACCTTTACCTCTATCTTCCCGATGGGGTATACTCTTTGCCCCGTGTATGTTTTCAATACAACCTCCGTATCCCGTAGGGGAATATGTGGGAATAACCTTTTGTAATCTTGCTTATTCATGACCGTCAATGCCGATCCAGTGTCCAATTCCATCTTCACTTGGACTCCTGCTATCTGAAGTGTGACCCAGATTGTTTGGAGGTCTGCTTCCTTACCAACATTGTGTACTCTTAGACTACCCAGTTCATTACTGCTGGAGTCTGAATTTGACTTCTGTTCGTTCGAACTGTTCTCTGTCACCTTGTGTACCTTTCTGTACTTTTCCTGCGGTGACTTTTTGTTGCTGGTCTTCTTTCCTGACCGGCATACTTTAGCTATGTGACCAAGCCTGCCACATTTTCTGCATTCCTGATTTTTGAACCAGCACTGGTTCTGATCGTGCGTTGTCTTTCCACAACAATAACATTTTACTGTACCCAAGACCATTTGATTGGTGCTGAGTTCCGGTGACCGTAGCTGCATTTCCGCAGTGCCTCTCGCTGCGGCTTCGTGCGATGCTGCAATAGTGACAGCTTTATCAAGCGTAAGATCATTCTCCTCAAGCAGTCGCTTTTGTGTTCCTTCTTTTAACAATCCACACACAAATTTATCTCTCAGCGCATCTGCTAGTCCTGTTCCAAACTGACAGTACTTTGATAGCTTACGCAGTTCAATTAAAAATTCAGCGTTGCTTTCGTCTTTCAGCTGCGTTCTTCTGTAAAATTTAAATCGTTCCGCTATCATCAGTGGCGTGGGGTTTAAATGATTTTTCAGGACAGTAACAATATTCGCGAAAGTCTGATCCGTCGGTTTATCTGGTGACAGGAGGTGCTTCAATAGCCCGTATGTCTTCGCACCCATTGAGCTTAATAAGGTTAGTGCTTTCTCATCATCTGGTACCTTATTTGCTTTACAATAAACTTCCATGTGTTCTACATACGTGGTCCAATCTTCGATATCGCTATCAAAGGTATTAATGTTCCCATGTTTAGGCATCCTTGCAAGTTTTTTAATTTTTCTTTTTCTCAAAATGGCGGCTTCCCGCGCTTGTCTTCTTCCCCCGCCTACTAAAATGGCGGCTTCCCGCGCTTGGCGGTCTTTCCCGCGCTTGTCTTCTTCCCCCGCCGACTACAATGGCGGATTCCCGCGTTTGCCTTCTTCCCCCGCTGACTGCAATGGCGATTGCCGTGCTGCTGCCGTTCTCGCCTCCCCAGCGGTTCTCAATTACCCGATGCTGCGCCTCTCAGCCTCGATTGCAGCCCGGCCCTTTTCACCGGCCGTGTTCGAGTTCTCCGCCCTTTTTCCTCCGTTTTCCCTCCCCCACTCCACAGTCAACGCGGCCGACTTTCTGCTCGTGTCGCTGATCGGCTTACCCACCACCGTGGTAGAAGGGATGATCACTGCCTGTCGCTGATGGAGGGCTTCGTGGTCAGGATTTTTCTTTTTAACCCGGGTTCTCGATGCCTCCCGTGCGATGGTGCTCAGCAGGATGATGAGGGCGGATGCCTCTTCTCAACGCCCAGTCTGAGGACGAAGCTGCCTTGGATGTAAAACTGCCGCAGGGTAAGATCGGACTCGTCGCCACTGTTAAGTCTGTGTGTCCCAGTTATGCTTATTATAAATCACTGGACACAGACCACAAGAGTAACTTTAACAGGTCTTTACTATTCGGAGGTCAGGGTTGAACTGCCCAGCAAATCCCTACACAACACTTATATACCGGTGTGGTCACCACCGGTATTACAGTATACAGCAGCCAAGAGAAAGTAGTACATCTCTTAAGGTAGTTCTCTTAAGGTGGAACAGGTTACATACACCACAGGTTCTAGGCCCCCTCTCAGGGACTGGCTTGTGCCAATGTCAGCAGATGAATGTAGCCGCTCCACAAGCCCTCAGCCGAGCAGGGCAACCAGGACTTAACCAAAAAACCATGGACACTGCAATTTAACAACAAAAATTTATTGAAAACCTCTGCCCTTCCCACATTACATGCTCATGTGGAGAAGCCCCCTCCAAAGACACAAAACTACCAGTCTCGGCCTTACAAAAAGAAAGAAAGACACCAGTCTCGGCCTTACACAAATAAAGATAGACACCAGTCTCGGCCTTACACAAAAAAAGATAGACACCAGTGTCGGCCTTACACAAAAACAACTGCACCAGTGTCGGCCTTCCAACAAGCACCAGGCATTTGTGCATACCTCTACTTTTTGCCCTGCGAGGGCGATGCCTTGCGCATCCTTGCCTGGCCCCTGCCCACCCTGCTGCTCCTCCTCAATGGGAGCCCAGTGGCTGCAGCAAGGCTGGGGGAAGGCTGCTGAGGGGCAGATGGCGAGACGGCAGATGCCCTTGGGGGTCGGCCTGCACCAGCTCTGGCCTTGGAGTGGCCGGCTGCTGACTGCTCCAACTCTGGCTGGGCGGCAGCAGTGTGTCCAGCAGCTCCTGGCAGCTGCAATGGCGGAGTGGCAGTGTCGGCTGCAGGAATGGTGGCAACCTGGCAGATCGCAGGTGCTCGCTGGTCGCCTGACACATTGGCACTCGCACGGGCCAGCACTGCAGCATGCGCAGCAAACAGCTGAAGGACAGACTGCTGGGCTGCTGCTGCGCGGCGAGTGCCCTGGCGATGCCTGGCTGATCCAGCGAGGGTGGCAGCAGTTAGTGCCCGTGTGGCCCTGGTCTGTGTCCGCATCACGCCAGCCAGTGAATGGACGGCACGACTGAGCACTTGGCTAGAAGCCGACTGTGCTGCCGCGAAGTCCTGCAGACTCCTGGCCTGTGCTGCCGCGATGCCCTGCAGACTCCTGGCCTGTGCTGCATTGAACTGTTCCAGACTCCTGGCCTGTGCTGCACTGAATTGTTGCAGACTCCTGGCCTGTGCTGCCCCGAATTCCTGCACACTCCTTGCCAGTGACTCTATGGAGTCAGGCATCCTTCCCACTGCAGCCATGAGCTCAGTGTGCCTGCGCTCAGCCTGGACGGCCATTTCCTCTAGGAGGCGCACCTCCTCTGCGCTGACCGTCGTAGGACTGGAGGCCGCCCTCACCCTCTGGGGAGAAGTCCGCCGAGCTTCCCCACCCCTCCCGCGTTGCTGCAGGCCGCTGGGCCCTGGAGCTTCACTCTCCTCCGATCCTTCCCCCCGGCTCCCCTCCAGGGAAGACGTGTCCCCTACATCGCCATGGGCTGGCACGGCTGAGGGTGGCACTGATGGGCCGGCTTCCTCTTCCTCCTCCTCGTCTTCCGAAGGGCTGACAGTGGCAGCTTGAGGGCCCGCCTCCTCACCTGGCGATTCACCATCTGAAAGCAGGAAGGCACAAGAGTAGCTTTAGAGTGAGGACAGGGCGGCAGCGAGGGAGGCATGAGTGGTGCCATTCACCGCATTGGTCGGACAGTGGCAAAGGATGCTGATCTGATGCGCAAGTGGAACGAGAGAGGTCCAAAAGGTGATGCCCTTACCATTGGTGCCCAGAACAGAGTCGGCATCTCCAGTGGCGACGGGGCCAATCAGCCGGCCTCCCATAATGCGCTCCACACGCTGGTCGAGGTCGGAGAGCTCTTTGAGGTCAGGACGGCTTCCCCCGGTCTCAGTTTGGTTGCGCCGGTTGTGCGCAACCTTGGCCTGCAAGAGAAAGGACGGCCTCTAAGTACAGTGTGTAGCCCTGATCTTGTCTGCACTGCCTCCCATGGTCGAATAGCTAGTACAGTGTGTAGCCCTGATCTTGTCTGCAATGCCTCCCATGGTCGAATAGCTAGTACAGTGTGTAGCCCTGATCTTGTCTGCAATGCCTCCCATGGTCGAATAGCTTGGACAGTGTGTAGCCCTGATCTTGTTTGCAATGCCTCCCATGTTCGAATAGCTAGTACAGTGTGTTGCCCTGATCTTGTCTGCAATGCCTCCCATGGTCGAATAGCTTGGACAGTGTGTAGCCCTGATCTTGTCTGCACTGCCTCCCATGGTCGAATAGCTAGTACAGTGTGTAGCCCTGATCTTGTCTGCAATGCCTCCCATGGTCGAATAGCTTGGACAGTGTGTAGCCCTGATCTTGTCTGCACTGCCTCCCATGGTCGAATAGCTAGTACAGTGTGTAGCCCTGATCTTGTCTGCAATGCCTCCCATGGTCGAATAGCTTGGACAGTGTGTAAAGTGCTGAATGTGCAATTGATTTTCATGCCAGTCCCATAGCTGCTGGATGAGGGCTGGCCATTAGGGCTTTCAGGTCCCTTTGCCCATAATGTGAGGTGCACATGCAAGGATCAGGAGGACACTGGAAAGGGTACTCACCCTGACAACCCGAGTGAGGTCGTTGAACTTCTTCCGGCATTGCACAGGAGTCCTGGCAACCACGCTGTTGGAAGACACCCTGTTGGACACCTCCCTCCAGGCTTTCCGGTAGGCGCTGGGCAGCGGCCTCTTGCCACCTTCTGGGAACAAAACATGGCGCCTGCGCTCCACTCCGCCAACCAGCAGCCTCAGGTCCCCGTCGCTGAAGCGCTGCGCTCTCTCCCTGGCCTTCTCCATAGTCCTGGGCGTTGTACAGGTGAAGCTGAAGTGGTCAGGCCTAGGTTGAGGGCTTCAGTGTGCAGGGCGTGGCAGGCAAACAAATCCACCCTCCCCCTTTAAGAGATGACCGGCGCCAGAGTGTCTACCGTCAATCAAGAACTCGCCGCACCTGCGCTGCGCCCGGCCTCGGGGGTATCACTCAGCACCGCCGGCTTAGCACCTAAAGATAGTCGTGCATCACCTGTTTTTGTGCAGCAGCAACCTCTTGGGGCGATGCGACTGAATATCGGCGAAGGGGGCGCGACTTTGCGCCGGGCGCAAACTTTAGCGGCCGCCCGACTTTACCGCCCCAAAAGTGGCTATACTGAATTTCTAGGCCGTAGTCTCAGGATAAGGGATCGGCCACATAAGACTGAGATGAGGAGGAATTTCTTCACTTAGAGGGTTATAAATCTTTGGAATTCTTTAGCAGTGTCAGCTGTGACTCAGTTGGCAGCACATTTGCCTCTGAGTCAAGAAGGTTGTGGGTTCAAGTCCCGCCCCAGGGACTTCAGCACATAACGCTAGGCTGACACTCCAGTGCAGTGCTGAGGGAGTACTGCACTGTCAGAGGTGCCATCTTTCAGATGAGAAGTTAAACCGAGGCCTGCTCTCTCAGGTGGATGTATAAGATCCCATGGCACTATCTTGAAGAAGAGTAGGTGAGTTATCCCTGGTGTCCTGGCCAATACTTCTCCCTCAACCAACATAACCAAAACAGATTCACTGGTCATTATCACATTGCTGTTAGTGGGAGCTTGCTGTGCGCAAATTGGCTGCTGCATTTCTCACACTTCAAAAGTACTTCATTGGCTGTAAAGTGCTGTGAGACATCCGGTGGTCGTGAAAGGCGCTATATAAATGAAAGTCTTTCTTTACCCCAAAGGGCTGTGGATGCTGAGTCTTTGAGTATATTCAAGGCTGAAATAGATAGATTTTTGGACTCTAGGGGAATCAAGGGATATGGGGATCAGGTGGGAAAGTGGAGTTGAGGTCGAAGATCAGCCATGGTCTTATTGAATGGCAGAGCATGCTCGAGGGGCCGTATGGCCGACTCCTGCTCATAATTCTTATGTTCCTATCCTATCCTACCCAGAAGGAGGCCATTCGGCCAATCGAGTCTGTGCTGGCCCTTTCGAAGAGCAATCCAGTTAGTACCACTCCCTGCTCTTTCCCCATATCCCTGAAATTTTTTATCCTCCAAGCATTTATCTAATTCCATTTTGAAGGGTACTATTGAATCTATATCCAGCACCATATCAGGCAGTGCATTCCAAATCCTAACCACTCATTGTGTAAAAAGGTTTTTTTCTCATGTTGCCTTTGGTTCTTTTGCCGATCACCATAAATATGTTTCTCTTTATTTACTCTATCTAAACCCTTAATGATTTTAAACACCTCTATCAAATCTCCTCTTAGCCTTCTCTGCTCCAAGGAGAACAACCCCAGCTTCTCCAGTCTATCCATGTAATTGTAATCCCTCAACCCTGGACCTAGTCTAGTAAATCTCTTTTGTACCCTCTCCAAAGCCTTCACGTCCTTCCTAAAGTGTGGTGCCCAGAATTGAAAACAATACTCCAGCTGGGATCGAACTAGTGTTTTATGTAGGTTTAGCATAACTTCCTGGCTTTTGTACTCTATGCCTCTATTTATAAAGCCCAGGATCCCATATGCTTTATTAACTGCTTGTTAACCTGTCCTGCCACCTTCAAAGATTTGTGCACAAACACCCCCAGGTCTCTCTGTTCTTTCACCCCCTTTAAAAAATTGTACCATTTAGTATGTATTGGCCCAGAAATTCCAGAACGGGGCTTGCAGCGCGTGCAAGCCCCGTATTTACACTTACCCCGCGCTACTGCCGATCAGCTCCAGGGACGCCTGGAATTGGTGTTTCCAGAAGAAGAATCCCGGGCAGCGTATGACGTCACGCCGCCCAGGAGTGCAGCCAGCGCGAAGTCAGGAGCGTGCAGCGCAAGTGAGACACGCCCCTTGAGGTCTCAGTTTCACTGGACACGCCCCCAATGTTTCTGTCAAGCTGCTAACCATTTTTACATGCAAAGCAGCAGTTTAAATAGGTTTTTGGAAGTTTTTTGAAGATTTTGGTAACTTTCATAAACTTTTTAAAATGTTTACATTATTTTGAGTAATCTGAAGTAGTTTTAAAGAGAATTAAAGCAATTTAAAGACTTTTAAAAGCCCTAAAAGAATTTTTTTAATTCCATTTATTTATTTAGCAATGTCGTCGTCATACGTGTCTTCACACTGTTCCCTTTGGGGAACTGTATGAAGTGGTGGAAGGATTTATGGCCATGATTAACGCTCATTCCGTGACCGTAACCATCTTTGAACCAGCCATTAGGGCGGTTAGTCCTATGGCGGGAGGGTTTTATGGGCTCCCACAAGCTATACAAGGAGGGGGGGCCACCCACACCCACGGACGCAAATATCCCACTGGATGTCAACCCAGAATTTAGAGCCGGAGCTCCGACTCCACTTGCCGGGACTGTCTGGAGCGGGGTTCGAAACCCTACCCTGATCTGGCCCAACGGCGGGGATCCTACCGCTATGACAAAGGCCCAATCCAATTAGCAACGTGAAATGGCAGCATAGGGCTCCAGTCACAGGGAGGGAAAAGGCGCAGGAAACGTATGGGTGTCACCTTTTGTGCGGAGTGGGCCTTTTGCGTAGCAGTAAGCATCCCCGCCGCTGGGCCAGAAGGAGTAGGGTTTTGAACCCCACTCCAGACAGTCCCGGCAAGTGGAGTCGGAGCTCCAACTTTAAATTCTGGGTGGACATCCAGCGGGATGCTTGCGTCCGTGGGTGTTGGTGGCCCCCCCCCCCCCTCAGATGGGTTGTGGGAGCCCGTAAAACCCGCCCGCCATAGGACTAACCACCCTAATGGCTGGTTCAAAGATGGTTACGGTCACGGAATGAGCGTTAATCACGGCCATAAATCCTTCCACCACTTCATACAGTTCCCCAAAGGGAACAGTGTGAGGATACGTACGATGATGACCTCTTGCGCAATGCACCTCCTTGGACCCTCAGTCGCAGATGCGAGGGGGCAAGTTGTGCAATTGTTAAATTTTTTATTTTATTGACATGTAAAATGTTGGCCCAGTAATTCCCTTCCAAATGCGCTAGTACGGTCGGGGTACTTACGCATCTGGCCGGATGAAATGCCGGTTTTCAGCATGCACAGTGCATGTGGGGAAAACCGGCATTTCCTGTCCTCTGAACGAAGGGGTTCAGAGGCAGAACGCGTGCGACTGCACAGGCAGCGCGTGCGCAGTATAATTCGCCGCTTTCATTAATGCTTTCAGTGAGGTCCAGTCATTACAACTTACACATGAAAAAAGCATGGGTACAGTTGCTCCAGAGGCTGCGGAGGAAGATATTTCTTATCGTGGAGCTTCTGAAAGTATGTATGTCTGTATATATTCCTTTGCGTGTTATGTATATATTCCTTTACTTATGTGTATGAATGTATTATTAAATTATGACTTTCAGAGAAAGTAACTTATTGGAAAATCATAATTAAAAATATACATTCATACACATTAGTAAAGGAATATAAAACATACATACATATACGTAAAGGAATATATGTGGACATACATACATAACTCATTCTCACATTCCATTCACACAGCCACAATTGCTCCTTCTGCCTACCGTTCTGAAAACCCGTTTAAAAAAAAAAAATTAAAGTTTGAAACTTAGTTAAAATTTCTTAAAATAACTTCCCTCCCTTTCCCAAACCTAAATATTGCATTTCATAAGCTCCTCCATAAAATATATCTCCTTCCCCAGCCAATGAACAACTTTACACTTGCTTTTTTTAAGTGCAAGTTCTAGGGACTTACCCTCACTGAATCCATCAGTGAAATCTACAAAGTTCACTGCGCAAGCGCTGCCTGTGCAGTCGCACGCGCTGTGAATAGACCTCGGGTCTGGAAATGCCGGCGTTCCCCGCATGCGCTGTTCCTGCTGAACGCCGGCATTTCCAACGGCCAGATGCGTGAGTAACCCGACCGTACTCACGCTTCTGGCCTGGAATTTCTGGCCCATTGTCTCTCCTCATTCTTCCTAACAAAATGTATTACCTCATACTTCTCTGTGTTGAATTTCATCTACCATGTGCCCGCCCATTCCACCGGACTGTCGGTGTCCTCTTGAAATCTTTTATTATCTTCCTCACTGTTTTCTGCACTTCCAAGTTTCGTGTCATCTGCAAATTTCAAAATTGTGCCCTGTACCCCCAAGTCCAAGTTATTAATATATATCAAAAAAAGCAGTGGTCCTAGTACTGACCCCTGGGGAACGCCACTGAATACCTCTCTGCTGTTACTCTCACAATAAAGAGATAATCTGGTTTAACATTGTGAAACTATACTTAATGTAAACCACAGCTGCTGCACAGGTAAGTAAGCCAGCAACTCTGAGCTATTTTGGCATTCAGCCCTGTCTTGTGACCTGATCATTGAGCAGTTTCTGCTCAGTGGGAGCTCAGCAAAGGGCTGTGGGCGAGGCATCAGTGAGTAACAAATAATGAAAGCCATGCCTTTGCACCTGATGCAGTTTGGAAAACTGGTTTGCCTGGCCTCCCTCTGCTGAGTCACGCTCAGTGTTTACATTATTTCTCAGCCCTTCCTGTCACTCGTCTGAACATTCTGTGAGAAGTTACTGATACGGGGGCAGCAGTGCAAGCTTTCCTGATAATATTACCAGAAACAGGTAAGGTGTGAAACATAGTAACTTAATGGAAGTAATGCATGAACTGGGGCAGAGTGCTGAATAATAGAGGCCTGTAGCTCTAACGAGTAGAGGAGAGATGAGCAGTCAGGCCACACACATTTATGTTTGCCATAATTTTATATGTATAATTTTTGAACTGAGGAATGTAAGATATTAGATATATATAAAAAATTGATTTAATTTTCATGGAAAATTATTTTTGACTAATTTTTGTAGGAGTGTCCTTTATTTTGTTTAAAAAGCTCCAATAATTAGTAAATGTGAAGAAGTGCTGTATGGCTCTTTTAGAAACAGCAATCGTTTCTTCTGGCACCAGTTGGCATTTGACTTTGGAGAATCAGGCCCACAGTGGCCCCTGCACTCCTGGCCGGCCTCCCAACTTCCACCCTCTATAAACTCAAGCTCACCCAAAAACTCTGCTGCCCGTGTCCTAACTCGCACCAAATCCCGTTCACCCATCACCCATGCTCGCTGACCCCGATTTACATCAATCCACCATTGGCGGCCGTGCCTTCAGCTGCCTGGGCTCAAAGCTCTGGAATTCCTTCCCTAATCCTCTCCGCCTCTCCACCTCTCTCTCTCCTTTAAGATGCTCCTTAAAACCTACCGCTTTGACCAGGCTTTTGGCGACCTGTCCTAATTCCTCCTCACCTGGCTCGCTGTCAGATTTTGTTTGATAATCGCTCCTGTGAAGCGCCTTGGGATGTTTTGCTGCATTAAAGGTGCCATATAAATACAAGTTGTTGTTGCAGTAAATAGTAAAACACACTTGGAGCAGCAGAAGGAATTTGGGTATGGGCGATCAGGCAGTGGAAACGCTATTGGTAAAGGATGGAAGTCTAGGAGGAGTTGTTTGCAGTTCTCCTGATAGTAGTGATATGGGGAGGGATGTATAAATATGGGGCTCAGGGAAATTTGCAGCAAAAATATCGTGGTTATAATGGGAGATTTGAATTTTCACACTGGAAGTAGCAGTTCCTGGCAGAGAATTCCACAATCATGTCACCCTGTGTAAAGAGATTTCTTCAGTCAGGGTGATGTGAGGGAGCGAGCAGTCAGGGCGATGCGAGGTATACTGCAGTCAGGGTGATGTGAGGTACAATGCAGTCAGGGAGATGTGAGGCATACTGCAATCAGGATGATGTGAGATATAATGCTCAGGGTGATGTGAGGGATACTGCAGTCAGGGTGATGTGAGGTATACTGCAGTCAGGGTGATGTGAGGGATACTGCAGTCAGGGTGATGAGGTATTCAGCAATCAGGGTGATGAGGTATACTGCACTCAGGATCATGTGAGGTATACTGCAGTCAGGGTGATGTGAGGTACACTGCAGTCAAGGTGAAGTGAGGTATCCTGCAGTCAGGGTGAAGTGAGGTGCGAGCAGTCAGGGTGATGTGAGGTATACTGCAGTCAGGGTGATGTGAGGTATACTGCAATCAGGTTGATGTGAGGGAGCAAGCAGACAGGGTGATGTGAGGCATACTGCAGTCATGGTGATGAGGTATACTGCAGTCAGGGTGATGTGAGATATATTGCATTGAGGGTGATGTGAGGTATACTGCCGTCAGGGTGATGTGAGATATATTGCATTGAGGGTGATGTGAGGTATACTGCAGTCAGGGTGATGTGAATTATATTGCAGTCACGGTGATGTGAGGTATACTGCAGTCAGGGTGATGTGAGTTATACTGCAGTCAGGGTGATGTGAGCTATACTGCAGTCAGGGTGATGTGAGGTATACTGCAGTCAGGGTGATGTGAGTTATGCTGCAGTCAGGGTGATGTGAGGTATACTGCAGTCAGAGTGATATGAGCGAGCGAGCAGAGAGAGTGATGTGAGGTATACTGCAGTCAGGATGATGCGCGATATACTGCAGTCAGGGTGATGTGAGGTGTCGAACAGTCAGGTTGACGTGAGGTACAGGAAACTTTGGTTTATCCGGAGGTTGTATGTCTGGAAACCTCGATCTACCAGCAGAAATCAGGAGCCGTTTTGTTAGTTTTTTTTTCTTCTCTTGGCTTTGTTTTCAACAGTCGGGCTCTGGAAAGTCTCTCTGAAGCTGTTGCTAAGCTACAGAGACGCTTCCAAGGTACGGGCTGACTGTTTACAAGCTGTTGCTAAGCAACAGTGTTTGTTGTCAGATACGGAGATGGAAACCTCCGTATGCTTCAACATTAACTTTGTATGTCCGGCAGTTTTGATAGATCGGCAACAGCTCGGTCCCGTCGGTGCCGGATATAACAAAGTTTCCTGTATACTGCACACAGTGTGATGTGAGGCATCCTGCAGTAAGAGTGATGTGAGGTATACTGCAATCAGGGTGATGAGAGGTATACTGCAATCAGGGCAATGTGAGATATACTGCAGTCAGGGTGATGTGAGGTATACAGCAGTCAGGGTGATATGAGGCATAGTGCAGTCAGAGAAATGTGAGGTACACTAGAATCAGGGTGATGTGAGGTGTACTACAGTCAGGGTGATGTGTGGTATACTGCAGTCCGGGTGATGTGAGGTATACTGCAGTCAGGGTGATGTGAGGTGGTGAGCAGCCAGGGTGATGTAAGGTATACTGTAGTCAGGGTGATGTGAGATATACTGCACTCAGGGTGATGTGAGTTGGCGAGCAGTCAGTATGATGTGCGGTACACTGCAGTCAGGGTGATGTGAGGTATACTGCACTCAGGGTATTCTGAATTATATTGCAGTCTGGGTGATGTGAGTTATACTGCAGTAAGGGTGATACGAGGGAGTGTGCTTTCAGGGTGATGTGTGGTATACTGCAATCAGGGTGATGTGAGGTATACTGCAGTCAGGGTGATGTGAGATATACTGCAGGCAGGGTGACGTGAGGGAGCGAGCAATCATCATAATGTGAGGTTTACTGCAGTCAGGGTGATGTGAGGTATACTGCTATCAGGGTGATGTGAGGTGCACTTCAGTCAGGGTGATGTGAGGTATACTACAGTCATGGTGATGTGAGGTATACTACAGTCATGGTGATGAGGTATATTGCAGTCAGGGTGGTGTGAGGTATACAGCAGTCAGGGTGATGTGAGGCATACTGCAGTCAGAGTGACATGAGGTATACTGCAATCAGGGTGATGTGAGCAATACTGTAGTCAAGGTGATGGGAGGTATACTGCAGTTAGGGTGATGTGAGGTATACTGCAGTCAGGGTGATATGAGGGAGTGAGCAGTCAGAGTGATGTGTGTTATACTGCAGTCAGGGTGATGTGAGGTATACTGCAGTCAGGGTGATATGAGGGAGCGAGCAGTCAGAGTGATGTGAGGTATACTGCATTCAGGGTGATGTGATGTATACTGAAGTCAGGATGATGTGAGCTATACTAAAGTCAGGGTGATGAGTGGTAAACTGCAGTCAGGGTGATGTGAGGTATACTGCAGTGAGAGAGATGTGAGGTATACTGTAGTCAGGGTGATGTGAGGCATACTGCAGTCATAGTGATGTGAGGTATACTGCAATCAGGGAGATATGAGGTATACTGCAATCAGGGTGATGTGAGCTATACTGAAATCAGGGTGATGAGCGGTAAACTGCAGTCAGGGTGATGTGAGGTATACTGCAGTGAGAGAGATGTGCGGTATACTGCAATCAGGGTGATGTGTGGTGTACTACTGTCAGGGTGATGTGAGTTATACTGCAGTCAGGGTGATGTGAGTTATACTGCAGTCAGGGTGATGTGAGGGATACTGCAGTCAGGGTGATATGAGGGAGATTGCAGTCAGGGGGATGTGAGATATTCTGCAATCAGGGTGATGTGAGGTATACTGCAATCATGGTGATGTGAGGTATACAGCAGTCAGGGTGATGTGAGATATACTGCAGTCAGGGTGATGTGAGTGAGCGAGCAGTCAGAGTTATGTGAGGTATACTGCAATCAGGGTGATGTGAGGTATACTGCAGTCAGGGTGATGTGAGGTATACTGCAGTCAGGTTCATGTGAGGTAATCTGCAGTCAGGGTGATGTGAATTATATTGCAGTCAAGGTGATGTGAGGTATACTGCAGTCAGGGTGATGTGAGGTGGCGAGCAGTCAGGGTGATGTGAGATAAAGTATGGTCAGGGTGATGTGAGGTAATCTGGAGTCAGGCTGATGTGAATTATATTGCAGTCAGGGTGATGTGAGGTATACTGCAGTCAAGATGATGTGAGGTATACTGCAGTCAGGGTGATACGAGGGAGCGAGCATTCAGTGTGATGTGAGATATACTACAGTCAGAATCATGTGAGGTATACTGCAGAGGGGTGATATGAGGAAGCGAGCAGTCAGAGTGATGTGAGGTATACTGTGGCAAAGCCACTAACAGACTCTCACAGGGACTTGTACAATTTCTTTAATCATGTTTATTTCCTTTCAATGTTGGCTCTGGTTAAACAGAGCTAGATCGACAAAATCGCGATCTGACGCGATGACGTCATCACGTGGGTCATGTGATGCCCCCAACGGCGGGAAACGTGATGACGTCATGACGTCAGAGGTAGAGGGTGTGGCCAGCCAGTCCTCGTGTGGAGTGATAGAGAAAAGACCTGTTTAGAGCTTCTCCTGCATTTTCTTGTTTTGTAAAGTTTTAATACATTAAACTCAGTTTGTTAACTTCCAGTGAGTTTATAGATTCTTTGCTAGGAGTGCAGAGACTCCTACATTGGTGACCCCGAATCCTCGCAATCGTTTTTCACGATGAACACAGATAACGGGCCAGTAATGGAGGCCAATGCAGTGGCCTTGAAGCTCCCCCAATTCTGGGAACAACAGGCGGCCTCTTGGTTTGTGCAAGCCGAGGCGCAATTTGAGCTCCGCAACATCGTACTGGACCAGACCAGATATCTCCACGTGGTCTGCGCCCTCGAGAGCTCGATGGCGTCGAGAATCATCAGCCTTCTGGAGAGTCCCCCGAATGCTGACAAGTATGTTGCCATCAAGACACGATTGCTGCAGATATTTGGTCTTACCAAAGCGGAGCACGCTCGCCGTTTATTGACGCTACCAGGGTTAGGTGACTCCAAACCCTCGGAGCTTATGAGCCATATGCTGACTCTCCTGGGGTCTGAACCCCAGTGCCTTCTGTTTTGCGAACTGTTCCTTACTCAACTCCCCGAGCAAGTCCAGGCGGCCCTCGCCCGAGCAGAAACCGCAGACGGCGTTGCGCTCGCCAAAGAGGCGAATAAGATTTACGTGGTCCGGCTACAGTACTGCGCCCTCGCGCAACGCCCCGCCACGAGGAGCCCGGCCCCGGCTCCGGCCACGGCGCCTCCGACGACCGGTTACTGCTACTACCATGCTCGTTTCGGACCGAAGGCCCGCTGCTGCCACCCACCGTGCAGTTTCGTTACCAGACCGTCAAATAGACCGCCACGAGTCAAGCATGCCGGTCCCGGTACTTCCCCCGCGGCCACGATGGCGATCGGCGCTTCCGGGAATCTCACCTACTTAACCGACTCCATCTCAGGCCGTCGTTTTCTATGCGACACGGGGGCGCAATGCAGCATACTTCCCGCCTCGGTCATCGACCTTCGCTCCGGCGGAAGGGGTCCCCCTATGCAAGCGGCCAACGGGGGTTCGATCCGCACTTGCGGAACGCGGCTCGTCCAAGTATGTTTCGGTGGACAGTTTTTCACCTGGAATTTCATCACCGCTCAAACCTCGCAGGCCCTGTTGGGTGCTGATTTTTGGGCGCCAACGGCCTGTTGGTGGACGTGAAAAATCGACGCCTCGTTCGCGCCGCCACACTCGACGATATTTCAGGGGCGCGCAGCACGTCTGCGTCACACATGATTTCATGTGCGCAGCCACAGCCCGACGATTTCGCCCGTCTCCTCGAGGAGTTCCCCGAGCTGACGAAGCCCACCTTTTCGGCTCCGACTGACAAGCATAGGGTGGAGCATCATATTTCGACTACCGGCTCTCCCGTTTACGCCAGGGCGCGACGTTTAGAGCCCAGCAAGTTAGCGGCAGCGAAGGCGGAGTTCGTCGTGATGGAGAAAATGGGGATCATCCGTCGGCCCAGTAGCCCCTGGTCCACCCCACTCCACATCGTCCCCAAGCCCGGCGGGGGATGGCGACCCTGTGGTGATTATCGCCGCCTCAATGAGATAACGACGCCAGACCGCTACCCCATTCCCCATATACAGGACTTCTCAGCCCATGTGGCGGGGACGTCCATCTTCTCGAAAATCGACCTCGTCCGTGGTTACCACCAGGTGCCAGTGCACCCTCAAGATGTCGAAAAGACAGCTGTAATTACCCCCTTTGGGCTTTTTGAATTCCTGCGAATGCTCTTTGGGCTTAAGAACGCGGCGCAGGCGTTTCAGCGCCTCATGGATTCAGCCCTGCGGGACCTTGACTTTTTATTTGTTTATTTGGATGATATTCTGGTTGCCAGCACCTCCAAGGAGGAACACCTCGAGTACCTTCGGGTCCTTTTCTGACGGCTTCAGCAGCACGGCCTCATCGTTAACCCAGACAAATGCCGTTTCGGCCTAGCGCAACTCGATTTCCTGGGCCACCGCATAACCCCCACTGGGGCAATGCCACTTCGAGTCAAGGTGGAGGCAATCGCGGCGTTCCCGAAACCGAAATCCGTGAAAGCCTTACAGGAGTTCCTGGGGATGGTGAACTTCTATCATCGTTTCATCCCCAGGGCAGCACAGCTCATGCGTCCGCTCTACGAGGCCCTCAGGGGCACGACGGGAAAGGAGCCCGTGGTATGGTCGCAAGACATAGATCGCGCCTTCGAGGAGACGAAAGCCGCGCTCACCAATGCGACCATGTTAGCACACCCCCTGCCGGGAGCCACCATCACCCTCACGACGGATGCGTCAGACTACGCGGTGGGGGCCGTCCAGGAGCAGTGGGTCAACAGCGCGTGGCAACCTCTGGCCTTTTTAGCCGCCAGCTACAACGGCATGAGCGCCGGTACAGTACTTTCGATCGAGAGCTGTTGGCTTTGTTTTTGGCCATCCGCCATTTTCGTTTCCTCCTCAAAGGACGAAGCTTCATCACGTTTGTTGACCACAAGCCATTGATATTTGCAATGGCCAAGTCTGCAGAACCATGGTCGGCTCGGCAGCAACGGCAGCTGATGTACATATCGGAGTTCACCACCGACATCCGGCATGTGGCTGGTGAGGACAACGTCGTCGCCGATTGCCTCTCCTGTGCTGCCGTCCAGGCTGTCCAATTGGGCATTGACTACACACAGATGGCGGTTGACCAAGCGGCCGACCCGGAGACCCAGGGTTTTCGTTCGGTTCCAACCAGCCTCCAGCCGAGGGATGTGCCGTTCCATTCCGCAGGTACTACTCTGCTCTGCGATGTTTCGCTGGGTGCACCCCGTCCGATCGTTCCGTCTAAATGGCGCCGAGCGGTTTTCAATGCCATACACGGCCTATCGTATCCTGGAGTGCAGGCATCGCAAAAGCTGCTGGTCTCCAAATTCGTATGGAGGGGAATACACAAAGACGTCAGAGACTGGGCGAACACTTGTGTTGTTTGCCAACGGGTCAAGGTGCAGCGGCATGTCAGGGCCCCGCTCGCCACCTTCGAGGTTCCGGAGCGGTGATTTGATCACATTCACATCGACTTAGTGGGCCCACTTCCACCCGGCTTTACGTACCTTTTGACGATGGTGGATCACACCACGAGGTGGCTGGAGGCGGTCCCCATGACGTCCAACACCTCTGCGGATGTTGCTCGAGCTTTCATTTCATCATGGGTAGCCTGTTTTGGTGTCCCTGCGGATATCTCGTCGGATTGAAATTTTCGTCCGAACGGTGGAATGAGGTGATTTCCATGTTGGGTGTTAAACTCCACCGTACTACGGCCTCTCACCCGCAAGCGAACGGCTTGTGCGAGCGGTTCCACCGTTCCTTGAAGGCGTCGCTCAGGGCCAGCCTGCTGGATGCATCCTGGGTCGACAAACTGCCGTGGGTGATGCACGGCACCGAAGGAAGATCTCCAGTCGGCGGCGGCGGAGATGGTTTACGGGCAACCGCTTCGAGTCCCGGGTGAATTCCTGCCATCCCCTACGCGACCATGGTCTGCAGGCAGGCAAAGAGCGACCCACCGGGATGCGGCCCGCTGTTTCCGCCCAGTTCCGAACTCACAGCACGGTTTGCCTTCGTCCAACATCCCGGGGGAGTTGTCGAAAGCCAAGTTTGTGTTTGTGCGCCAAGACGGCCATCATACCCCGCTCGCACCTCCTTATGCCGGGCCCTTCAAGGTTTTGCAGACAGGGGACAAGAGTTTCATGATTGACGTCGGGGGCAAGCCGGATCACATCTCTGTCGATCGCCTCAAGCCTGCGCACCTGGACCTCGAACGACCGATCGAGCTGGCGCAGCCTCCGTGCCGCGGCCGGCCGCCGGCCGCCGCCACACCTGACAGTGTCGTGTTACCTGCCAGTTCGCCGCCTGCTCAGCGGTTTTCCCCTCCGGGAATTTAGGAGTTGGTCCAACAGACTTGTCCAACCTCCTCAGCGATTGACTCTTTTCGTTAAAGACAATTCTGTGGGGTCGTATGTGGCAAAGCCACTAACAGACTCTATCAGGGACTTGTATAATTGCCTTTAATCATGTTTATTACCTTTCAATTTTGGCTCTGGTTAAACAGAGCAAGATCAACAAAATCGCGATCTGACGCGAGGACGTCATCACGTGGGTCATGTGACGTCCCCAATGGCGGGAAACGTGATGACGTCATGATGTCAGAGGTAGAGGGCGTGGCCAGCCAGTCCTCATGTGGAGTGATAGAGAAAAGACCTGTTAAGAGCTTCTCCTGCATTTTCTTGTTTTGTAAAGTTTTAATACTTTGGCCTAGAAATTGGGTTGGGGCGCCAAAGTGACGCAAAAGTCGCCTGAGCACAGGATTTAGCGTAGCGTTCGAGGCTTTAGCGATCGTCAGATATTCAGTTTCATTGCTCCTCGAGGGAGACGGGGCGAGGCTCGAGGCGCTCCGCGTCCCTCTTAGGGCGCTGAAACTGAATATCGCAGTGCAACGTGCCGCAGCGCCATACGCTGCGGCACGGCACGCTGCGGTACTGCAGGCCTTCCTCCCACTGTTAAGGGAGAGGTGCCTGCAACAGCGTGATCCCCGCTCGCGAGTGCCGGCAAATGAGCCCGCCAACAAGGAGAAGTTCCGGGCTCTCGGGAAACAGCCGTCATTGCCGCGGTTGGGTGGTTAGGAGGTCGGGGACGGAGGTGCTGGCAGGCGGCCGCCCCGCACCTCCACCTTAACTTGCGCCGCTGCCGGCACAGTAAGGCCCCATGAACCGGGCGCGGGTAGCGAGCGGCGCAACTGCGGCGTTCGCTACCAAATATCGCGAACGGGGCACGAATGGGGTGCTGCGCACACCGATGATGTCATCGGTGACGGTGCAGCGCAAATGCCTAACACCACCATTTGCGCCCCTACTGAATATCGCGGGAGACGCAGCCAGTGGCGCTACAGCCACTGACTGCCTCTTTAGGCGCTAACAGGTGGCGCTACTCACCCAACTTCTCCCCCTTTAACTTTAATAATTTAATAGTTAACTCAGTTTGTTAACTTCCAGTGAGTTTATAGATTATTTGCAAGGAGTGCAGAGACTCCTACAATACTGCAGTCAGGGTGATGTGAGGTATACTGCAATCAGGGTGATGTGAGGTGTACTACAGTTCGGGTGATGTGAGGTGTACTACAGTTAGGGTGATGTGAGGTATACTGCAGTCAGGATGATGTGAGTTATACTGCAGTCAGGGTGATGTGAGGTATACTGCAGTCAGGGTGATATGAGGGAGCGTGCAGTCAGGGTGATGTGAGATATTCTGCAATCAAAGTGATGTGAGGTATACTGCAGTCATGGTGATGTGAGGTATACTGCAGTCAGGGTGATGTGAGATATACTGCAGTCAGGGTGATGTGAGATATGCTGCAGTCAGGGTGATGTGAGATATACTGCAGTCAGGGTGATGTGAGCTATACTGCAGTCAGGGTGATGGGAGGTATACTGCAGTCAGGATGATGTGAGTTATACTGCAATTACGGTGATATGAGGGAGCGAGCATTCAGAGTGATGTGAGGTTTACTACAGTCAGGATCATGTGAGGTATACTGCAGCCAGGGTGATGTGAGGTATACTGCAGTCAGTGTGATGTGAGGTATAATGCAGTCGGGGTGATGTGAGGTATAATGCAGTCAGGGTGATGTGAGGTATAATGCAGTCAGGGTGATGTGAGGTATAATGCAGTCAGGGTGATGTGAGGTAATCTGGAGTCAGGGTGATGTGAGCTATACTGATATCAGGGTGATGAGCGGTAAACTGCAATCAGGGTGATGTGAGGTGTACTGCAGTCAGGGTGATGTGAGGTATACTGCAGTCAGGGTGATGTGAGTTATACTGCAGTCAGGGTGATGTGAGGTATGCTGCAGTCAGGGTGATATGAGGGAGCGTGCAGTCAAGGTGATGTGAGGTATACTGCAGTCATGGTGATGTGAGGTATACTGCAGTCAGGGTGATGTGAGATATACTGCAGTCAGGGTGATGTGAGTGAGCGAGCAGTCAGAGTGATGTGAGGTATACTGCAGTCAGGGTGATGTGAGGTATACTGCAGTCAGGGTGATGTGAGATATACTGCAGTCAGGGTGATGTGAGATATACTGCAGTCAGGGTGATGTGAGCTATACTGCAGTCAGGGTGATGGGAGGTATACTGCAGTCAGGATGATGTGAGTTATACTGCAATTACGGTGATATGAGGGAGCGAGCATTCAGAGTGATGTGAGGTTTACTACAGTCAGGATCATGTGAGGTATACTGCAGCCAGGGTGATGTGAGGTATACTGCAGTCAGTGTGATGTGAGGTATAATGCAGTCAGGGTGATGTGAGGTAAAATGCAGACAGGGTGATGTGAGGTATAATGCAGTCAGGGTGATGTGAGGTATAATGCAGTCAGGGTGATGTGAGGTATTATGCAGTCAGGGTGATGTGAGGTAATCTGGAGTCAGGGTGATGTGAGGCATACTGCAGTCATAGTGATGTGAGGTATACTGCAATCAGGGAGATGTGAGGTATACTGCAATCAGGGTGATGTGAGCTATACTGATATCAGGGTGATGAGCGGTAAACTGCAATCAGGGTGATGTGAGGTGTACTGCAGTCAGGGTGATGTGAGGTATACTGCAGTCAGGGTGATGTGGGTTATACTGCAGTCAGGGTGATGTGAGGTATACTGCAGTCAGGGTGATATGAGGGAGCGTGCAGTCAAGGTGATGTGAGGTATACTGCAGTCATGGTGATGTGAGGTATACTGCAGTCAGGGTGATGTGAGATATACTGCAGTCAGGGTGATGTGAGTGAGCGAGCAGTCAGAGTGATGTGAAGTTTACTGTAGTCAAGGTGATGTGAGGTAATCTGGAGTCAGGCTGATGTGAATTATATTGCAATCAGGGTGATGTGAGCTATACTGCAGGCAGGGTCTTGTGAATTATATTGCAGTCAGGATGATGTGAGCTATACTGCAGTCAGGGTGCTGTGAGATATACTGCAGTCAGGGTGATATGAGGTATACTGCAGTCAGTGTGATGTGAGGTATACTGCAATCAGGGTGATGTGTGTTATACTGCATTGAGGGTGATGAGGTATACAGCAGTCAGGGTGATGTGAGGTACACTGTAGTCAGGGTGATGTGAGGTATACTGCAGTCAGGGTGTTGTGAAGTATACCGCAGTCAGTGTGATGTGAGGTATACTGCAGTCAGGGTGATGTGAGATATACTGCAGTGAGGGTGATGTGAGATTTACTGTAGTGAGGGTGATGTGAGGTAAACTGCAGTCAGACTGATGTGAGGTAAACTGCCGTCAAGGTGATGTGAGATATACTGCAGTCAGGGTGATGTGTGGTAAACTGCAGTCAGGGTGATGTGATTTTTAATGCAATCAGGGTGATGTGAGGTATACTGCAGCCATGGTCTTGTGAATTATATTGCAGTCAGGGTGATGTGAGGTATACTGCAGTCAGGATGACGTGAGTTATACCGTAGTCAGGGAGATGTGAGATATAGTGCAGTCAGGGTGATGAGAGGGAGCGAGCAGTCAGAGTGATGTGAGGTATACTGCAGTCAGGGTGATGTGAGGGAGCGAGCAGTCAGAGTGATGTGAGGTATACTGCAGTCAGGGTGATGTGAGGGAGCGAGCAGTCAGAGTGATGTGAGGTATACTGCAGTCAGGCTGATGTGAGGGAGCGAGCAGTCAGCATAATGTGAGGTGTACTGCAGTCAGGGTGATGTGAAATATACTGCAGTCAGGGTGATGTGAGGTATACTGCAGTCAGGGTGATGTGAGGTATACTGCAGTCAGGGTGATGTGAGTTATACTGCAGTCAGGGCCTTGTGAATTATATTGCAGTCAGGGTGATGTGAGGTATACTGCAGTCAGGATGATGTGAGTTATACTGCAGTCAGGGTGATGTGAGGTATACTGCAGTCAGGGTTGTAGTGTATGTGCCTTTAAGTCAGAACTACTTTTACAGCTCCTGTATACTGTAGTACCGGCAGTGACCACACCGGTATATAAGCTTGCGCATGCCTCTGTACCCCCAGTCTTGAGACTACCCTCCTCCAGTAAAGACCTGTTTTATTGTTAATGTACAGCATCCGTGTGATTATTTAATAACAGTATATCCACTGAACCACGGATCCAACGGTGGCGACGAGTGTCGATTCGAATCTACCTGCAACATAAAAAATAAAAAAAATAGTCGAGGCCATGAACACGGGCGTCGACCACGAGCAACCGCCCAGCAGTCAGGCAGAGATTGAACTTCGCAGGGGAGGCTGTGGAGAGCCGGGCTTCGTTCCCCAGCCACGATGAACAGCAAGAGACCGACGACAGGTCCAGCGCAGACCCTTCCCGAGCAGCGGCGACTGGAGCCGACCGACGGCGGAGAGAAAGCCGAGCAGCGTCGACGGGGTAAGACAGAGGGTGAAGAGCGCAGGGCGCAGCCAGGGGTTGAACACCGAGCGGCGTCGAGAAAAAGAAAACAAACCGGAGAGAGAGGGTAAAGAAACAGCCGGGTTCTAGACTGAGCGGCGTCGAAAAAAAATAAAAAGAACACGCAGAGCACAGCCAGGGCTCATGGGCTGGACAGGGTCCGTGGGGCGAAGAAAGGGGAGCGCGGGAGACGCCATTGAGCCGCGGAGAAGAAGGAAGAGCGCGGGAGACGCCATTTTTAGAAGCCGCAGCGGAGAAGAAGGGCGAGCGCGGGAAGGAAGGAAAGCGCGGGAGACGCCATTTTGTGCCAGCGGAGAAGAAGGGGAAGCGCGGGAGGTGCCATTTTTGACAGTTAACTCACACCCAAGGATGCCAAAGAGTGGCAGTATCTCTACGTTCGACAATGAAGTCGAAGATTGGGTGACATATGTGGAACGTATTGAGGTGTACTGCAGGGCGAATGAAGTGCCAAATGCTAATAAAGCACTGGTTCTGTTAAATTCCATGGGTGCAAAAACTTATGGGTTACTGCGAAATCTAATAACCCCAGAGAAGCCGGTAAACAAGAATTTTGAAAGCATAGTAGAAATCCTACAGGACCACTTAAACCCCACACCGCTGCTGATAGCAGAACGATTTAAGTTCCATAAAATGAACCAACACAAAGACAAAAGCAATGCTGAGTACCTAACGGAACTGCACAAGCCATCGAAACACTGCCAGTTTGGAGCGGGACTAGCAGACACGTTAAGGGACAAGTTTGTGTGTGGGCTACAAAGTGAAGGAACCCAGAAACGGCTTCTATCAGAAAAGGACCTTAAGCTGGACAAAGCTTTCAGTATGGCAGTATCACACGAAGCAGCCGCAAGGGGTGCTGCAGAGATACAACGGAGACCGCAAGAATATGGCACCAATTAAATGTCCTATGGAACAGGGAAGTGCTATTGCTGCGGCAGAACAACACATGACCAGAAAGATTGTTGGTTCAAGGACCAAGTGTGCAGACAGTGTGGGAAAGCATGACACATAGCAAGAGTCTCCAGGTCTGGGAAGAAAACCAACAGTAAGAAATCTCCACAGGAGAAGTACAAAAAGGTACACCAGGTGATGGACAGTGGTTCAGATGAACAGAAAAGTGACACAGACTCCGGAAGCAAGGAGCTGGGTTGTCTGAAACTACATAAGCTAACAGAAATGGAGGATCACCAGACTATCTGGGTTACACTCAAGATAGACGGAGTCCAAGTGAAAATGGAATTGGACACAGGGTCAGCTCTAACAGACATAAATCAAAGAGACTACAAGTGGCTATTTTGACACATACCCTTGAAAGCTACAGAGATTGTCTTGAAGACGTATACGGGGCAAAAAGTCTACCCCAAAGGAAAAATAAGGGTGAAAGTGACATATAAAGGCCAGGAAATACCTAAAATGGATATATATGTATTGCCAGATGGAGGACCACCACTGCTAGGATATGAATGGATCCGGAAGATACAATTAGATTGGCATTCCATACAGGCACTGAAGGTTGAGGCCAAAAAGGATGACGACGTCACACCTGGACGACTGTCAAAAATGCTAACTGACGCAAAAGAAGTGTTCCAGGAGGGACTAGAAACACTAAAAGGAATAACAGCAACGATTAAAATAGAGGAAAATGCAAGCCCAAAGTTTCTGAAGGCCAGACCAGTGCATTATGCGATCAGACCAGCTGTTGAAGCAGAGCTGGAAGGGTTGGAACGTTCAGGAGTACTGTCCAAAGTGGACTGGAGCGAGTGGGCTACACCCATCGTTCCTGTAATGAAGAGGTCGTTGAGTAATACGCCTGGGGAACCAAAGAAGGTCCGCAACTGTGGGGATTTTAAGGTGACAGTGAAGCCAGTCCTTCACACGGTACAATATCCGCTTCCACGAATTGAGGATATTTTCGCCTCGCTATCTGGAGGTAAACGCTTCACCAAAATTGATCTAGCCCAGGCGTACTTGCAAATGGAGGTAGAAGAAGCTTCGAAACAATGCCTTATGATCAACACTCATAAAGGTCTCTATCAATACAACCGGCTGGTGTTTGGAGTAGCCTTGGCTCCGGCTATCTGGCAAAGGGCGATGGATCAGGTCCTGCAAGGGATTCCAGGGACCCAGTGTTATTTGGACGACATCTTGGTCACGGGCGAAAATGACGGTGATCACCTCGCCAACTTGGAGAAGGTGCTCACCAGATTAAAGGAGTATGGGCTACGAGCTAATCGCCACAAGTGCGAGTTTTTCCAGAAACAGATCTCGTATTGTGGCCACGTCATCGATGAAGAGGGGTTTCATAAATCCCCTGACAAGATTGAGGCAGTAGTCAAGGCTCCAGTACCGGAAAATGTGTCACAACTGAGGTCGTTCCTTGGGCTGGTAAACTATTACCACAAGTTCTTACCAAATTTGTCTACGGTATTACACCCACTGAACACCCTACTGCAAACAGGGGTACCATGGAAGTGGGATGACAAACGTAGATGAGCTTTCCAGAAGTGTAAAGATTTGATCACATCAAAAGAGGTGTTTGCCCATTTCAACCCAGCACTACCAATTTGTTTGGCATGTGATGCATCACCCTATGGTATTGGAGTGGTGCTGTCGCACAAATTCCCAGACGGGTTGGAGAGCCCAGTAGCCTTTGCGTCTCGGTCACTAACCTCAGCCGAGCGCAACTACGCCCAGATTGACAGGGAGGCCCTCAGCCTAGTATGGGGATTAAAAACATTCAACCACTATCTGCATGGGCAGAAGTTCACCTTGCTGACTGACCACCAACCACTTGTCTCCATCTTTAATCCTAAGAAGGATGACTGCACAGCGGTTACAAAGATGGTCCCTGTTTCTAGGGGCGAATCAATGTGAAATAGAATATAAAGGCACGAAACAGCATGGGAACGCTGATGGGCTATCGCGCCTGCCACTGCCTACTGTGGAGGAAGCACCAGCAGTGGACCCTATCGAGATATTTTATTCGTCAATAATTGAACGATTGCCAGTAACAAACGCGGATATAGAGAAGGAGACCCGCAATGATCCGACGCTGTCGCGGGTATATGAATTGACGGTGAGGGGGTGGCCAACACATGGCGACTCACTGTTGCCAGCATTCTCATCCAGAAGAGAACAGCTGTCAGTATGCCAGGGGACAGTGATGTGTGGATCCCGAGTGGTGATTCCACCCAAGTTAAGGGAGAGAGTGCTAAATGAGCTACATGAATGTCATCTGGGGGGAGTGAAAATGAAAAGCCTTATGTGTGGTGGCCGGGAATCGATCAACAAATCGAAGACCTAACTAAGAGCTGCTTAGGATGCCAGAAGGTCCAAAATGCACCACCACATGCCCCTCTACACCCATGGGAGTGGCCCTCCTCTCCATGGCAACTGGTGCATATTGATTTTGCTGGTCCATTCATGGACTCAATGTTCTTAATAGTAGTGGATGCTCATTCCAAGTGGCCTGAGGTGATAAAAATGTCTTCAACCACTACAGAGAAAATGATTGCAGTCCTACGGACCATATTTGCCAGAAACGGTTTGCCAGAGCAGATTTGCTCTGATAATGGACCACAGTTTTTGTCCGACTAGTTCCAAACATTTATGAGAAGGAATGGGGTAAGGCATTACACATCCACCCCGTATCATCCAGCCACAAATAGATTGGCTGAGAGGTTCCTACAAACCTTTAAGAAGGCGATAAAGGCCATGTGCGATGATGAAATTCCACTACAGCATAAGATGGACAGTTTCTTATTAGCCTACCGAAATGCGGCACATGCAGTTACCAACCAGACCCCGGCCATGATGTTCTTTAACCGAAGGTTGAGATCTCGTCTGGACTTGCTCAGACCAAATGTGCGAAGAACTGTTGAGAACAAACAATTCCAGCACATCAATGAGAAGCTGACAAGGAGCTTCAATGTAGGGCAACCAGTCTTGGCCCGTGGCTATCGAACAGAGAAGTGGCAACCCGGAACGATATGTACAAGGCAGGGGCCATTAATGTACACAGTGGATGTCGAGGAGAACATTGTGAAACGCCACGTCGATCAGATCTTAGCGTCACAGAAACGCGTCAACCCCATGTCTCGAGTACCTGGGGATGAACCCGACATACCGGTAGCATCTACTTCAGACCCAGTAGCAGTGGAACCCGATGAACTACCCGATGAAAAGGGGTCAGAATCGCCTCTGCACCAAGAACAAGAACCTCCGGAAAGGCGCTATCCCGAAAGGGTCAGGAAGCCGCCCCAAAGACTGAATCTATAAATGGACTTTTGTTGTTTAATGTACATGTTGAAATGTTAATTGTTATTTGAATATTAGGGGTACTACTAATCTAAGAGGGGAGGAATTGTAGTGTAGGTGCCTTTAAGTCAGAACTACTTTTACAGCTCCTGTATACTGTAGTACCGGCAGTGACCACACCGAAATATAAGCTTGCGCATGCCTCTGTACCCCCAGTCTTGAGACTACTCTCCTCCAGTAAAGACCTGTTTTATTGTTAATGTACAGCATCCGTGTGATTATTTAATAACAGTATATCCACTGAACCACGGATCCAACAAGGGTGATATGAGGGAGCGAGCAGTCAGAGTGATGTGAGGTATACAGCAGTCAGGATGATGTGAGGTATACTGCAGTCAGGGTGATGTGAGGTATACTTCGGTCAAGGTGAAGTGAGGTATGCTGCAGTCAGGGTGATGTGAGGTGTTGAGCAGGCAGGGTGATGTGAGATATAGTGTATTCAGGGTGATATGTGGTACAATGCAGTCGGGGTGATGTGAGGTATACTGCAGTCAGGGTGATGTGAGGTATACTGCTATCAGGGTGATGTGGGGAATACTACAGTCAGGGTCATGTGATGTGTACTACATCCACGACTCTTCCGATGCCCTCCGTCACTTTAACAGTTTCCAGTTTCCTGGCCCCAACCGTCTACTTTTCACTATGGACGACTAATCCCTCTACACCTCCATCCTCCACCAGGATGGCCTGAGGGTGCTCCGCTTCTTCCTTGAACAGAGGCCCAACCAGTCCCCATCCACCAGCATCCTCCTCCGCCTGGCTGAGCTTGTTCTCACATTGGCGTTACTATGGGAACCCGCATGGGTCCCAGCTATGCCAGCCTTTTCATGGGATATGTGGAACATTCTTTGTTCCAGTCTGACTCAGGTCCCCTCCCTCACCTCTTTTTCTGGTATATTGATGACTGTATTGGTGCTGTTTCCTCCTCTCACCCTAAACTAGAAAATTTCATTCACTTTGCTTCCAATTTCCACCCTTCCCTCACCTTCACATGGTCCATCTCCGACACTTCCCTTTCCTTCCTCGACTTTTCTGTCTCCATCTCTGTGGATAGGCTATTGGCAAACATTCACTGCAAGCCCACTGACTCCCACAGCTACCTGGACTACACTTTCTCCCAGCCCGCTTCCTGTAATGACTCTATTCCATTCTCCCAGTTTCTCCATCTCCGCCGCATCTGCCACCTTCCATACCAGTGCTTCTGACATGTCTTCCTTTTTCCTCAACCGAGGATTCCCCTCTACTGTGGTTGACATGGCCATTGACTGCGTCTGTTCTATTTCCCGCACTTCTGCTCTCACCCCTTCCCCTCCCTCCCAAAACCACAATAGGGTTCCCTTTGTCCTCACCTTTCACCCCATCAGTCTCCACATTCAACGTTTCCTCCTCCGCCATTTCCGCCACCTCCAGCATGATCCCAGCAGCAAACACCTCTTCCCCTCACCTCCCGTTTCAGCATTCTGAAGGCACCACTCCCTCCGCGACACCCTGGTCCTCTCCTCTATCACCCCCAACAAACCTTCACCTTCGCCCGGCACCTTCCCGTGCAAGCACAGGAGATGCAACACGTGGACTGGGAGCAGCTGCTTATAGGAAAATCCACATCAAAACAATGGGAGACTTTCAGAAGGGAAATTGAGAGTACAACGCCAACATGTTCCTGTAAAGGTCAAGGGTGGGACCAACAAGCAAAGGGAACCTTGGATGACAAGGGATATACAAAAATGCATTAGAAATAAAAGGGGGGCTTTTGGCAGTTACAAAAGACTAAAGACGGAGGAAGCCCTAGAGGAGTATAAAAAGTGCAGGGGCATACTTAAAAAAGAAATTAGGAGGGCGAGGAGGGGCCATGAAATAACACTGGCGAGCAAAATAAAGGAAAATCCTAAGATGTTTTATAAGTATATTAAGGGCAAGAGGATAACCAGGGAAAGGGTAGGGCCCATTAGGGACCAAAGTGGCAATCTGTGTGTAGAGCCAGAGGATGTAGGCGTGGTTTTAAATGAATTTTTTGCATCTGTGTTCACTATGGAGAAAGACGATGCAGACATAGAAATCGGGCAAGGGGACTGTGACATACTTGAACATATTAGCATCGAGAGGGAGGAGGTGCTAGCGGTTTTAGCAGGCCAAAAAGTGGATAAATCCCCAGGCCCGGACGAGATGTATCCCAGGCTGCTGTGGGAGGCAAAGGAGGAGATTGCAGGGGCTCTGACACTAATTTTCAGAACCTCTCTGGCCACAGGGGATGTACCAGAGGACTGGAGAACAGCTAACGTAGTACCATTATTCAAGAAGGGTAGCAGGGATAAACCAGGGAATTACAGGCCAGTGAGTCTAACATCTGTGGTAGGGAAATTATTGGAAAAAATTCTGAGGGACAAAATTAATCTCCACTTGGAGAGGCAAGGATTAATCGGGGATAGTCAGCATGGCTTTGTCAAGGGTAAATCCTGTCTGACAAATCTGATCGAATTTTTCGAGGGGGTGACTAGTGGGGTGGATGAGGGAAATGCTGTGGATGTGGTTTACATGGACTTCAGTAAAGCTTTTGACAAAGTCCCGCATAGGAGACTGAGAAGGTAAGAGCCCATGGGATCCAGGGTGCCTTGGCGCGTTGGATCCTAAACTGGCTGAGTGGCAGGAGGCAGAGGGTGATGGTTGAAGGTTGCTTTTGTGACTGGAAGCCTGTGTCCAGTGGGGTACCTCAGGGATCGGTGCTGGGTCCCTTGTTGTTCGTGATCTACATAAATGATTTGGATGAAAAAGTTCGCAGATGACACGAAAATTGGTGGGGTGGTAAATTGCGAGGAGGAAAGCCTCCGGCTACAGGACGATATAAACGGGTTGGTCAGATGGGCGGAAAAGTGGCAAATGGAATTTAACCCTGAAAAGTGCGAGGTGATGCATTTTGGACAGACAAATAAGGCAAGGGAATACACAATGAGTGGTAGGACCCTAGGAAGTACAGAGGGTCAGAGGGACCTTGGTGTACATGTACATAGATCCCTGAAGGCAGCGGAGCAGGTAGATAAGGTGGTTAAAAAGGCATATGGGATACTTGCCTTCATTAGCCGAGGCATAGAATATAAGAGCAGGGAGGTTATGATGGAGCTGTACAAAACGCTGGTGAGGCCACAGCTGGAGTACTGTGTGCAGTTCTGGTCACCTCACTATAGGAAGGATGTGATTGCTTTGGAGAGGGTGCAGAGAAGATTCACCAGGATGTTACCTGGGATGGAGCGCCTCAGCTATGAAGAGAGGCTGGACAGGCTGGGGTTGTTTTCCTCGGAGCAGAGAAGGCTGAGGGGGGACCTGATTGAGGTGTACAAAATGATGAGGGGCATAGATAGGGTAGATAAAGAGGAACTTTTCCCCTTAGTGGGGGGGTCAATAACAAGGGGGCATAGATTCAGGGTAAGGGGCAGGAGATTTAGAGGGGGTTTGAGGAGGAACTTTTTCACCCAGAGGGTGGTTGGAATGTGGAACTCAATGCCTGAAAGGGTGGTAGAGGCAGGAACCCTCACAACATTCAAGAAGCATTTGGATGAGCACTTGAAATGCCATTGCATACAAGGCTATGGACCAAATGCTGGAAAATGGGATTAGACTGGACAGGGATGGATGGGCGGCGCAGACACGATGGGCCGAAGGGCCTCTTTCTGTGCTGTAAAACTCTATGACTCTATGACATGCCCTTTTACCTCCACCCTTCCCACTGTCCAGGGCCCCAAACACTCCTTCCAGGTGAAACAGCGATTTACTTGTACATCTTGCAATCTAGTATACTGTATTCGCTGCTCACGATGCGGTTTCCTCTACATTGGGGAGACCAAACGCAGATTTGGTGACCGCTTTGCAGAACACCTCCGTTCAGTCCGTAAGGGTGATCCCGAACTTCCGGTCACCTGTCACTTTAATTCTCCGCTCCACTCCCACTCTGACCTCACCGTCCTCGGCCTCTTACCCTGTTCCAATGAAGCTCAACATAAGCTCGAGGAACAGCACCTCATCTTTCCTTTACAGCCTTCTGGACTCAACACAGAGTTCAACAATTTCAGGCCATAACCTCTGCCCCTATTATTTTTTTTCCATTTATTTTTTTTTCTCTTTCTCCCACATGGCAGCTGTCTTTCATTCTGTGCCATTTATGTTGTGTCGGTACCTTTCTACCTAGACACAATTTAGGACTCAGAACTCAGAGATTCAAACATGAAGTGCTTTATTGGAAGGAAAGGAAGTTCTGGCAAGTTCCGAACAAAGAAAGCTAAACTTAACCGAGAGAATACCCAACCCTTTATCTCCTGTGACAGCGCCACCACAGGTGGGAGGAGAACACACAATAGAACACACAATACATAACATTTCCTCCCCTCTTAAATGGAAGGTCCACATTATTCCTCAATAGGTAAGTTACTTTCAGTACACTCAACGAACCTAGGGTAGAGGTAGACTGCCTCAAACTCTGACTTTACCCTGGGGTTTATTCTGCCCCAGTCTTGTGGGTTGTAGTGTATGTACCCGTCTACCTTTAAGGGAACTATTGAATGTAACCGTTCACCTTTAAGAGAACTACTTTAGGTGTGGCACTATTTGTTTGGCTTCTGTATACTGTAATACCGATAGTGACCACACCAGTATATAAGTGTTGTGGCAGGATTGCTGGGGCAGATTCGCCCTGACCTTCGAATAGTAAAGACCTGTTTGTTTGTTACTCCTGAAGTCTGTGTCGTTATTAACCGTACAAACCACAGACTTTACAGTGGCGACGAGTCCGATCGTACCCTGTGGCAAGACAACCAAAGCAACGAAGAGCGTCGAAGATAGGCAACCGCGCTCGTCGTGCTGCTGAAAGAAAACACGAGGCTGCAGCAGGAGGAAGGAGGAAGACTTTAGCAATAAAAGCTTCCATCTGCAACAGGCACTGATTACCCTTCTACCACGGTGCAGAGTGAGCTGATCAGCTGGAAACAAGGCGGCCGCGGAGACTGTGAGTAGGGGAAGGGGTAGAGAATATCCGGAGGATAAGGGCTGTGCACTCGACCACGGTCGAGGGGGAACGGAGCCGGTCAGAAAGTCGGGTCCAACGGCGTCGTGAGACAGTCGGACCTCGATCGGCGGGAAAAGCCGGGCAGCGACCGCAGCCATGAAGCGCTGAGACTGGGAGTAGGCGCGGGAAGAGAAACCCAGCCGCAGCCGGGGAGGGAAACACCGGTCTGCGAGAAGGCTGGGAGGCGAACAGGAACCGAGCGGGTGGGAGAGAGAGACAGAGCCGAGCAAGGGGAGAGAGACTGCGCGAGAGCCAGTCCAGCGGCTGAGCTGTTCTCCACCAACGGGGTACCCAGAGCCGGTAGAACCGAACGTGCGGGAGAGGGAGAGACAGAGCCGAGCAAGGGGAGAGAGATTGTGCGAGAGCCAGTCCAGCGGCTGAACTGTTCTCCACCAACGGGGTACCCAGGGCCGGTAGAACCGAACGTGCGGGAGAGAGAGCGACAGAGCCGGGTACGGAGAGAGAGACTGCGCGAGAGCCAGTCCAGCGGCTGAACTGTCCTCCGTTAACGGGGTGTACCCAGCGCCGGTAGAGCCGTGCGGGTGGGAGGAAAAGACAGAGCCGAGTAAGGGGAGCTGTGCGAGAGCCAGCCCAGCAGCTGAACCTGTCCGCTGTGGGGAAAGCGTACCCCTTCCACCAGGAAGAAACGCGGGAAGCCGCCATTAGGCGGAGGAGACGACAGAAGCGGGAAACCGCCATTGAAGTGGGCGGGGAGAGAAAGGAAGAGCGGGAAACCGCCATTTTCGCGGGAAAACCGCCATCTTAGCTGACATACCGCCATTGAAGTGGGCGGGGAGAGAAGGAAAGAGCGGGAAACCGCCGATTTCGCGGGAAAACCGCCATCTTAGAAATAAATAAATAAATAAGAATACTTAAAGAAATACTGGTGCTGCTCCCAAGGGAAGAAAGATGCCTAAGCGAGGGAATTTTAACGACTTTAATTCTGAAATAGAAGACTGGGCCACGTACGTGGAACGCATAGAGATCTATTGCGAAGCCAACAAAATAGAGGAAGACGACAAGGCGATAACATTGCTAAACTCGATGGGGGCAAAAACATACGGGCTCTTGAAGCATCTAATAGCACCAGATAAACCAGCGGATCAGACCTTCGAAGAGATTGTGGCTGTGCTGAAGGACCACTTGAACCCCACACCGTTGATGCTGGCTGAACGATTCAAATTCTGCGCAAGAACGCAGAGGAAAGACGAAAGCAATGCGGAATACTTGGTCGAACTGCGTCGGCTAGCGAAATACTGCCAGTTCGGAGGGAATCTGACAGAAGCACTGCGGGACAAGTTCGTATGCGGATTGTCCAAAGAAGGAACGCAGAAGCGACTACTGGAAGAGAACGACCTCACACTGGACAGGGCTGTCCTTATAGCTGCATCGCACGAAGCCGCAGTGAAAGGAACGGCGGAAATGCAACTAAAGGCGGCGGCACTCGGGGTGGACCAAATTACTTCAAGCACAACAAAATGCTACCGTTGTGGGAAGACAACGCATGACCAGAATCAATGCTGGTTTAAGAACCAAGAGTGTAGGAAATGTGGCAAACTGGGTCACATCGCGAAGGTATGCCGGTCAGGGAAGAAGACCAACAATCAAAGGAAGCCACCACAAGAAAAGTACAACAAGGTACACAAGGTGGCTGAGAAGAGTTCAGACGAACAGAATTCAGACTCAGACCCAAACAACCAGGAGCTGGGTAGTCTGAGAATCCACAATGTGGGTAAAGAAATGGATCTACAAACCATCTGGGTCATACTAAAAATAGCTGGAGTCCAAGTAAGGATGGAGCTGGACACTGGATCAGCTCTATCAGTCATCAACCGAAGGGACTACCACCGGCTATTCTCTCACGTGCCTTTAAGAAATACCAAGTTCGTATTACAGACATACACGGGGCATAACGTATACCCCATGGGGAAAATAAGAGTCAAGGTGAGAGATAGGGGTAAAGAACACCCAAGAATGAACTTGTACGTATTACCTGAAGGAGGACCACCACTTCTAGGATGGGAGTGGATTAAGAAAATAGATATGGAATGGCACTACCTAAAAGCCATAATGAGGGAGGACTCGGTGCAAGCTATCAGCTCAGATTCTGAAATGGATGACGATAAGACCAATTCAAATATGGAAGACAAGGCTAAAAGGGACTTGCCGACAATGGGGAAGGAAACGAAGACATGCAGAAGGACTTATGTTACCAAGAAGAATAAAACTGCAGAGCAGAACTCCAGGTTGACAGAGAATTCTGAGCCTGTTCAAGCAAAGGATTCATCCACGACGGAAGAACACCGAGTTCGGACTCAAACTTATGTCAAAGTACGACAACAATTAGAACAGTTGAGTGACCGTCTCATACAAGAGATGAAAAATATGGAAAGGTTCTGGGACACCGAATGGGAGAACCTGGAAAGACAACAGAGACAGCTAGCTCAAGCAGAGAGTGACCATAGAGCCATCGTGGCCAAATACCAATCACATTCCCCTGATGCTGTTCAGGAACTAGAATATTTACAGAACGAACCAAAGGAAGAGGAATCTTCAGGAAGCCAGGATTTTATCCCAGTTCATCTCTACGACTCGTTGCAAACAGAGTGTAACAAGTTGAAAGAACAGTATGAACAGGCCCAGACTACAATCCTGGAAGGGGTTAACTCGGCAACCTCCGAAAAGCTAGTTTTAGTGAAAGCATCTGAACAGCTAAAGGTTGAACATGAGCGAGAATTACAAAGGCTGCAGGAAATGTTTGATGAGCTCCAGGCCAAGACAGACTCATCGGTAGAGATTCCATCCATCGATGAAAAATTAGAGGTGGAAGACATAGCAGAACATGAAATTCAAGATGTCCAAGAACTCATTAAATTATTGAAGGCAACCCAGGACAAATATGAGGTGGCAATGGCCGAGGTTCAACAGCTTGAAGAACATATTCAACTAGGAATCCGGGCAGTGGAAGGAAAGGCAACTGGAAGGATCACAGAGACTGTAGGAATGGCCCCTGAACAGGAGTTAGAGAACATCAAGGCGCAACTTCTTCGAGCGCTTAAAACCAAAGTACCGGAGGAAAGGAAGGTGAAAACATTGGAGGGAAAGGTGGATGAAATGGAGAAGACTCTAATCCACAGTGTCCCCGTAGAAGAGTTAACGGCCAGCCAACTCTTACACACGCTGAGGGACAAGACTCCAAAATGGGAACACGAGTTTCAGGGTTCAAAAGGGAAAGAATTCGGAGCTTCCAAAAGTCACGGAGATAGCTGAGGTAGCAACACAGCTTTTACAAGGATGCCAAAAGTACGCTGAATTGCGTCAAGGGGAACAGAAGGGGGTGGAAACAGATACTCCAGTAGAAGGATTAAATAGCCTGACAACGAAATCCCCGATGGAAGGGAAGGTATTGAACTCACAAATGAGGCCAGTAGTGAAGGAATGGCAGACATCCCCGGAAGAGCGGAATGAATATGAATGTTTGAAGAAGTCTTTTCAAGAAAGATGGATAAGAAGGAAGTAGAAGGGCCTTTCACTGGCCTAACTCAGGACGACCCCGAATATTACCATGACCTGTTGAGTGACACTGAATATTACGAGGATCTGGTCTGCTCAGTTTGTGATGAAAACTCCCAAAGTGCTGAAATCCGGATGAAGCACTTAAGGTCTAAGGAACATAGAGAGTTGGTGGCGCTACAGCTGGCAGCCGAGAAAGGAGCTCCGAGAGTGTCAAAAAGGCAGAAAAGAAAAAGAAGAAGCAGAAGATAATAACTGTCTAAAATATTGGCACTTCTACCATCTCAGGCGGGACACTAGGAAAGGAACTAAATTAGTTGAAAAACTGGATAATATCAAGACAGCCAGTTGGTTGTAAAAGTCCGCACTGCTGGTTCAACAGGACGAAAGTTCAAGCTGTTATGTCAAGAAAAAGGCTATGGAGGAGTCACGCTAGCCATGTGAACCGGCTACACCAAAGAGATGTTGTTCGGAACGAGTCAAGATCAGAGACTGAATCTATGAACTGTTTCCGCAGAGACTGAACCTGTGAACTGTTCCCACCGAGATTATATCTGTAAATTGTTTTATATGACATTGACTCCACCGAGATTATATCTGTAATTTGTTTTATAGGAAGTTGAAGATATGTATGTTTAACGGGGACTCTGTAAGTAATAAGCTAAAAAGGGAGGATTGTAGTGTATGTACCCGTCTACCTTTAAGGGAACTATTGAATGTAACCGTTCACCTTTAAGAGAACTACTTTAGGTGTGGCACTATTTGTTTGGCTTCTGTATACTGTAATACTGATAGTGACCACACCAGTATATAAGTGTTGTGGCAGGATTGCTGGGGCAGATTCGCCCTGACCTTCGAATAGTAAAGACCTGTTTGTTTGTTACTCCTGAAGTCTGTGTCGTTATTAACCGTACAAACCACAGACTTTACATGGGTAAGTCACTAAGCCTACAGATCCAAGCGTCTTGGAGGCCACCGCTCTCTGACAGGATACCGGCGGTCATCGCTGGCTTCCACAGCAGTAGGCATTGACACAGGCCTGGATGGAGAAGGTGCCTGTGTCAGTTGAAAGTCAGGAGTTTGCACAGGTGGAACAGTCTCTTTGGCTTCCTGTGTTGGAGAAGAGCACTGTGGCAAAGGATGCTGGTTTGCGGTATCATTCAGAAACAGTTCAGGCCAACCAGCCGTTGGAGCCTCTGTGGCTGTCTCTGCTCCTAGCAACAGTTGATCTGTGTGTCTTCTCCAGACGACGTCCTCAGCAGTCTCAACCGTGTAAGACACAGGGCCCGTCTGCGCGATCACCGTAGCAGGAACCCATTTCGGTCCAGTGTTGTAGTTTCGAGCTAGGACGTGCTCTCCCGGATGAAACCGTCTCTCCTTGGCTCTTTTCTCTCTCTTTTCAACTTGAGCTTGTTGTTGACGATGGACAACCTGCTCTGCCCTTGGAGGTTTGAGTAAGTCAAAACTTGTCCGCAACTGCCTCTTCATCATGAGCGAAGCGGGGGAAGTTTTGGTTGTGGCATGCGGCTCGTTCCTGTAGGACAACAGGAAGCTGTTCAGACGTTGGTGGATTGAGCCCTGACCTTGCGATGCCTTCAAGGCGTGCTTCAAAGTTTGCACAAACCTTTCTGCCTGGCCATTAGTAGAGGGATGATAGGGCGCAGACCTGATGTGTTGGACACCATTCACATGCAGGAAGGTTGCAAACTCCTGTGATACAAATTGTGGACCATTGTCACTTACGAGTTGTTCCGGTGAGCCATAATGGCTGAACATCTCACCAAGTTTCTCAATTGTTTTCTCTGCCGTGGTAGACCTCATCACAGCGACCTCCAGCCACTTGCTACGAGTGTCCACAACCACCATAAACATCTTCCCTTCGAAAGGACCGGCGAAGTCCACATGCACTCGCTGCCACACTTCTGCAGGCCAATCCCAGGGGTGTAGGGTTGCCAGCTGTGGAACATTCCGGACCCTTTGACATGGGGAACATGTTTTGGTTTCTCCTCAATATTCCCATTGAGACCTGGCCACCAGAAGTAGCTTCTTGCCATTTCTTTCATCCGAACCATCCCACTGTGGCCTGTATGAAGTTGTTGCAGTATAGGTTCCCTCAGAGGCGGCGGAATGATGACACGGCGTCCCCAAAGAAGACAACCTGCCTGGACGGAGAGCTCATTTCTTTTTGAAACGTAAGGTTTCAAACTAGGAGAATCTCCTATCGCTCTCCCTCGAATGACATCGTCCATTACCTCAGACAGGACTGGATCGTTGCGGGTGTACCTTCGCACCTGAACTGCAGTGACAGGTGCTCCCTCCACTTGTCTAAAGTAGAAGATGTCTATCTGACGAGGCTCTGGGGGAGTAACAGGCAAGGGTAGCCTCGAGAGACCGTCTGCGTTGCCGTGCAAGTCTGATTTGCGATATTTGATGTCGTATGTGTGTCCTGACAACAGTAAAGCCCACCTTTGCATCCTGCTTGCAGCGAGAGACGGAATTCCGGTGTGGGGCCCGAAGATTGAAGTCAATGGACGGTGGTCTGTCAGGAGTGTGAACCTTCTCCCAAACAGGTACTGATGAAATTTTCGAATTCCAAAAACGATTCCCAAAGCCTCGTGCTCGATCTGCGCGTAGTTACTCTCGGCCTTGCTCAAGGTGCGTGATGCGAAGGCGATAGGTTTCTCTTCACCCGAAGGCAGGATGTGGGATATGACTGCTCCCACACCATATGGTGATGCATCACATGCTAGCTGCACGGGTAGTTTTGGGTCGAAGTGTGTCAGGACCTCCGAATTCAGCAATGCTTTCTTTGCTTGGGCAAAAGCTTCGTTGCACAGTTCAGTCCATTTCCATGTTTTGCCTTGACATAGCAACTGATGTAACGGCTTCAGCAATGTTGCTAAGTCTGGAATAAACTTCTCAGTAGTTAAGTAGCCCCAGAAATGAACGTAACTGGCTCACATTCTGGGGTGCTGGGGCCTCCACGATCGCCTTGACCTTTGGCGGCGCCTTATGCAGGCCAGCAGCGTCAATCACATGCCCCAGGTACTCAACTGAAGACTGAAAGAATTCACATTTGTCTTTACGAACTCTGAGTCCGTACTCTTTCAGTCGTTTTAGTGTCGCACCCAAGTTCAGAAGACGATCCTCCTCATTTGTCCCAGTGACAAGGATGTCGTCCAGGTAGCACTGCACTCCTGGCAGTCCACTCAATATCTGATCCATTGCCCTTTGGAATAGAGCAGGGGCCGATGTAATTCCAAACGGATGGTGGCAGTACCTGTATAGCCCCTTGTGTGTCACAATTGTCAGCAGCTCCTTTGATTTGTCATCGACATGCATTTGTAGATAAGCCTGGCATAAGTCTATTTTGCTGAACTTTTGCCCTCCGGCCAGGCCCGTAAAAAGATCATCAATGAGGGGAAGAGGGTACTGTTCCACAGACAGCACCGGGTTAATAGTCACTTTAAAATCCCCGCAGATTCGAACAGATCCATCCTTTTTCAGGACAGGAACAATGGGTGTGGCCCATTTGCTCACGCTCACAGGCTCCAGGACTCCATTCTCGACTAAGGTCACCAAGTTAGCCTCAACTTTTAGCCTAATTGCATAGGGTACAGGTCGGGCTTTGTGAAACTTCGGCTTACTGTCAGGTTTAATGTCCAGTCTCACGCTAATCTTTTTCATGCTCCCAAGTTCCCCATTGAAGAGTTCTGCATGTTTGTTTAACACTGCAGTCAGACCTGACTCCCCTTTTGACATCATGCGGACTGCAGGCCAGTCCAGCGTGATTTTCTCTAGCCACGCACGTCCCAGTAGCGATGGGTAATTTCCCTTTACCACATATAGTGGCAGTTTTGCAGTCTGTCCGTTCAACTTAACTGTCACCTCAATGACGCCTCTCATGGCCACAGGTTCGCCGGTATACGTATTTAGCACAATGTTTGTTGGCTGAAGGGTAAGATGCTTTCGCATTTTGTTGTAGACAGTGTCTGAAACAAGGGACACAGCCGCGCCTCTGTCCACCTCCATCCGCACTGATTGCCCCTCCACCAGTGGTGACACCCAGTAGCCATTTGAACCACCTGCAACCGTCAGTATATGCACCTCTTCCTCCTCAGAGGTGTCGCTCCCCTCTGTTTTGCTTGTTCCATCATACTGCACTGAATGAACACTCTTTTTCCTCTCTTGTCCAAATACAGACATTTTGCTTCCATGCTTCCCAGCTCTGTCTGTTCTTTTTTTACCTCTACAGGCGCGTTCAATGTGACCCTTTTTGCCACAATTTCGGCATTCCAGCTCCGTACACCAGCAGTCATTAGCGTGATGGCCCGTTTTCCCACAACGGTAACATGTGCCGTTCCGCGCACCTTTAGGCTCAGACGACACATTGTGAACTCTCCCTGTTGAACTCAACTGGTGAGCCTCCTTTTCGGCCATCTCCATGGAGACACTAAATTCAATGGCCTTTTCAAGAGTAAGGTTGTCCTCAGTAAGAAGGTGCTTCAGTGTGGCTGCATTTTGCAGCCCACACACAAGTCTGTCTCTAATAGTGTCATTCAGCACTCCTTGAACTGGCAGTGTTCCGACAACCTTTTTAAAGCAGCAATAAACATCGTCACTGATTCCCCCTCCTCTTGATTCCGTTTGTGAAATCTAAATCTCTCAGCAATAACCAGAGGTTTTGGTGAAAAATGTGCTCCAAGAATTTCCACTCATTGCTTATATGTTTTAGTTCCTGGCTTATCTGGCTGCATGAGGCTGCGAAGTAAATTGAAAGTCTTCGGCCCGATTACAATCAAAAAGGTAGGCACGACCTTTTTATTTGCCACCGCATTCGCCAATACAAAATAGTCAAAACGTTCCGTATATGCGCTCCATTGCTCCACATTTTCATCAAAATGACCGATGTTTCCTAATATAGTAGCCATCTCACGTTTCAAATTAAATTTTCTGTTTACTCACTGCACCAGTAACGTACGCAGGTGGGAGGAGAATACACAATAGAACACACAATACATAACAATTTACACTTCATCTAGAGCGTCTTTTGTTTCTTAACTTGTCCCATTACCATCTCCTTTTGCCTTGCACCATCTCTTAATGTCTCTTAATCCCTCCTGCCTTCCATCCTATCACAGACCTTCCCTTTTGTTCTTTTCTCCCCTCCCCGCTTCCCTGCCCCTGCACTTGCTTAAAAACCTATTCGATCTCCAGCTGTTTCCAGTTCTGACGAAGGGTCATCGACCTGCAACGTTAACTTTGTTTCTCTCTCCACAGATGCTGCCTGACCTGCTGAGTATTTCCAGCATTTTCTGTTTTTATTTCAGATTTCCAGCCTCCGCATTATTTTGCTTTTGTATGAGGTATGCTGCAGTCAGGGTGATGTGAGATATGCTGCAGTCAGGGTGATGTGAGATATACTGCAGTCAGGGTGATGTGAGATATACTGCAGTCAGGGTGATGTGAATTATATTGCATTCAGGGTGATGTGAGGTATACTGCAGTCAGGGTGATGTGAGTTATACTGCAGTCAGGGTCTTGTGTACTATATTGCAGTCAGGATGATGTGAGTTATATTGCAGTCAGGGTGATGTGAGGTATACTGCAGTCAGGATGATGCGAGTTATGCTGCAGTCAGGGTGATGTGCGGTTTACTGCAGTCATGGTGATGTGAGGTATACTGCAGTCAGGGTGATGTGAATTATATTGCAGTCAGGGTGATGTCAGGTATACTGCAGTCAGGGTGAGGGGAGGTACACTGCAGTTAGGGTGATGTGAGGTATATTGCAGTCAGGGTGATGTGAGGTATATTGCAGTCAGGTGATGTGAGGTGTAATGCAGTCATGGTGATGTGAGGTATACTGCAGTCAGGGTGATGTGAATTATATTGCAGTCAGGGTGATGTGAGGTAATCTGCAGTCAGGGTGATGTGAATTATGTTGCAGTCAGGGTGATGTGAGGTATACTGCAGTCAGGGTGATGTGAGGTGTAATGCAGTCATGGTGATGTGAGGTATACTGCAGTCAGGGTGATGTGAATTATATTGCAGTCATGGTGATGTGAGGTATACTGCAGTCAGGGTGATGTGAATTATGTTGCAGTCAGGGTGATGTGAGGTATACTGCAGTCAGGGTGATGTGAGGTGTAATGCAGTCATGGTGATGTGAGGTATACTGCAGTCAGGGTGATGTGAATTATATTGCAGTCATGGTGATGTGAGGTATACTGCAGTCAGGGTGATGTGAATTATATTGCAGTCAGGGTGATGTGAGGTAATCTGCAGTCAGGGTGATGTGAATTATGTTGCAGTCAGGGTGAAGTGAGGTATACTGCAGTCAGGGTGATGTGAGTTTAACTGCAGTGAGGGTGATGTGAGGTACACTGCAGTCAGGGTGATATGAGGGAGCGAGCAGTCAGAGTGATGTGAGGTATACTGCAGTCAGGGTGATGTGAGTTATACTGCACTCAGGATGATGTGAGGTATACTGCAGTCAGGGTGATGTGAGGTGGCGAGCAGTCAGGGTGATTTGAGTTATACTGCACTCAGGGTGATGTGAGGTGTACTGCAATCGGGGTGATGTGAGGGAGCAAGCAATCAGAGTGATGGGAGGTATACTGCAGTTAGGGTGATGTGAGGTATTCTGCAGTCAGGGCGATGTGAGGTATACTGCAGTCAGGGGGATTGAGGTTTACTGCAGTCAGGGTCTTGTGAATTATATTGCAGTCAGGGTGATGTGAGGTATACTGCAGTCAGGATGATGTGAGGTATACTGCAGATAGGATGATGTGAGGTCGTCAGAAGTCAGGGTGATGTGGGTTATGCTGCAGTCAGATTGATGCGAGGTATACTGCAGTCAGGGTGATGTGAGGTATACTGCAGTCAGGGTGATGTGTGGTACAGTGTAGTCAGGGTGATGTGAGGTATACTGCCGTCATGGTGATGTGAGTTATACTGCAGTCAGGGTGATGTGAGGTATACTGCAGTCAGGGTGATGTGAGGTATACTGCAATCAGGGTGTTGTGAGGTATACTGCAGTCAGGGTGATGTGAGGTATACTGCAGTCAGGGTGATGTGAGGTGGCGAGCAGTCAGGGTGATGTGTGTTATACTGCAGTCAGGGTGATGTGAGGTATACTGCAGTCAGGGTGATGTGAGGTATACTGCAGTCAGAGTGATGTGAGGTATACTGCAGTCAGGGTGATGTGGGTTATACTGCAGTCAGGGTGATGTGAGGTATACTGCAGTCAGGGTGATGTGAGGTATACTGCAGTCAGAGTGATGTGAGGTATACTGCAGTCAGGGTGATGTGGGTTATACTGCAGTCAGGGTGATGTGAGGTATACTGCAGTCAGGGTGATGTGAGGTATACTGCAGTCAGTGTGAACTGAGGTATACTGCAGTCAGGGTGATCTGAGGTATACTTCAGTCAGAGTGATGTGAGGTATACTGCAGTCAGGGTGATGTGAGTTATACTGCAGTCAGGGTAATGTGAGGTATACTGCAGTCAGGGTGATGTGAGTTATACTGCTGTCAGGGTGATGTGAGGTATACCGCAGTCAGGGTGATGTGAGGTATACTGCAGTCAGGGTGATGTGAGGTGTACTGCAGTCAGGGTGATGTGAGGTATACTGCAGTCAGGGTGATGTGAGGTGTACTGCAGATAGAGTGATGGGATGTATGCGGCAGTCAGGATGATGTGAGGGAGCAAGCATTCAGGGTGATGTGAGGGAGCGAGCAGTCAGCATAATGTGAGGTGCACTGCAGTCAGGGTGATGTGAGGTATACTGCTATCAGGGTGATGTGGGCAATAGTACAATCAGGGTGATGTGATGTGTACTACATCTACGACTCTTTCGATGCCTTCCGTCACTTTAACAGTTTCCAGTTTCCTGGCCACAACCGTCTCCTTTTCACTACGGATGACCAATCCCTCTACATCTCCATCCTCCACCCTGGCCCACTCCTCTATCACCCCCAACAAACCTTCCCCTTCGCTCCGATTCTTCCTTGAACAGAGGCCCAACCAGTCCCCATCCACCAGCATCCTCCTCAGCCTGGTTGAACTTGTTCTCACATTGAACAATTTCTCCTTTGACACCACTCACTTCCTCCAAATTAAAGGCGTTAGTATGGGAACCCGCATGGGTCCCAGCTATGCCTGCCTTTTCGTGGGATATGTGGAACATTCTTTGTTCCAGTCCAACTCAGGTCCCCTCCCTCACCTCTTTTTCTGGTACATTGATGACTGTATTGGTGCTGTTTCCTCCTCTCACCCTGAACTAGAAAATTTCATTTACTTTGCTTCCAATTTCCACCCTTCCCTCACCTTCACATGGCCCATCTCCGACTCTTCCCTTCCCTTCCTCGACTTCTCTGTCTCCATCTCTGTGGATTGGCTATTGGCAAACATTCACTACAAGCCCACTGACACCCACAGCTGCCTGGACTACACTTCTTCCCAGCCCGCTTCCTGTAAGGACTCTATTCCATTCTCCCAGTTTTTCCATCTCTGCCGCATCTGCTCTGACGATGCCACCTTCCATACCAGTGCTTCTGACATGTCTTCCTTTTTCCTCAACCGAGGATTCCCCTCTACTATGGTTGACACGGCCATTGACTGTGTCTGTTCTATTTCCCGCACTTCTGCTCTCACCCCTTCCCCTCCCTCCCAAAACCACGTGAGGGTTCCCTTTGTCCTCACCTTTCACCCCATCAGTCTCCACATTCAACGTATCGTCCTCCGCCATTTCCGCCACCTCCAGCGTGATCCCAGCAGCAAACACACCTTCCCCTCACCTCCCCTTTCAGCATTCCGAAAGGACCACTCCCTCTGCGATACCCTGGTCCACTCCTCTATCACCCCCAACAACCCTTCACCTTCACCCGGCACCTTCCCGTGCAAGCGCAGGAGATGCAACACATGCCATTTTACCTCCACCCTCCCACTGTCCAGGGCCCCAAACACTCCTTCCAGGTGAAACAGCGATTTACTTGTACATCTTGCAATCTAGTATACTGTATTCGCTGCTCACGATGCGGTTTCCTCTACATTGGGGAGACCAAACGCAGATTTGGTGACCGCTTTGCAGAACACCTCCGTTCAGTCCGTAAGGGTGATCCCGAGCTTCCGGTCACCTGTCACTTTAATTCTCCACTCCAATCCCACTCAGACCTCACTGTCCTCGGCCTCTTACACTGTTCCAATGAAGCTCAACGTAAGCTCGAGGAAAAGCACCTCATCTTTCCTTTACAGCCTTCTGGACTCAACACAGAGTTCAACAATTTCAGGCCATAACCTCTGCCCCTATTATTTTTTTTTCCATTTATTTAATTTATTTTTTTCTCTCTCTGTCTCCCACATGGCAGCTGTCTTTCATTCTGTGCCATTTACACTTCATCTAGAGTGTCTTTTCTTAACTTGTCCCATTACCATCTCCTTTTGCCTTGCACCATCTCTTAATGTCTCTTAATCTCTCCTGCCTTCCATCCTATCACAGACCTTCCCTTTTGTTCTTTCCTCCCCTCCCCCCTTCCCTGCCCCTGCACTTGCTTAAAAACCTGTTCGATCTCCAGCTGTTTCCAGTTCTGACGAAAGGTCATCGACCTGAAACGTTAACTCTGTTTCTCTCTCCACAGATGCTGCCTGACCTGCTGAGTATTTCCAGCATTTTCTTTATTATTTCAGATTTCCAGCCTCCGCATTATTTTGTTTTTGTATGAGGTATGCTGCAGTCAGGATGACGTGAGGTATACTGCAGTCAGGGTGATGTGAGGGAGCGAGCAGTGAGGAAGATTCCCGGTCGGATGGCGGCACCAGGAAGTGGAAGGCAAGGTTGGAGCAGTCACAGTTGGAGCTGTCTCTCTTTCCATTCTGAATCCCGTCTAACTTTAAACGACCTCTAATTGAACAACACCTCTGGGGCGGGGGCTTGTGAAGAATAGGTTCCTACGAATATAACCCACCATTGATTGTCACTTCACTTGTGTTCTCTCAGTTTACACAAGGTAAGGTATATGGCTGGTCAACATGCCCTCCAGCCGGCCTCGACCTTTCTTGTTGCTGCGGCGATCTCCCCTTTGCTGCCTGGTCTTTGTGTGTCCAGAACCTAAGTGAGCTAAGTCCGCGTACTCGTGCCGATTTAGTAACAGCTTTTGTTTATCCGATCAATGTTCTCCTATATTGTTTTGTAAGCCGCATTTCTTTTAAATGTATTTTAATGGTTCCTGCATACTTTAAGAGTGAGCGGTTAATTAAGTGAATTAATTAAGTGTTTTCTCTCTTATTGTAGATTGAACCGATATCATTACAAAGGCTGCTATGTCAATTAGAAGAATAATTCAGATAGTCGTGGCTGTGGAGCAGTTTGAAGGTGTTGGTGCTCGAGTTTGGCGCAGTATTGGGAGACGGGAGGTAAATTCCAGTCTTTATTCCCTCTTGTAGTACAGGGTACATCGAAGGACAATCTCAGCTAACAGCCAGAGCTTAACTTTCATCAAATATCTCACATTTAAAAAATCATGTGTTGTTCTTTCTACCTGATTTAACAATACAGATTTGATTAAAGTTAAAGATAACTTGGTGATGATGTGATACACTGTCCTTTCACCCTGAGGGGACCTGACTTTGACTCCAGCCAGCTTGATGGGATTAAAGTCTCCAGCCTAATCGCACTTTGCAGCTCTTCATCCATAGCCCTGCAGGTTACGGTACTTCAAGTGCATATCGAAATACTTTTCAAATGTGATGAGGGTTTCTGCCTCTACCACCCTTTCAGGCCATGAGTTCCAAACCCCCACCACCCTCTGGGTGAATAAAGTCCTCCTCAAATCCCTACTAATCCTTCTACCAATTACTTTAAATTTATGCCCCCTGGTTATTGACCTCTCTACTAAGGGAAATCATAGAATCATAGAATCATAGAATCCCCACAGTGCAGATAGAGGCCATTTCGGCCCATCAAGCCTGCACCGACACATATCCCACCCGATCCCCATAACCCCTACACCAACACATATCCCACCCTATCCCCGTAACCCCACGTATTTAATCCCCTTAACACTAAGGGTCAATTTATCATAGCCAATCAACCTAACCCGCACATCTTTGGGCTGTGGGAGGAAACCGGAGCACCCGGAGGAAACCCACGCAAACACGGGGAGAATGTGCAAACTCCACACAGACAGTCACCCGAGGCCGGATTCGAACCCGGGTCCCTGGCGCTGTGAGGCAACAGGTCCTTCCTATCCACTCTATCAAAGCCCCTCATAATTTTATACACCTCAATCAAGTCTCGCCTCAGCCTCCTCTGTTCCAAAGAAAACAACCCCAGCCTATCCAATCTTACCTCATAGCTAAAATTCTCCAGTCCTGGCAACATCTTCGTAAATCTCCTCTGTACCTTCTCTAGTGCAATCACATCTTTCCTGTAATGTGGTGACCAGAACTGTATGCAGTACTCTAGCTGTGGCCTAACTAGTGTTTTCTATAGTTCAAGCATAACCTCCCTGCCCTTATATTCTATGCCTCGGCTAATAAAGGAAAGTATCCCGTATGCTTTCTTAACCACCTTATCTACCTGTCCTGCTACCTCCAGGGATTTGTGGACATGCACTCCAAGGTCCCTCTGTTCCTCTACACTTCTCAGTATTCTACCATTTATTGTGTATTCCCTTGCCTTGTTAACCCTCCCCAAATGCATTACCTCAGACATCTCTGGATTGATTTTCATTTGCCAATTTTCTGCACGACTGACCGGCCCATTGATCCCTTCCTGCAGTCTACAGCTTTCTTCCTCACTATCAACCACACGGCCAATTTTTCTATCAACTGCAAACTTCTTAATCACGCCCCCTACATTGAAGTCTAAATCATTGATATGTACCGCAAAAAGCAAGGGACCTAGTACTGAGCCCTGCGGAACCAGACTGGAAACCGCTTTCCAGTCACAGAAACACCAGTCAACTGTTATCCTTTGCTTCCTGCCACTTGGATCCCATGGACATTTATGTTTCTCAACAGTCTGCCATGTGGGACCTTGTCAAAAGCTTTGCGAAAATCCATGTAGACTACATCAAACACCCTAATCTAATCACATTAAATCTGAGCCCTCTCGTCGTTCATCATTCAGCCATTGGGAAAAGTTAATTTTTATTTAATCACACTAAACTGTTCATGATTTTAAACACCCCTATATAATTTCCTCTTAGCCTTCCTGCTCCAAGGAGATCAACCACAGCTTCTCCAGTCTATCCATGTAAGTGCAATCCCTCATCCCAGGAAACATTCTAGTAAATCACATCCCAGGAACCATTCTAGAAATCACATCCCAGGAAACATTGTAGTATATCACATCACAGGAACCGTTCTAGAATTCACATCCCAGGAACCATTGTAGTATATCTTATCCCAGGAACCATTGTAATAAATCACATCCCAGGAACCATTGTAGTAAATCACATCCCAGGAACCATTGTAGTAAATCACATCCCACGAACCATTCTAGTAAATTACATCACAGGAACCAATCTATTAAATCTCATCCCTGCAACCATTCAAGTAAATCACATCCATGGAATCATTGTAGTAAACCACATCCCTGGAACTATTCTAGTAAATCACATTGCTGGATCCATTCGAGTAAATCACATCCAAGGAACCATTCTAGTAAATCACATCCCACGAACCATTCTAGTAAATCTCATCCCTGGAACCATTCTAGTAAAGCACATCCCTGGAACCATGCTAGTAAATCACATCACAGGAAGCATTTTAGAACATCTCAACCCAGGAACCATTCTAGTAAATCACATCTGTTGAACGAGTCTAGTAAATCACATTCCAGGAACCATTCTAGTAAATCACATCCCTGGAAACATTCTAGTAAATCACATCCGTTGAACCATTCCAGTAAATCACATCCGTTGAACCATTCTAGTAAATCACATCCGTTGAACCATTCTAGTAAATCACATCGCTGGAACCATTCAAGTAAATCACATACCTGGAACAATTCTAGTAAATCTCATGCCAGGAACCATTCTAGTAAATCACATCCTTTGAACCATTCTAGTAAACCACATCCCTGGAACTATTCTAGTAAATCACATCCCTGGAACCATTCTAGTAAATCACATCCATTGAACCATTCTAGTAAATCACATACCTGGAACCATTCTAGTAAATCACATCCGTTGAACCATTCTAGTAAATCTCATCCCAGGAACCATTCTAGTAAATCTCATCCCTGGAACCATTCTAGTAAATCTCATCCCAGGAACCATTCCAGTAAATCACATCCCAGGGGCCATTCTAGTAAATCACAACCCTGGAACCATTCTAGAAAATGTCATCTGTTGAACCATTCTAATAAATCACATTCCAGGAACCATTCTAGTAAATCTCATCCCTGGAACCATTCTAGTAAATCTCATCCCAGGAACCATTCTAGTAAATCACATCCCAGGGGCCATTCTAGTAAATCACAACCCTGGAACCATTCTAGAAAATGTCATCTGTTGAACCATTCTAATAAATCACATTCCAGGAACCATTCTAGTAAATCACATCAGTTGAACCATTCTAGTAAACCACATCCCTGGAACTATTCTAGTAAATCACATCCATTGAACCATTCTAGTAAATCACAAACCTGGAACCATTCGAGTAAATCACATCAGTTGAACCATTCTAGTAAATCTCACCCAGGAACCATTCTAGTAAATCACATCCCAGGGGCCATTCTAGTAATTCCGACCCTGGAAACATTCTAGTAAATCTCATGCCAGGAACCATTCTAGTAAAGCACATCCCTGGAACCATTCTAGTAATTCACATCCATTGAACCATTCTAGTAAATCACGACCCTGGAACCATTCCAGTAAATCTCATGCCAGGAACCATTCTAGTAAAGCACATCCCTGGAACCATTCTAGTAATTCACACCATTGAACCATTCTAGTAAATCACATCCCTGGAACCATTCTAGTAAATCACATCCATTGAACCATTCTAGTACATCACATCCCAGGAGCCATTCTAGTAAATCACATCCCTGGAACCATTCTAGTAAATCACATCCCAGGAACCATTCTAGAAAATCACATTTATTGAGCCATTCTAATAAATCACATCCCTGGAACCATTTTAGTAAACCGCATCCGTTGAACCATTCTAGTAAATCACATACCTGGAACCATTCTAGTAAATCTCATCCCTGGAACCATTCTAGTAAATCTCATCCCAGGAACCATTCTAGTAAATCACATCCCAGAGGCCATTCTAGTAAATCACAACCCTGGAACCATTCTATTAAATCTCATGCCAGGAACCATTCTAGTAAAGCACATCCCTGGAACCATTCTAGTAATTCACATCCATTGAACCATTCTAGTAAATCACATACCTGGAACCATTCTAGTAATTCACATCCATTGAACCATTCTAGTAAATCACGACCCTGGAACCATTCCAGTAAATCTCATGCCAGGAACCATTCTAGTAAAGCACATCCCTGGAACCATTCTAGTAATTCACACCATTGAACCATTCTAGTAAATCTCATCCCTGGAATCATTCTAGTAAATCACATCCTTGGAACCATTCTAGTAAATCACATCCCAGGAACCATTCTAGTAAATCACATTTATTGAGCCATTCTAATAAATCTCATCCCAGGAACCATTTTGGTAAATCACATCCCTGGAACCATTCTAGTAAACCACATCCCTGGAACTATTCTAGTAAATCATGTCCCTGGAACCATTCTAGTAAATCACATCCGTTGAACCATTCTAGTAAATCACATACCTGGAACCATTCTAGTAATTCACATCCATTGAACCATTCTAGTAAATCACGACCCTGGAACCATTCCAGTAAATCTCATGCCAGGAACCATTCTAGTAAAGCACATCCCTGGAACCATTCTAGTAATTCACATCCATTGAACCATTCTAGTAAATCACATACCTGGAACCATTCGAGTAATTCACATCCATTGAACCATTCTAGTAAATCACGACCCTGGAACCATTCCAGTAAATCTCATGCCAGGAACCATTCTAGTAAAGCACATCCCTGGAACCATTCTAGTAAATCACATCCATTGAACCATTCTAGTACATCACATCTCAGGAGCCATTCTAGTAAATCACATCCTTGGAACCATTCTAGTAAATCACATCCCAGGAACCATTCTAGTAAATCATGTCCCTGGAACCATTCTAGTAAATCTCATCCCAGGGACCATTCTAGTAAATCACATTTATTGAGCCATTCTAATAAATCTCATCCCAGGAACCATTTTGGTAAATCACATCCCTGGAACCATTCTAGTAAACCACATCCCTGGAACTATTCTAGTAAATCATGTCCCTGGAACCATTCTAGTAAATCACATCCGTTGAACCATTCTAGTAAATCACATACCTGGAACCATTCTAGTAAATCTCATCCCTGGAACCATTCTAGTAAATCTCATCCCAGGGACCATTCTAGTAAATCACATCCCAGGGGCCATTCTAGTAAATCACAACCCTGGAACCATTCTATTAAACCTCATGCCAGGAACCATTCTAGTAAAGCACATCCCTGGAACCATTCTAGTAATTTATATCCATTGAACCATTCTAGTAAATCGCATACCTGGAACCATTCTAGTAATTCACATCCATTGAACCATTCTAGTAAATCACGACCCTGGAACCATTCCAGTAAATCTCATGCCAGGAACCATTCTAGTAAATCTCATCCCTGGAACCATTCTAGTAAATCACATCCATTGAACCATTCTAGTGAATCACATCCCAGGAACCATTCTAGTAAATCACATCCGTTGAACCAGTCTAGTAAATCACATACCTGGAACCATTCTAGTAAATCACATCCGTTGAACCATTCTAGTAAATCACATACCTGGAACCATTCTAGTAAATCTCATCCCTGGAACCATTCTAGTAAATCTCATCCCAGGAACCATTCTAGTAAATCTCATCCCAGGAACCATTCTAGTAAATCACATCCCTGGAACCATGCTAGTAAATCACAGCCATGGAAACATTCTAGTAAATCACATCCCAGGAACCATTCTAGTAAATCTCATCTGTTGAACCATTCTAATAAATCACATTCCAGGAACCATTCTAGTAAATCACAACCCTGGAAACATTCTAGTAAATCACATCCGTTGAACCATTCTAGTAAATCACATCCCAGGAACCATTGCAGTAAATCACATCCCAGGAACCATTCTAGTAAATCACATTCCAGGAACCATTCTAGTAAATCACATCCCTGGAACCATTCTATTAAATCACATCCGTTGAACCATTCTAGTAAATCACATCCCAGGAACCCTTCTAGTAAATCAAATCCCTGGAACCAATCTAGTAAATCACACCCCAGGAACATAGAAGCATAGAAACATAGAAGATAGGAGCTGGAGTAGGCCATTTGGCCCCTCGAGCCTGCTCCACCATTCAATGCAATCATCGCTGATCATCCAAGTTCAGTACCTGCTTTCTCCCCATACCCCTTGATCCCTTTAGCCTTTAGAAATATATCCAACACCTTCTTGAATATATTTAATGAATTGGCCTTCTGTGGTAGAGAATTCCACAGGTTCACCACACTCTGGGTGAAGAAATTCCTCCTTGTTTCTGTCCTAAAAGGCCTACCCCTTATCCTTAGACTGTGACCCCTGGTTCTGGATTCCCTGACCATCGGGAACATATTCCTTGCAATCCAGTCTGCCCAGTCCTGCCAGAATTTTATAAGTTTCAATGAGGTCCTCTCTCATTCTTCTAAACTCCAGCGAGTACAAGCCCAATCGACCCAATCTCTCCTCATAAGTCATTCCTGCCATCCCAGGTATCAGCCTGGTGAATCTTCGCTGAACTACTTCCATGGCAAGAATATCCTTCCTCAGATAAGGCGACCTAAACTGCACACAATACTCAAGATGTGGTCTCACCAAGGCCCTGTACAACTGTAGCAAGATATCCTTATTCCTATACTCAAACCCTCTCGCTATGAAGGCCAACATACCATTTGCCTTCTTAACCGCCTGCTGCACCTGCATGCTTACCTTCAGCGACTGGTGCACAAGGACACCCAGGTCTTGTTGCACTTCCCCTTCTCCCAATCTATTGCCATTCAGATAATAATCTGCCTTCCTGTTTTTGACACCAAAGTGGATAACCTCACATTTATCCACATTATATTGCATCTGCCATTCTTCTGCCCAATCACCCAACCTGTCCAACTCATCCTGTAGTTTTTTGGCATCCTCCTCACAGCACAAACGTCCACCCAGCTTTGTGTCATCTGCAAATTTGGAGATATTGGCCTAGAAATTCAGTATAGCCACTTTTGGGGCGGTAAAGTCGGGCGGCCGCTAAAGTTTGCGCCCGGCGCAAAGTCGCGCCCCCTTCGCCGATATTCAGTCGCATCGCCCCAAGAGGTTGCTGCTGCGCAAAAACAGGCGATGCACGACTATCTTTAGGTGCTAAGCCGGCGGTGCTGAGCGATACCCCCGAGGCCGGGCGTAGCGCAGGTGCGGCGAGTTCTTGATTGACGGTAGACACTCTGGCGCCGGTCATCTCTTAAAGGGGGAGGGTGGATTTGTTTGCCTGCCACGCCCTGCACACTGAAGCCCTCAACCTAGGCCTGACCGCTTCAGCTTCACCTGTACAACGCCCAGGACTATGGAGAAGGCCAGGGAGAGAGCGCAGCGCTTCAGCGACGGGGACCTGAGGCTGCTGGTTGGCGGAGTGGAGCGCAGGCGCCATGTTTTGTTCCCAGAAGGTGGCAAGAGGCCGCTGCCCAGCGCCTACCGGAAAGCCTGGAGGGAGGTGTCCAACAGGGTGTCTTCCAACAGCGTGGTTGCCAGGACTCCTGTGCAATGCCGGAAGAAGTTCAACGACCTCACTCGGGTTGTCAGGGTGAGTACCCTTTCCAGTGTCCTCCTGATCCTTGCATGTGCACCTCACATTATGGGCAAAGGGACCTGAAAGCCCTAATGGCCAGCCCTCATCCAGCAGCTATGGGACTGGCATGAAAATCAATTGCACATTCAGCACTTTACAAACTGTCCAAGCAATTCGACCATGGGAGGCATTGCAGACAAGATCAGGGCTACACACTGTACTAGCTATTCGACCATGGGAGGCATTGCAGACAAGATCAGGGCTACACACTGTCCAAGCTATTCGACCATGGGAGGCATTGCAGACAAGATCAGGGCTACACACTGTACTAGCTATTCGACCATGGGAGGCAGTGCAGACAAGATCAGGGCTACCCACTGTACTTAGAGGCCGTCCTTTCTCTTGCAGGCCAAGGTTGCGCACAACCGGCGCAACCAAACTGAGACCGGGGGAGGCCGTCCTGACCTCAAAGAGCTCTCCGACCTCGACCAGCGTGTGGAGCGCATTATGGGAGGCCGGCTGATTGGCCCCGTCGCCACTGGAGATGCCGACCCTGTTCTGGGCACCAATGGTAAAGGCATCACCTTTTGGACCTCTCTCGTTCCACTTGCGCATCAGATCAGCATCCTTTGCCACTGCCCGACCAACGCGGTGAATGGCACCACTCATGCCTCCCTCGCTGCCGCCCTGTCCTCACTCTAAAGCTACTCTTGTGCCTTCCTGCTTTCAGATGGTGAATCGCCAGGTGAGGAGGCGGGCCCTCAAGCTGCCACTGTCAGCCCTTCGGAAGACGAGGAGGAGGAAGAGGAAGCCGGCCCATCAGTGCCACCCTCAGCCGTGTCAGCCCATGGAGATGTAGGGGACACGTCTTCCCTGGAGGGGAGCCGGGGGGAAGGGTCGGAGGAGAGTGAAGCTCCGGGGCCCAGCGGCCTGCAGCAACGCAGGAGGGGTGGGGAAGCTCGGCGGACTTCTCCCCAGAGGGTGAGTGCGGCCTCCAGTCCTGCGACGGTCAGCGCAGAGGAGGTGCGCCTCCTAGAGGAAATGGCCGTCCAGGCTGAGCGCAGGCACACTGAGCTCATGGCTGCAGTGGGAAGGATGCCTGACTCCATAGAGTCACTGGCAAGGAGTGTGCAGGAATTCGGGGCAGCACAGGCCAGGAGTCTGCAACAATTCAGTGCAGCACAGGCCAGGAGCCTGGAACAGTTCAATGCAGCACAGGCCAGGAGTCTGCAGGACTTCGCGGCAGCACAGTCGGCTTCTAGCCAAGTGCTCAGTCGTGCCGCCCATTCACTGGCTGGTGTGATGCGGACACAGACCAGGGCCACACGGGCACTTACTGCTGCCACCCTCGCTGGATCAGCCAGGCATCGCCAGGGCACTCGCCGCGCAGCAGCAGCCCAGCAGTCTGTCCTTCAGCTGTTTGCTGCGCATGCTGCAGTGCTGGCCCATGCGAGTGCCAATGTGTCAGGCAACCAGAGAGCACCTGCGATCTGCCAGGTTGCCACCATTCCTGCAGCCGACACTGCCACTCCGCCATTGCAGCTGCCAGGAGCTGCTGGACACACTGCTGCCGCCCAGCCAGAGTTGGAGCAGTCAGCAGCCGGCCACTCCAAGGCCAGAGCTGGTGCAGGCCGACCCCCAAGGGCATCTGCCGTCTCACCATCTGCCCCTCAGCAGCCTTCCCCCAGCCTTGCTGCAGCCACTGGGCTCCCATTCAGGAGGAGCAGCAGGGCGGGCAGGGGCCAGGCAAGGATGCGCAAGGCATCGCCCTCGCAGGGCAAAAAGTAGAGGTATGCACAAATGCCTGGTGCTTGTTGGAAGGCCGACACTGGTGCAGTTGTTTTTGTGTAAGGCCGAGACTGGTGTATATCTTTTTTTGTGTAAGGCCGTGACTGGTGTCTATCTTTATTTGTGTAAGGCCGAGACTGGTGTCTTTCTTTCTTTTTGTAAGGCCGAGACTGGTAGTTCTGTGTTTTTGGAGGGGGCTTCTCCACATGAGCATGTAATGTGGGAAGGGCAGAGGTTTTCAATAAATTTTTGTTGTTAAATTGCAGTGTCCAAGGTTTTTTGGTTAAGTCCTGGTTGCCCTGCTCGGCTGAGGGCTTGTGGAGTGGCTACATTCATCTGCTGACATTGGCACAAGCCAGTCCCTGAGAGGGGGCCTAGAACCGACGTTCAATAAGCCGGCGACGGGCGGCCCTTGCACTTTGTGCCTCCCTCCTGTGCTGATCCTCCTCCTCCTCCTCCTGCTCCTCCTCCTGAGGTGGTCCTCCAATCTGTGGTGGCAGTGGCTGAGTCCTGCGGATAGCCAGGTTGTGCAGCATGCAGCAAACGACCACGAAATGGGAGACTCGCTCCGGAGAATATTGCAGGGCTCCACCGGAACGATCGAGACAGCGGAACCGTTGCTTCAGGACGCCGATTGTTTGTTCGATGATGTTCCTGGTCGCTTGATGGCTCTCATTGTATCGCTCTTCAGCAGGGGTGCTGGGCGCATGGAGCAGGGTCATCAGCCAGGTACACAAAGGATAGCCTTTGTCCCCGATAAGCCATCCTCGTGGGCGAGGCAGTGCCTGGAACATGTCTGCCACAGAAGTCTGTCGCAGGATGAAGGCATCGTGGCTGCTGCCTGGAAAGCGGGCATTGACAGCTAGGATGAGCTGCCTGTGGTCACACACCAGCTGTACGTTCAGCGAATGGTAGCCCTTCCGGTTGCGGTAATCCTCGGCATTCTCCAGAGGTGCCCGCAAAGCCACATGCGTGCAGTCAATGGCGCCCTGCACCATGGGGAAGCCCGCGAATGCTGCAAAGCCCATTGCACGCTGTTGCTGCTTGTCAAGGGCCATGGAGAAGGAGATGAACTGACGTCTCCTTTTGAAAAGGGCATTGGTCACCTGGCGGATGCAGCAATGCACAGCAAACTGGGAGATGTTGGCAATGTCCCCAGTAGCGGATTGGAAGGAGCCGGTGGCATAAAAGTTGAGAGCCACCGTCACCTTCACTGCCACCGACAGAGACGTCCTGCTCCTCAGCTGTGGCTGCAGATCAACGGCAAGCAGCTGGCAGATCTCTGTGACCACCTCCCTTCTGAATCGCAGCCTCCGAACACACTGCTCCTCAGACATGTTGAGATAGGAGAACTGCTGGCGGTATACCCTGGGTGGGTAAGGCCTCCTTTGCCGACGCCTGTTGCCCCCTCTCCATCTGACCAGGGCTGCCACTCTCTCACGGCGTCTGTGAGCCCTTTGGATGTAATTGAGAAAGCCAGCATTGACACCCATTGCAGCCCCCATAATATGCTGGCAAACAATGAGATGTCAATGAAGGCAAAAACTTTTTGAAATCTGTGGCCTGAAGCCAGAAGTACCTGTCCGAGTGTTGGGCCAAAGCAGAAAGCTATCTACCTTGGTCTCTCTCCAAAGATCCGTTTCGCGAGAAGGTGTGCTGCAAAATGGCAGCCTTTTATATTGCAGGATGAGTGCCCTTTAATTTGGGCCCCCCGCGCCCCGCATCGGCTGAGCACCGTTCCACTTAACAGTCGCTAGGGGCGCCAGGCGCACAATGGGGCGGCGCGACTGAAGTTCCGGTTGGGGCGCACAAAGGGCGTTGCACGAGGAAATGACGTCATGATCTGCGCGCGCAGCTGAGCGCGCGCAAAGACTTTGCGCCGGCGCTAAATCTCTAGTGAAGTTGGGGCGAGGCGCAGTTCGCCCTGCGCCCGGGCGCTACCCGCCTAGCGCCTGACATCTACTCCTCCTAAGGCGCTAACGGCTGGCGCAACCAACTGAATTGCTAGGCCATTATGTCTGGTTCCCTTGTCTAGATCATTAATATACAGTATATTGTGAATAGCTGGGGTCCAAGGACCGATCCCTGTGGCACCCCACTAGTCACTGCCTGCCACTCGGAAAAAGACCCGTTTATTCCAACTCTTTGCTTCCTGTCTGCCAACCAGTTCTCTATCCAAGTCAATACCTTGCCCCCAATCCCATGTGCCTTAACTTTACATGCTAATCTCTTATGTGGGACCTTATCGAAAGCCTTCTGAAAGTCCAAATACACCACATCCACTGGTTCTCCCTCATCTATTTTACGAGTTACATCCTCAAAAAATTCCAGTAGATTAGTCAAGCATGATTTACCTTTTGTAAAGGAACATTCCACTAAATCAATTCCCAGGAACCATTCGAGTAAATCACATCCATTGAACCATTCTAGAAAATCACATTCCAGGAACCATGCTATTAAATCACATCACAGGAACCATTCGAGTAAATCACATCCCAGGAACCATTCTAGCAAATCACATCCATTGAGCCATTCAATAAATCTCGTCCCAGGAACCATTCTAGTAAATTACATTCCTGGAACCATTGTAGTTAATCACATTCCTGGAACAATTCTAGTAAAACACATCCGTTGAACCATTCTAGTAAATGACATTCCAGTAACCATTGTTGTAAGTCACATCCCAGGAACCATTGTAGTAAATCTCATCCCAGGAACCATTGTAGTAAATCACAACCCAGGAACCATTCTAGTAAAACACATCCCAGGAACCATTCTATTAAATCTCATCCCTGCAACTATTCAAGTAAATCACATCCATGGAACCATTCTAGTAAATCACATCCCAGGAACATTCCACTAAATAAATTTCCAGGAACCATCCTAGTAATTCACATCCCAGGAACCATTCTAGTAAATCACATCCCTGGAACCATTCTCGTAAATCACATCCCAGGAACCATTCTAGTAAATCACACCCATTGAGCCATTCTAGTAAATCTCATCCCAGGAACCATTCAAGTAAATTACATCCCAGGAAAAATTGCAGTAATCACATCCCTGGAACCATTCTAGTAAATCACATCTCTGGAACCATTCTAGTAAATCACACACGAGGAACCATTCTAGTAAATCACATCCATTGAACCATTCTAGTAAATCACACACGAGGAGCCATTCTAGTAAATCACATCCTAGGGGAGATTCTAGTAAATCACATCCCTGGAACCATTCTAGTAAATCACATTCCTGGAACTATTGTCGTAAATCACATTCCTGGAACAATTCTACTAAATCTCATTCCTGGGATCTTTCTAGTAATTCACATCCCTGGAATCATTCTAGTAATTCTTATCCCAGGAACATACCACTAAATCAATTCCCAGGAACCATTCTAGTAAATCACATTCCTGGAACTACTCTTGTAAATCACATCCCTGGATACAGTCATGAATATCTCATTCGAGGAGACATTGTAGTATTTACATCCCAGGAACCATTCTGGTAATTCACAACCCAAGGACCATTCTAATAAATCATATACCTGGGACCATTCCAGTAAATCACATCCCTGGAATCATTCTAGTTAATCACGTCCCTGGAACCAGTCTAGTAAATCGCATCCCAGGAACCATTCTAGTAAATCACATACAAGGAACCATTCTAGTAAATCACATCCCAGGAACCATTCTAGTAAATCTCATCCCAGGAACCATTCTATTAAACCTCATCCCAGGAACCATTCTTGTAAAGCTCATCCCTGGAACCATTCTAGTATATCACATCCCTGGAAATATTCCAGTAAATCACATCACAGGGACCATTCTAATAAATCACATCCCTGGAATAATTCCAGTATATCACATCCCAGGAACCATTCTAGTAAAGCACATCCCAGGAACCATTCTAGTAAATATCATCCCAGGAATATTAATAGAAATTCACATCTTGTAAATCAAATCCGAGGAACATTCCACTAAATCACTTCCCAGGAACCATTCCAGTAAATCACATTCTGGAATCATTCTAGTAAATCACATCCCTGAAAGCATTCTATTAAATCACATCCTTGGAACGATTCTAGTAAATCTCATCCCAGGAAACATTGTAATAAATCAAATCCCAGAAACCATTCTTGTAAAACTCATCCCTGGAACCATTCTAGTAAATCACGTCCCTGGAACCATTCCAGTAATTTGCATCCCTGGAATCATTCTAGTAAATCTCATCCCAGGAACCGATATAATAAATCACCTCCCAGGAACCATTCTAGTATATCACATCCCAGGAACCATTCTAGTAAATCACATCCCAGGAACCATTCTAGTAAACCTCATCCCAGGAACCATTCCAGTAAATCTCATCCCAGGAACCATTCTAGTAAATCACATTCCTGGACACATTCTAATAAATCACATCCCAGGAACCATTCTAGTAAATCACATCCCAGGAATCATTCTTGAAAATCACATCCCTGGAACCATTCTAGTAAATCTCATCCCAGGAAACATTCCAGTAAATCACATCCCTGGATCCATTCTAGTAAATCACAACCAGGAAACATTCTAGTGATTCATATCCCAGGAAGCATTCTAGTAAATCAGATCCCAGGGAGCATTCTAGTAAATCAGATCCCAGGAACTATTCTAGTAATTACCAACCCGGGAACCATTCTCGTAAAATTTATGGCTGGAACCATTCCAGTAAATCACGTCACTGGAACCAATCTAGTACATCCCCTCCCAGGAACCATTCTAGTAAATCTCATCCCAGGAACCATTATGGTAAATCACAACCCAGGAACCGTTCTAGTAAATATCATCCCAGGAACGATTCAAGTAAATCGCATCCCTGGAAACATTCAATAAATCACATCCCTGGAATCATTCTAGTAATTCACGTCCCTGGAACCAGTCTAGTAAATCACATCTCAGGAAGCATTCTAGTAAATAACGTCCCTGGAACCATTCTTGTAAATCACATCCCAGGCACCATTCTAGTAAATCACATACCAGGAACCATTCTATTAAATCACATCCCAGGAACCATTCTAGTAAATGTCAGGCAAGGATCTATACTAGTAAATCACATCCCAGGAACCATTCTCGCAAAGCTCATCCCTGGAACCATTATAGTATATCACGTCCCTGGAACAATTCCAGTAAATCACATCACAGGGACCATTCTAATAAATCACATCCCTGGAATAATTCCAGTAAATCACATCACAGGAACCATTCTAGTAAATATCATTGCAGGAATATTTCTAGAAATTTACATCTCTGGAACCATTTTATTAAATCAAATCCGAGGATCATTCCACTAAATAAATTCCCAGGAACAATTCCAGTAAATCACATCCTGGAACCATTCTAGTAAATCTCATCCCTGGAACCATTCTGGTAAAAGACATCCCAGGACGCATTCTAGTAAATCACAACCCAGTAACCATTCCAGTAAATAACATCCCCGGAACCATTCTAGTAAATCACATCCCTGGAACCATTCTCGCACAAGAATCGCAGGAAATAGTCCAGCAAATCTCATCCCAGGAACCATTATAGTAAATCACCTCCCAGGAACCATTCTAGTAAATCACATCCCAGGAACCATTCTAGTAAATCACATTCCTGGACCCATTCTAGTAAATCTCATTCCTGGATTCATTCTAGTAAATGATATCCCAGGAACCATTCTAGTAAATGACATCCCAGGAACCATTCTAGTAAATGTCATCCGAGGAACCATTCAAGTAAATCACATCCCTGGAACCATTCAAGTAAATCACATCCCTGGAACCGTTCTAGTAAATCACATGCGAGGAACGCTTCTTGTAAATCACATCCCTGGAACCATTCTGGTAAATCTCATCCTGGAATCATTCTAGTAATTCACATCCGTGGAAGCATTCTAGTAACTTTTATCCCAGGAATGTTCCTCTAAAGCACATCCCAGAAACCATTCTAGTAAATCGCATCCCAGGGACCATTCTGGTAAATCTCATCCCAGGAACCATTCTGGTAAATCTCCTCCCAGGAACCATTCTTGTAAATCACATCCCAGGAACCATTCTCGTAAAACTGATCCATAGAATCATTCTAGTAAATCATGTCCCTGGAACCATTCCAGTAAATCACATCCCTGGATCCATTCTAGTAAATCACAAAGAAGAAACATTCTAGTGATTCATATCCCAGGAAGCATTCTAGTAAATCAGATCCCAGGGAGCATTCTAGTAAATCAGATCCCAGGAACCATTCTAGTAATTACCAACCCGGGAACCATTCTCGTAAAATTTATGGCTGGAACCATTCTAGTAAATCACTTCACTGGAACCAATCTAGTAAATCCCCTCCCAGGAACCATTCTAGTAAATCTCATCCCAGGAACCATTATAGTAAATCACAACCCAGGAACCGTTCGAGTAAATATCATCCCAGGAACGATTCCAGTGAATCACATCCCAGGCACCATTCTAGTAAATCACATACCAGGAACCATTCTAGTAAATCACATCCCAGGAACCATTCCAGTAAATCTCATCCCAGGAAGCATTCTAGTAAATCACATTCCTGGACACATTCTAGTAAATCACATCCCAGGAACCATTCTAGTATATAACATCCCAGGAACCATTCTTGAAAATCACATCCCTGGAACCATTCTAGTAAATCTCATCCCAGGAACCATTCCATTAAATCTCATACCTGGAACCATTCTTGTAAATCTCATCCCAGGAACCATTCTGGTAAATCCCCTCCCAGGAACCATTCTAGTAATTCACATCCCAGGAACCATTCTAGTAATTCACATCCCAGGAACCATTCTAGTATATCACATACCTGTGACCATTATAGTAAATCACAACCCAGGAACCGTTCTAGTAAATATCACCCCAGGAACAATTCCAGTAAATCACATCCCCGGAACCATTCAATAAATCACATCCCTGGAATCATTCTAGTAAGTCACGTCCCTGGAACCAGTCTAGAAAATCACATCTCAGGAAGCATTCTAGTAAATCACATCCCTGGAACCATTCTTGTAAATCACATCCCAGGCACCATTCTAGTAAATCACATACCAGGAACCATTCTATTAAATCACATCCCAGGAACCATTCAAGTAAACCTCATCCCAGGAACCATTCTAGTAAATGTCAGGCAAGGATCTATACTAGTAAATCACATCCCAGGAACCATTCTCGTAAAGCTCATCCCTGGAACCATTATAGTATATCACAACCCTGGAACAATTCCAGTAAATCACATCACAGGGACCATTCTAATAAATCACATCCCTGGAATAATTCCAGGAAATCACATCACAGGAACCATTCTAGTAAATATCATTGCAGGAATATTTCTAGAAATTTGCATCTCTGGAACCATTTTAGTAAATCAAATCCGAGGATCATTCCACTAAATAAATTCCCAGGAACAATTCCAGTAAATCACATCCTGGAACCATTCTAGTAAATCGCATCCCTGGAACCATTCTGGTAAAAGACATCCCAGGAAGCATTCTAGTAAATCACAACCCAGTAACCATTCCAGTAAATAACATCCCCGGAACCATTCTAGTAAATCACATCCCTGAAACCATTCTCGTAAAACTCATCCCTGGAACCATTCTAGTAAATCACATTCCAGGAACCATTCTAGTAAATCTCATCCCTGGAACCATTCTGGTAAAAGACATCCCAGGAAGCATTCTAGTAAATCACAACCCAGTAACCATTCCAGTAAATAACATCCCCGGAACCATTCTAGTAAATCACATACCTGGAACCATTCTCGCAAAAGAATCCCAGGAAATATTCCAGTAAATCTCATCCCAGGAACCATTATAGTAAATCACCTCCCAGGAACCATTCTAGTAAATCACATCCCAGGAACCATTCTAGTAAATCACATTCCTGGACCCATTCTAGTAAATCTCATTCCTGGATTCATTCTAGTAAATGATATCCCAGGAACCATTCTAGTAAATGACATCCCAGGAACCATTCTAGTAAATGTCATCCGAGGAACCATTCAAGTAAATCACATCCCTGGAACCATTCAAGTAAATCACATCCCTGGAACCGTTCTAGTAAATCACATCCGAGGAACGATTCTTGTAAATCACATCCCTGGAACCATTCTGGTAAATCTCATCCTGGAATCATTCTAGTAATTCACATCCGTGGAAGCATTCTAGTAACTTTTATCCCAGGAATGTTCCTCTAAAGCACATCCCAGAAACCATTCTAGTAAATCGCATCCCAGGGACCATTCTGGTAAATCTCATCCCAGGAACCATTCTGGTAAATCTCCTCCCAGGAACCATTCTTGTAAATCACATCCCAGGAACCTTTCTCGTAAAACTTATCCATAGAATCATTCTAGTAAATCACGTCCCTGGAACCATTCCAGTAAATCACATCCCTGGATCCATTCTAGAAAATCACAACCAGGAAACATTCTAGTGATTCATATCCCAGGAAGCATTCTAGTAAATCAGATCCCAGGGAGCATTCTAGTAAATCAGATCCCAGGAACCATTCTAGTAATTACCAACCCGGGAACCATTCTCGTAAAATTTATGGCTGGAACCATTCTAGTAAATCACGTCACTGGAACCAATCTAGTAAATCACATCCTTGGAACCATTCTCGGAAAACTGGCTTAGTGGCAGAAGGCAGAGGGTGATGGTGGATGGTTGTTTTTGTGACTGGAAGCCTGTGTCCAGTGGGGTACCGCAGGGATCGGTGCTGGGTCCCTTGCTGTTTGTGGTCTACATTAATGATTTGGATGTGAATGTAAAAGGTATGATCAGTAAGTTCGCAGATGACACGAAAATTGGTGGGGTTGTGGCAAAGCCACTAAGAGACTCTCACAGTGACTTAGTACAATTGCCTTTAATCATGTTTATTACCTTTTAATGTTGGCTCTGGTTAAACTGAACTAGATTGACAAAATCGCGATCTGACGCGATGACGTCATCATGTGGGTCATATGACATCCCAACGGCGGGAAATGTGATGACGTGATGACGTCAGAGGTAGAGGGCGTTTCCAGCCAGTCCTCGTGTGGAGTGTTAGTGAATAGACCTGTTTAGAGCTTCTCCTGCATTTTCTCATTTTGTAAAGTTTTAGCACATTAAACTCAGTTTGTTAACTATTAGTGAGTTAATAGATTCTTTGCTAGGAGTGCAGAGACTCCTACATTGGTGACCCCGAATCCTCGCGATCGTTTTTCACGGTGAACGCAGAACACAGGTCAGGAATGGAGGCCAATGCAGTGGCCTTGAAGCTCCCCCAATTCTGGGAACAACAGGCGGCCTCTTGGTTTGTGCAAGCCGAGGCGCAATTTAAACTCCGCAACGTCGTACAGGACCAGACCAGATATCTCCGTGGTCTCCGCCCTCGATAGCTCGACGGCGTCGAGAATCATCAGCCTTCTGGAGAGTCCCCCGAATGCTGACAAGTATGTAACCATCAAGACACGATTGCTGCAGGTATTTGGTCTTACCGTTTACTGACGCTACCAGGGTCAGGTGACTCCAAACCCTCGGAGCTTATGAGCCACATGCTGACTCTCCTGGGGTCCGAGCCCCAGTGCTTTATGTTTCGCGAGCTGTTCCTTACTCAGCTCCCCAAGCAAGTCCAGGCAGCCCTCGCCCCAGCAGAAACCGCAGACTGCGTCGTGCTCACCGGAGAGGCGGATAAGATTTACGCAGTCCGACAACAGCACTGCGCCATCGCGCAATGCCCCGCCACGAGGAGCCCGGCCCCATCTCCGACCACGGCGCCTCCGACGACCGGTTACTGTTACTACCATGCTCGTTTCGGCCCGAAGGCCCGCTGCTGCCGCCCACTGTGCAGTTTCGTTACCAGACCGTCGAATAGACCGCCGCGAATCAAGCACGCCAGTCCCGGTACTTCCCCCGCGGCCACGATGGCGTTTGGCGCTTCCGGGAATCTCACCTACTTAACCGACTCCATCTCGGGCCGTCGTTTTCTATGCGACACGGGGGCGCAATGCAGCATACTTCCCGCCTCGGTCATCGACCTTCGGTCCGGCGGACGGGGTCCCCCTCTGCAAGCGGCCAGCGGGGGTTCGATCCGCACTTGCGGAAAGCGGTTCGTCCAAGTCTGTTTCGGTGGGCAGCTTTTCACCTGGAATTACATCACCGCTCAAATCTCGCAGACCCTGTTGGGTGCCGACTTTTTGGGCGCCAACGGCCTGTTGGTGGACGTGAAAAATCGACACCTCGTTCACGCCGCCACGCTCAACGATATTTCAGGGGCGCGCAGCATGGCTGCGTCACACACGATATGATGTGCGCGGCCACCCACCGCCCGACGATTTCGCCCGTCTCCTCGAGGAGTTCCCCGAGCTGACGAAGCCCACCTTTTTGGCTTCGACCGTCAAGCATAGGGTGGAGCATCATATTTCGACTACCGGCTCTCCCGTTTACGCCAGGGCACGACGTTTAGAGCCCAGCAAGTTAGCGGCGGTGAAGGCGGAGTTCGCCGTGATGGAGAAAATGGGGATCATCCATCGGTCCAGTCGTCCCTGGTCCTCCCCGCTCCACGTTGCACCCAAGCCCGGCGGGGGATGGCGGCCCTGTGGTGATTATCGCAGCCTCAATGAGATAATGACGCCCGACCGCTACCCCATTCCCCATATACAGGACTTCTCAGCACATTTGGCGGGGACGTCCATCTTCTCGAAAGTCGACCTTGTCCGTGGTTACCACCGGGTGCCAGTGCACCCTCAAGATGTCGAAAAGACGGCGGTCATTACCCCCTTTGGACTTTTTGAATTCCTACGAATGCCCTTTGGACTTAAGAACGCGGCGCAGGCGTTTCAGCGCCTCATGGATTGAGTCCTGCGGGACCTTGATTTTTTATTTGTTTATTTGGATGATATTCTGATTGCCAGCACCGCCAATGAGGAACACCTCGAGCACCTTCGGGTCCTTTTTCGACGGCTTCAGCAGCACGGCCTCATCGTTAGCCCGGACAAATGCCGTTTCAGCCTAGTGCAACTTGATTTCCTGGGCCACCGCATAACCCCCGCTGGGGCAATTCCACTTCGAGTCAAGGTGGAGGCGATCGCGGAGTTCCCGAAACCGAAATCCGTGAAAGCCTTACAGGAGTTCCTGGGGATGGTGAACTTCTATCATCGTTTCATCCCCATGGCAGCGCAGCTCATGCGTCCGCTCTACAAGGCCCTCGGGGGCATGACGGGAAAGGAGCCCATGGTATGGTCGCAAGACATGGATTGCGCCTTCGAGGAGATGAAGACTGCGCTCGCCAACGCGACCATGTTGGCACACCCCCTGCCGGGAGCCACCATCACCCTCACGACGGACGCGTCAGACTACGCGGTGGGGGCCATTCAGGAGCAGTGGGTTGACGGTGCGTGACAACCTCTGGCCTTTATTAGCCGCCAGCTATAACGGCATGAGCGCCGGTACAGTACTTTCGACCGAGAGCTGTTGGCTTTGTTTTTGGCCATCCACCATTTTCGTTTCCTCCTCGAAGGGCGCCGCTTCACCGCGTTTGTTGACCACAAGCCATTGACGTTCGCAATGGCCAAGTCCGCAGAACCATGGTCGGCTCGGCAGCAAAGGCAGCTGACGTACATATCGGAGTTCACCACCGATGTCCGGCATGTGGCCGGTAAGGACAACGTCGTTGCCAATTGCCTCTCCCGTGCTGCCGTCCAGGCCGTCCAATTGGGCATTGACTACACGCAGATGACGGCTGACCAAGCAGCCGACCCGGAGACCCAGGTTTTTCATTCGGTTCCAGCCAGCCCCCAGCCGAGGGATGTGCCGTTCCATTCCGCAGGTACTACGCTGCTCTGCGATGTTTCGTTGGGTGCACCCTGTCCGATTGTCCCGTCTAAATGGCGCCAGGCTGTTTTCGATGCCATACACAGCCTATCGCATCCTGGAGTGCGGGCGTCGCAAAAGCTGCTGGTCTCCAAATTCATATGGAGGGGAATACGCAAAGATGTCAGAGACTGGGCGAACACTTGTGTTGTTTGTCAACGGGCCAAGGTGCAGCGGCAAGTCAGGGCCCCGCTCGCCATCTTCAAGGTCCCGAAGCGACGATTTGATCACATTAACATTGACTTAGTGGGCCCGCTTCCACCGTCCCGGGGCTTTACGTACCTTTTGACAATGGTGGATTGCACCACGAGTTGGCCGGAGGCAGTCCCCATGACGTCCACCACCTTTAAGGATGTTGCTCGAGCTTTCGTTTCATCATGGGTAGCCCGGTTTGGTGTCCCTGCGGATATTTTGTCGGATCGTGGGCCGCAATTTTCGTCCGAACTGTGGAATGAGGTGGTTTCCGTGTTGGGCGTTAAACTCCACCGCACTACGGCCTATCACCCGCAAGCGAACGGCTTGTGCGAGCGGTTCCACCGTTCCTTGAAGGCGTCGCTCAGGGCCAGCCTTCTGGATGCATCCTGGGTCAACAAACTGCCGTGGGTGATGTTACGACTCCGCACGGCGCCGAAGGAAGATCTCCAGTCGGCGGCGGCGGAGATGGTTTACGGGCAACCACTTCGAGTTCCGAGTGAATTCCTGCCATCCCCTACGCGACCATGGTCCGCGGCCAGGCAAAGAGAGACCCACCGGGATGCAGCCCGCTGTTTCCGCCCAGTTCCGACCTCACAGCATGATTTGCCTTCGTCCAACGCCCCGGGGGAGTTGTCAAAGGCCAAGTTTGTTTTTGTGCGCCAAGACGGCCATCGTACCCCGCTCGCACCTCCTTATGCAGGGCCCTTCCAGGTTTTGCAGGCAGGGGACAAGAGTCTCGTGATCGACGTCGGGGGCAAGCCTTAAGCCTGCACACCTGGACCTCGAACGACCGATCGAGCTGGCACAGCCTCCGCGCTGCGGCCGGCCGCCGGCCACCGCCACACCTGACAGCGCTGTGTTACCTGCCAGCTCGCCGCCTGCTCAGTGTTTTCCCCTCCGGGAAATTAGGAGTCGGTCCAACAGGCTTGTCTGACCTCCTCAGCGATTGACTCTTCTTGTTAAAGACAATTCTGGGGGGGCGTATGTGGCAAAGCCACTAAGAGACTCTCACAGTGACTTGTACAATTGCCTTTAATCATGTTTATTACCTTTTAATGCTGGCTCTGGTTAAACAGAGCTAGATCAACAAAATCGCGATCTGACGCGATCATGTGGGTCATGTGACGTCCCAATGGTGGGAAACGTGATGACGCCATGACGTCAGAGGTAGATGGCGTTTCCAGCCAGTCCTCGTGTGGAGTGATAGTGAATAGACCTGTTTAGAGCTTCTCCTGCATTTTCTTGTTTTGTAAAGTTTTAGTACATTAAACTCAGTTTGTTAACTACTAGTGAGTTTATAGATTCTTTGCTAGGAGTGCAGAGACTCCTACAGGGTGGTAAATAGCGAGGAGGGAAGCCTCAGGCTACAGGACAATATAGATGGGTTGGTCAGATGGGCGGAGCAGTGGCAAATGGAATTTCACCCTGAAAAGTGAGGTGATGCATTTTGGACGGACTAACAAGGCAAGGGAATACACAATGAATGAATGACAGAGGATCAGAGGGACCTTGGTGTGCATGTACATAGATCCCTGAAGGCAGCAGAACAGGTGGATAAGGTCGTTAAAAAGGCATATGGAATATTTGCCTTCATTAGCCGAGGCATAGAATATAAGAGCAGGGAGGTTATGATGGAGCTGTACAAAATGCTGGTAAGGCCACAGCTGGAGTATTGTGTGCAGTTCTGGTCGTCACACTATAGGAAGGATGTGATTGCTTTGGAGAAGGTGCAGAGGAGATTTACCAGGATGTTAGCTGGGCTGGAGCGCTTCAACTATGAAGAAAGACTGGACAGGCTGGGGTTGTTTTCCTTGGAGCAGAGAAGGCTGAGGGGGGACCTGATGGAGGTGTACAAAATTATGAGGGGCATAGATAGGGTAGATGGAAAGGAACTTTTCCCCTTAGTAGAGGGGTCAATAACAAGGGGGCATAGATTCAAGGTAAGGGGCAGGAGGTTTAGAGGGGATTTGAGGGAAAACTTTTTCACCCAGAGGGTGGTTGGAATCTGGAACTCACTGCCTGAAAGGGAGTTAGAGGCAGGAACCCTCACAACATTCAAGAAGCATTTGGATGAGCACTTGAAATGCCATAGCATACAAAGCTACGGACCAAATGCTGGAAAATGGGATTAGATTAGACAGGGCTTGATGGCCGGCGTGGACGCGATGGGCCGAAGGGCCTCTTTCTGTGCTGTATAACTCTATGGCTCTATGACATCCCAGGAACCATTTTATTAAATCACATCCCAGGAACCATTCTAGGAAATTACATCCCAGGAACAATTCTAGTAATTCACATCCCAGGAAACATTCTAGTAAATAACATCCCTGAAACCATTCTAGTAAATCAAGCCCCAGGAACCATTCTAGTACATCACATCCCTGGAACCATTCTAGTAAATCACATCCCAGTGACAATTATAGTAAATCACAACCCAGGAAACTTTCTGGTAAATATCCCAGGAACACTTCCAGTAAATCTCATCCCTGGAATCATTCTAGTAAAGCACGTACCTGGAACTAGTCTAGTAAATTACATCTCACGAAGCATTCTAGTAAACCACATCCCAGGAACCATTGTAGTAAATCAAATCCCAGGAACCATTCTCGTAAAACTCATCCCTAGAACCATTCTGCTAAATCACGTCCCTGGAACCATTCAAGTAAATCACATCCCTGGATCCAATCTTGTAAAACTAATCCCAGGAACTATTCTAGTAAATCTCATCCGAGGAATCATTCTAGTAAATCACATCTCAGGAACCATTCTAGTAATTCACATCCCAGGAAGCATTCTAGTAATTCACATCCCAGGAACCATTCTAGTAATTCACATCCCAGGAACCATTCTAGTAAATCTCATCCCAGGAACCATTCTAGTAAATCTTATCACAGGAACCATTCTAGTAAGTCAAATACCAGGAACCAATCTAGTAATTCACATCCCAGGAACTATTCTAGTATATCTCATCCCAGGAACCATTCTAGTAAATCACATCCCTGTGACCATCATAGTAAATCACAACCCAGGCACCATTCTAGTAAATATCATCCCAGAAACGATTCCAATAAATCTCATCCCTGGAACCATTCTGGTAAATCACATCCCTGGAATCATTCTAGTAAATCACGTCCCTCGAACCAGTCTAGTAAATCACGTCCCAGGAACCATTCTAGTAAATCTCATCCCAGGAACCATCCTAGTAAATCTCATCCCAGGAACCGTTCTAGTAAATCACATCCGAGGTACAATTCTTGTAAATCACAGCCCTGGAACCATTCTTGTAAATCACCTCCCAGGAACCATTCTAATAAATCTCATCCCAGGAACCATTCCAGTAAATCTCATCCCAGGAACCATTCTAGTAAATCACATTCCTGGAACAATTATAGTAAATCACATCCGAGGAACCATTCTTGTAAATCACATCCCTGGAACCATTCTAGTAAATCTCATCCCTGGAATCATGCTAGTAATTCACATCCGTGGAGTCATTCTAGTAACACTTATCCCAGGAATATTCCTCAAAAGCACATCCCAGAAAAAATTCCAGTAAATCTCCTCCCAGGAACCATTCTAGTAAATCACATCCCAGGTACCATTCTCATAAAACTTATCCCTAGAATCATTCTTGTAAATCTCATCCCTGGAATCATTCCAGTAATTCACATCCGTGGAAGCATTCTAGTAACTTTTATCCCAGGAATGTTCCTCTAAAGTACATCCCAGAAACCATTCTAGTAAATCTCATCCCAGGGACCATTCTAGTAAATCTCATCCCAGGAACCATTCTGGTAAATCTCCTCCCAGGAACCATTCTGGTAAATCACATCCCAGGAAACATTCTCATAAAACTTATCCCTAGAATCATTCTAATAAATCACATCCCTGGAACCATTCCAGTAAATCACCTCCCTGGATCCATTCTAGTAAATCACAACCATGAACCATTCTAGTAATTCACATCCCAGTAAACATTCCGGTAATTCATATCCCAGGAACTATTCAAGTAAATCTCATCCCAGGAAGCATTCTAGTAAATCAGATCCCAGGAACCATTCTAGTAAATCAGACCGCAGGAACCATTCTAGTAATTACCAACCCGGGAAACATTCTCGTAAAATTAATGGCTGGAACCATTCCAGTAAATCATATCCCTGGAACCATTCTCGGTAAATTGCATCACTGGAGCCATTCTAGTAAATCACCTCCCTGGAACCATACTAGTAAATCACATCCCAGGAACCATTCCAGTAATTTACATCCCAGGAACCATTCTCATAAAACTTATCCATGGAACCATTCTAGTAAATCACATCCCTGGAAGCATTCTCGTAAAACTCATCCCTGGAGCCATTCTAGTAAATCTCATTCAAGGAACCATTCCAGTAAATCTCATCCCAGGAACCATTCCAGTAAATTACATTTCTGGAAGCATTCTAGTAAATCACATCCCTGGAACCATTCTAGTAAAAGACATCCCAGGAAGCATTCTAGTAAATGGCATCCCTGGAACCATTCTGGTAAATCTCAACCCAGGAACTATTCTAGTAAATCTCCTCCCAGGAACCATTCCAGTAAATCACATTCCTGGAACCACTCGAGTAAATCACATCCCTGGAATCATTCCAGTAAATGACATCCCAGGAACCATTCTAGTAAAACACATCCCCGAACCACTCGAGTAAATCACATCCCAGGAACCAATCTAGTAAATCACATCCCAGGAACCATTCCAGTAAATCACATCCCAGGAGCCATTGCTGTAAATCACATCTCAGGAACCATTCCAGTAAATCACATCCCAGGAATCATTCTATTAAATCACATCCCAGGAACCGTTCGAGTAAATCACTTCCCTGGAACCATTCGAGTAAATCACACACCTGGATCCATTTCATAAAATTCATCCCTGGAACGATTTTAGTAAATTGCATCACTGGAACCATTCTTGTAAATCACCTCCCTGGAACCATTTTAGTAAATCACATCCCGGAAACCATTCCAGTAATTCACATCCCTGGAAGCATTCTCGTAAAACTCATCCCTGGAACCATTCTAGTAAATCTCATTCAAGGAACCATTCCAGTAAATCTCATCCCAGGAACCATTCTAGTAAATTACATTTCTGGAACCATTCTAGTGAATCTCATCCCTGGAACCATTCTAGTAAATCACGTCCCTCGAACCATTCTCATAAATCACCTCCCAGGAACCATTCTAGTAAATCTCATCCCAGGATCCATTCCAGTAAATCTCATCCCAGGAACCATTCAAGTAAATCACATTCCTGGAACAATTATAGTAAATCACATCCGAGGAACCATTCTTGTAAATCACATCCCTGGAACCATTCTAGTAAATCTCATCCCTGGAATCATTCTAGTAATTCACATCCGTGGAGTCATTCTAGTAACTTTTATCCCAGGAATATTCCTCAAAAGCACATCCCAGAAACAATTCTAGTAAATCTCCTCCCAGGAACCATTCTGGTAAATCTCCTCCCAGGAACCATTCTAGTAAATCACATCCCAGGAGCCATTCCAGTAAATCACGTCCCTGGAACCATTCTCGTAAAACTCATCCCAGCAACCCTTCCAGTAAATCTCATTCCAGGAATCATTCCAGTAAATTGCATTGCAGGAACCATTCTAGTAAATCTCATCCCCGGTCCCATTCTAGTAAATGACGTCTCAGGAACCTTTCCAGTAAATCTAATCCCAGGAACCATTCCAGTAAATCTCATCCCAGGAACCATTCTAGTAAATTACATTTCTGGAACCATTCAAGTGAATCTCATCCCTGGAACCATTCCAGTAAATCACATCCCAGGAACCATTCTCGTAAATCACATCCCAGGAACCATTCCAGTGATTGACATCCCAGGAACCATCTCATAAACTTATCCATGTAACCATTCCAGTAAATCACATCCCTGGAAGCATTCTCATAAAACTCATCCCGAGAACCATTCTAGTAAATCTCATTCAAGGAAACATTCCAGTAAATCTCATCCCAGGAACCATTCTAGTAAATAACATTTCTGGAACCATTTTAGTAAATCTCATCCCAGGATTCTTTCTAGTAATTCACAACCCTGAAAGCATTCCATTAACTCTTATCCCAGGAATATTCCTCTAAATCACATCCCAGAAACCATTCTAGTTGATCTCATCCCAGGGACCATTCTAGTAATTCACATTTCTGGAGCCATTCTAGTCAATCTCATCCCTGCAACCATTCTGGTAAAAGACAACCCAGGAAGCATTCTAGCAAATTACATTCCTGGAACCATTCTCATAAAACTCATCCCTGGAACGATTTCAGTAAATCGCATCCCTGGAGCCATTCTAGTAAATCAGATTCCAGGAACCATCCCAGTAAATCACATCCCAGGAGCCATTCCAGGAACTATTCTTTTAAATCTCATTCAACGAACCATTCTAGTAAATCACATACCACTCCCATTATAGTAAATCACAACCCAGGAACCATTCTAGAAAATCTCCTCCCAGGAACCATTCTAGTAAATCACATTCCTGGAACCACTCTAGTAAATCACATCCCTGGAATAATTCCAGTAAATCACATCCCTGGAACCATTCTAGTAAATCTCATCCCAGGATCCATTCCAGTAAATCTCATCCCAGGAACCATTCAAGTAAATCACATTCCTGGAACAATTATAGTAAATCACATCCGAGGAACCATTCTTGTAAATCACATCCCTGGAACCATTCTAGTAAATCTCATCCCTGGAATCATTCTAGTAATTCACATCCGTGGAGTCATTCTAGTAACTTTTATCCCAGGAATATTCCTCAAAAGCACATCCCAGAAACAATTCTAGTAAATCTCCTCCCAGGAACCATTCTGGTAAATCTCCTCCCAGGAACCATTCTAGTAAATCACATCCCAGGAGCCATTCCAGTAAATCACGTCCCTGGAACCATTCTCGTAAAACTCATCCCAGCAACCCTTCCAGTAAATCTCATTCCAGGAATCATTCCAGTAAATTGCATTGCAGGAACCATTCTAGTAAATCTCATCCCCGGTCCCATTCTAGTAAATGACGTCTCAGGAACCTTTCCAGTAAATCTAATCCCAGGAACCATTCTCGTAAATCACATCCCAGGAACCATTCCAGTGATTGACATCCCAGGAACCATCTCATAAACTTATCCATGTAACCATTCCAGTAAATCACATCCCTGGAAGCATTCTCATAAAACTCATCCCAGCAACCCTTCCAGTAAATCTCATTCCAGGAATCATTCCAGTAAATTGCATTGCAGGAACCATTCTAGTAAATCTCATCCCCGGTCCCATTCTAGTAAATGACGTCTCAGGAACCTTTCCAGTAAATCACATCCCAGGAACCATTCTCGTAAATCACATCCCAGGAACCATTCCAGTGATTGACATCCCAGGAACCATTTTAGTAAATCTCATCCCAGGATTCTTTCTAGTAATTCACAACCCTGAAAGCATTCCATTAACTCTTATCCCAGGAATATTCCTCTAAATCACATCCCAGAAACCATTCTAGTTGATCTCATCCCAGGGACCATTCTAGTAATTCACATTTCTGGAGCCATTCTAGTCAATCTCATCCCTGCAACCATTCTGGTAAAAGACAACCCAGGAAGCATTCTAGCAAATTACATTCCTGGAACCATTCTCATAAAACTCATCCCTGGAACGATTTCAGTAAATCGCATCCCTGGAGCCATTCTAGTAAATCAGATTCCAGGAACCATCCCAGTAAATCACATCCCAGGAGCCATTCCAGGAACTATTCTTTTAAATCTCATTCAACGAACCATTCTAGTAAATCACATACCACTCCCATTATAGTAAATCACAACCCAGGAACCATTCTAGAAAATCTCCTCCCAGGAACCATTCTAGTAAATCACATTCCTGGAACCACTCTAGTAAATCACATCCCTGGAATAATTCCAGTAAATCACATCCCTGGAACCATTCTAGTAAATCACATTCCTTTAACCATTTTAGTAAATATCATCCCAGGAAACTTTCTAGTAAATCACATCCCTGGAACAATTCTAGTAAACCACATCCCTGGAACCTTTCTAATAAATCATATCCCAGGAACCATTCTAGTAAATCTCATCACAGGAACAATTCTTGTAAATCACATCCCAATAACCATTCCAGCATTTTGCACCCCAGGAATTATTCTAATAAATAAAGTCCCTGGATCCATTATAGTAAATCACATCCCTGGAACCATTCTAGGATATCTCATCCCAGGAACTTTGCTAGTAAATCACATCACAGGAACCATTCTAGTAAATATCATCCCAGGAATATTAATAGAAATTCACATCTTGTAAATCAAATCCGAGGAACATTCCACTAAATCACTTCCCAGGAACCATTCCAGTAAATCACATTCTGGAATCATTCTAGTAAATCACATCCCTGAAAGCATTCTATTAAATCACATCCTTGGAACGATTCTAGTAAATCTCATCCCAGGAAACATTGTAATAAATCAAATCCCAGAAACCATTCTTGTAAAACTCATCCCTGGAACCATTCTAGTAAATCACGTCCCTGGAACCATTCCAGTAATTTGCATCCCTGGAATCATTCTAGTAAATCTCATCCCAGGAACCGATATAATAAATCACCTCCCAGGAACCATTCTAGTATATCACATCCCAGGAACCATTCTAGTAAATCACATCCCAGGAACCATTCTAGTAAACCTCATCCCAGGAACCATTCCAGTAAATCTCATCCCAGGAACCATTCTAGTAAATCACATTCCTGGACACATTCTAATAAATCACATCCCAGGAACCATTCTAGTAAATCACATCCCAGGAATCATTCTTGAAAATCACATCCCTGGAACCATTCTAGTAAATCTCATCCCAGGAAACATTCCAGTAAATCACATCCCTGGATCCATTCTAGTAAATCACAACCAGGAAACATTCTAGTGATTCATATCCCAGGAAGCATTCTAGTAAATCAGATCCCAGGGAGCATTCTAGTAAATCAGATCCCAGGAACTATTCTAGTAATTACCAACCCGGGAACCATTCTCGTAAAATTTATGGCTGGAACCATTCCAGTAAATCACGTCACTGGAACCAATCTAGTACATCCCCTCCCAGGAACCATTCTAGTAAATCTCATCCCAGGAACCATTATGGTAAATCACAACCCAGGAACCGTTCTAGTAAATATCATCCCAGGAACGATTCAAGTAAATCGCATCCCTGGAAACATTCAATAAATCACATCCCTGGAATCATTCTAGTAATTCACGTCCCTGGAACCAGTCTAGTAAATCACATCTCAGGAAGCATTCTAGTAAATAACGTCCCTGGAACCATTCTTGTAAATCACATCCCAGGCACCATTCTAGTAAATCACATACCAGGAACCATTCTATTAAATCACATCCCAGGAACCATTCTATTAAATCACATCCCAGGAACCATTCAAGTAAATCTCATCCCAGGAACCATTCTAGTAAATGTCAGGCAAGGATCTATACTAGTAAATCACATCCCAGGAACCATTCTCGCAAAGCTCATCCCTGGAACCATTATAGTATATCACGTCCCTGGAACAATTCCAGTAAATCACATCACAGGGACCATTCTAATAAATCACATCCCTGGAATAATTCCAGTAAATCACATCACAGGAACCATTCTAGTAAATATCATTGCAGGAATATTTCTAGAAATTTACATCTCTGGAACCATTTTATTAAATCAAATCCGAGGATCATTCCACTAAATAAATTCCCAGGAACAATTCCAGTAAATCACATCCTGGAACCATTCTAGTAAATCTCATCCCTGGAACCATTCTGGTAAAAGACATCCCAGGACGCATTCTAGTAAATCACAACCCAGTAACCATTCCAGTAAATAACATCCCCGGAACCATTCTAGTAAATCACATCCCTGGAACCATTCTCGCACAAGAATCGCAGGAAATAGTCCAGTAAATCTCATCCCAGGAACCATTATAGTAAATCACCTCCCAGGAACCATTCTAGTAAATCACATCCCAGGAACCATTCTAGTAAATCACATTCCTGGACCCATTCTAGTAAATCTCATTCCTGGATTCATTCTAGTAAATGATATCCCAGGAACCATTCTAGTAAATGACATCCCAGGAACCATTCTAGTAAATGTCATCCGAGGAACCATTCAAGTAAATCACATCCCTGGAACCATTCAAGTAAATCACATCCCTGGAACCGTTCTAGTAAATCACATGCGAGGAACGCTTCTTGTAAATCACATCCCTGGAACCATTCTGGTAAATCTCATCCTGGAATCATTCTAGTAATTCACATCCGTGGAAGCATTCTAGTAACTTTTATCCCAGGAATGTTCCTCTAAAGCACATCCCAGAAACCTTTCTAGTAAATCGCATCCCAGGGACCATTCTGGTAAATCTCATCCCAGGAACCATTCTGGTAAATCTCCTCCCAGGAACCATTCTTGTAAATCACATCCCAGGAACCATTCTCGTAAAACTGATCCATAGAATCATTCTAGTAAATCATGTCCCTGGAACCATTCCAGTAAATCACATCCCTGGATCCATTCTAGTAAATCACAAAGAAGAAACATTCTAGTGATTCATATTCCAGGAAGCATTCTAGTAAATCAGATCCCAGGGAGCATTCTAGTAAATCAGATCCCAGGAACCATTCTAGTAATTACCAACCCGGGAACCATTCTCGTAAAATTTATGGCTGGAACCATTCTAGTAAATCACTTCACTGGAACCAATCTAGTAAATCCCCTCCCAGGAACCATTCTAGTAAATCTCATCCCAGGAACCATTATAGTAAATCATAACCCAGGAACCGTTCTAGTAAATATCATCCCAGGAACGATTCCAGTGAATCACATCCCAGGCACCATTCTAGTAAATCACATACCAGGAACCATTCTAGTAAATCACATCCCAGGAACCATTCCAGTAAATCTCATCCCAGGAAGCATTCTAGTAAATCACATTCCTGGACACATTCTAGTAAATCACATCCCAGGAACCATTCTAGTATATAACATCCCAGGAACCATTCTTGAAAATCACATCCCTGGAACCATTCTAGTAAATCTCATCCCAGGAACCATTCCATTAAATCTCATACCTGGAACCATTCTTGTAAATCTCATCCCAGGAACCATTCTGGTAAATCCCCTCCCAGGAACCATTCTAGTAATTCACATCCCAGGAACCATTCTAGTAATTCACATCCCAGGAACCATTCTAGTATATCACATACCTGTGACCATTATAGTAAATCACAACCCAGGAACCGTTCTAGTAAATATCACCCCAGGAACAATTCCAGTAAATCACATCCCCGGAACCATTCAATAAATCACATCCCTGGAATCATTCTAGTAAGTCACGTCCCTGGAACCAGTCTAGAAAATCACATCTCAGGAAGCATTCTAGTAAATCACATCCCTGGAACCATTCTTGTAAATCACATCCCAGGCACCATTCTAGTAAATCACATACCAGGAACCATTCTATTAAATCACATCCCAGGAACCATTCAAGTAAACCTCATCCCAGGAACCATTCTAGTAAATGTCAGGCAAGGATCTATACTAGTAAATCACATCCCAGGAACCATTCTCGTAAAGCTCATCCCTGGAACCATTATAGTATATCACAACCCTGGTACAATTCCAGTAAATCACATCACAGGGACCATTCTAATAAATCACATCCCTGGAATAATTCCAGGAAATCACATCACAGGAACCATTCTAGTAAATATCATTGCAGGAATATTTCTAGAAATTTGCATCTCTGGAACCATTTTAGTAAATCAAATCCGAGGATCATTCCACTAAATAAATTCCCAGGAACAATTCCAGTAAATCACATTCCTGGAACCATTCTAGTAAATCTCATCCCTGGAACCATTCTGGTAAAAGACATCCCAGGAAGCATTCTAGTAAATCACAACCCAGTAACCATTCCAGTAAATAACATCCCCGGAACCATTCTAGTAAATCACATACCTGGAACCATTCTCGCAAAAGAATCCCAGGAAATATTCCAGTAAATCTCATCCCAGGAACCATTATAGTAAATCACCTCCCAGGAACCATTCTAGTAAATCACATCCCAGGAACCATTCTAGTAAATCACATTCCTGGACCCATTCTAGTAAATCTCATTCCTGGATTCATTCTAGTAAATGATATCCCAGGAACCATTCTAGTAAATGACATCCCAGGAACCATTCTAGTAAATGTCATCCGAGGAACCATTCAAGTAAATCACATCCCTGGAACCATTCAAGTAAATCACATCCCTGGAACCGTTCTAGTAAATCACATCCGAGGAACGATTCTTGTAAATCACATCCCTGGAACCATTCTGGTAAATCTCATCCTGGAATCATTCTAGTAATTCACATCCGTGGAAGCATTCTAGTAACTTTTATCCCAGGAATGTTCCTCTAAAGCACATCCCAGAAACCATTCTAGTAAATCGCATCCCAGGGACCATTCTGGTAAATCTCATCCCAGGAACCATTCTGGTAAATCTCCTCCCAGGAACCATTCTTGTAAATCACATCCCAGGAACCTTTCTCGTAAAACTTATCCATAGAATCATTCTAGTAAATCACGTCCCTGGAACCATTCCAGTAAATCACATCCCTGGATCCATTCTAGAAAATCACAACCAGGAAACATTCTAGTGATTCATATCCCAGGAAGCATTCTAGTAAATCAGATCCCAGGGAGCATTCTAGTAAATCAGATCCCAGGAACCATTCTAGTAATTACCAACCCGGGAACCATTCTCGTAAAATTTATGGCTGGAACCATTCTAGTAAATCACGTCACTGGAACCAATCTAGTAAATCACATCCTTGGAACCATTCTCGGAAAACTGGCTTAGTGGCAGAAGGCAGAGGGTGATGGTGGATGGTTGTTTTTGTGACTGGAAGCCTGTGTCCAGTGGGGTACCGCAGGGATCGGTGCTGGGTCCCTTGCTGTTTGTGGTCTACATTAATGATTTGGATGTGAATGTAAAAGGTATGATCAGTAAGTTCGCAGATGACACGAAAATTGGTGGGGTTGTGGCAAAGCCACTAAGAGACTCTCACAGTGACTTAGTACAATTGCCTTTAATCATGTTTATTACCTTTTAATGTTGGCTCTGGTTAAACTGAACTAGATTGACAAAATCGCGATCTGACGCGATGACGTCATCATGTGGGTCATATGACATCCCAACGGCGGGAAATGTGATGACGTGATGACGTCAGAGGTAGAGGGCGTTTCCAGCCAGTCCTCGTGTGGAGTGTTAGTGAATAGACCTGTTTAGAGCTTCTCCTGCATTTTCTCATTTTGTAAAGTTTTAGCACATTAAACTCAGTTTGTTAACTATTAGTGAGTTAATAGATTCTTTGCTAGGAGTGCAGAGACTCCTACATTGGTGACCCCGAATCCTCGCGATCGTTTTTCACGGTGAACGCAGAACACAGGTCAGGAATGGAGGCCAATGCAGTGGCCTTGAAGCTCCCCCAATTCTGGGAACAACAGGCGGCCTCTTGGTTTGTGCAAGCCGAGGCGCAATTTAAACTCCGCAACGTCGTACAGGACCAGACCAGATATCTCCGTGGTCTCCGCCCTCGATAGCTCGACGGCGTCGAGAATCATCAGCCTTCTGGAGAGTCCCCCGAATGCTGACAAGTATGTAACCATCAAGACACGATTGCTGCAGGTATTTGGTCTTACCGTTTACTGACGCTACCAGGGTCAGGTGACTCCAAACCCTCGGAGCTTATGAGCCACATGCTGACTCTCCTGGGGTCCGAGCCCCAGTGCTTTATGTTTCGCGAGCTGTTCCTTACTCAGCTCCCCAAGCAAGTCCAGGCAGCCCTCGCCCCAGCAGAAACCGCAGACTGCGTCGTGCTCACCGGAGAGGCGGATAAGATTTACGCAGTCCGACAACAGCACTGCGCCATCGCGCAATGCCCCGCCACGAGGAGCCCGGCCCCATCTCCGACCACGGCGCCTCCGACGACCGGTTACTGTTACTACCATGCTCGTTTCGGCCCGAAGGCCCGCTGCTGCCGCCCACTGTGCAGTTTCGTTACCAGACCGTCGAATAGACCGCCGCGAATCAAGCACGCCAGTCCCGGTACTTCCCCCGCGGCCACGATGGCGTTTGGCGCTTCCGGGAATCTCACCTACTTAACCGACTCCATCTCGGGCCGTCGTTTTCTATGCGACACGGGGGCGCAATGCAGCATACTTCCCGCCTCGGTCATCGACCTTCGGTCCGGCGGACGGGGTCCCCCTCTGCAAGCGGCCAGCGGGGGTTCGATCCGCACTTGCGGAAAGCGGTTCGTCCAAGTCTGTTTCGGTGGGCAGCTTTTCACCTGGAATTACATCACCGCTCAAATCTCGCAGACCCTGTTGGGTGCCGACTTTTTGGGCGCCAACGGCCTGTTGGTGGACGTGAAAAATCGACACCTCGTTCACGCCGCCACGCTCAACGATATTTCAGGGGCGCGCAGCATGGCTGCGTCACACACGATATGATGTGCGCGGCCACCCACCGCCCGACGATTTCGCCCGTCTCCTCGAGGAGTTCCCCGAGCTGACGAAGCCCACCTTTTTGGCTTCGACCGTCAAGCATAGGGTGGAGCATCATATTTCGACTACCGGCTCTCCCGTTTACGCCAGGGCACGACGTTTAGAGCCCAGCAAGTTAGCGGCGGTGAAGGCGGAGTTCGCCGTGATGGAGAAAATGGGGATCATCCATCGGTCCAGTCGTCCCTGGTCCTCCCCGCTCCACGTTGCACCCAAGCCCGGCGGGGGATGGCGGCCCTGTGGTGATTATCGCAGCCTCAATGAGATAATGACGCCCGACCGCTACCCCATTCCCCATATACAGGACTTCTCAGCACATTTGGCGGGGACGTCCATCTTCTCGAAAGTCGACCTTGTCCGTGGTTACCACCGGGTGCCAGTGCACCCTCAAGATGTCGAAAAGACGGCGGTCATTACCCCCTTTGGACTTTTTGAATTCCTACGAATGCCCTTTGGACTTAAGAACGCGGCGCAGGCGTTTCAGCGCCTCATGGATTGAGTCCTGCGGGACCTTGATTTTTTATTTGTTTATTTGGATGATATTCTGATTGCCAGCACCGCCAATGAGGAACACCTCGAGCACCTTCGGGTCCTTTTTCGACGGCTTCAGCAGCACGGCCTCATCGTTAGCCCGGACAAATGCCGTTTCAGCCTAGTGCAACTTGATTTCCTGGGCCACCGCATAACCCCCGCTGGGGCAATTCCACTTCGAGTCAAGGTGGAGGCGATCGCGGAGTTCCCGAAACCGAAATCCGTGAAAGCCTTACAGGAGTTCCTGGGGATGGTGAACTTCTATCATCGTTTCATCCCCATGGCAGCGCAGCTCATGCGTCCGCTCTACAAGGCCCTCGGGGGCATGACGGGAAAGGAGCCCATGGTATGGTCGCAAGACATGGATTGCGCCTTCGAGGAGATGAAGACTGCGCTCGCCAACGCGACCATGTTGGCACACCCCCTGCCGGGAGCCACCATCACCCTCACGACGGACGCGTCAGACTACGCGGTGGGGGCCATTCAGGAGCAGTGGGTTGACGGTGCGTGACAACCTCTGGCCTTTATTAGCCGCCAGCTATAACGGCATGAGCGCCGGTACAGTACTTTCGACCGAGAGCTGTTGGCTTTGTTTTTGGCCATCCACCATTTTCGTTTCCTCCTCGAAGGGCGCCGCTTCACCGCGTTTGTTGACCACAAGCCATTGACGTTCGCAATGGCCAAGTCCGCAGAACCATGGTCGGCTCGGCAGCAAAGGCAGCTGACGTACATATCGGAGTTCACCACCGATGTCCGGCATGTGGCCGGTAAGGACAACGTCGTTGCCAATTGCCTCTCCCGTGCTGCCGTCCAGGCCGTCCAATTGGGCATTGACTACACGCAGATGACGGCTGACCAAGCAGCCGACCCGGAGACCCAGGTTTTTCATTCGGTTCCAGCCAGCCCCCAGCCGAGGGATGTGCCGTTCCATTCCGCAGGTACTACGCTGCTCTGCGATGTTTCGTTGGGTGCACCCTGTCCGATTGTCCCGTCTAAATGGCGCCAGGCTGTTTTCGATGCCATACACAGCCTATCGCATCCTGGAGTGCGGGCGTCGCAAAAGCTGCTGGTCTCCAAATTCATATGGAGGGGAATACGCAAAGATGTCAGAGACTGGGCGAACACTTGTGTTGTTTGTCAACGGGCCAAGGTGCAGCGGCAAGTCAGGGCCCCGCTCGCCATCTTCAAGGTCCCGAAGCGACGATTTGATCACATTAACATTGACTTAGTGGGCCCGCTTCCACCGTCCCGGGGCTTTACGTACCTTTTGACAATGGTGGATTGCACCACGAGTTGGCCGGAGGCAGTCCCCATGACGTCCACCACCTTTAAGGATGTTGCTCGAGCTTTCGTTTCATCATGGGTAGCCCGGTTTGGTGTCCCTGCGGATATTTTGTCGGATCGTGGGCCGCAATTTTCGTCCGAACTGTGGAATGAGGTGGTTTCCGTGTTGGGCGTTAAACTCCACCGCACTACGGCCTATCACCCGCAAGCGAACGGCTTGTGCGAGCGGTTCCACCGTTCCTTGAAGGTGTCGCTCAGGGCCAGCCTTCTGGATGCATCCTGGGTCAACAAACTGCCGTGGGTGATGTTACGACTCCGCACGGCGCCGAAGGAAGATCTCCAGTCGGCGGCGGCGGAGATGGTTTACGGGCAACCACTTCGAGTTCCGAGTGAATTCCTGCCATCCCCTACGCGACCATGGTCCGCGGCCAGGCAAAGAGAGACCCACCGGGATGCAGCCCGCTGTTTCCGCCCAGTTCCGACCTCACAGCATGATTTGCCTTCGTCCAACGCCCCGGGGGAGTTGTCAAAGGCCAAGTTTGTTTTTGTGCGCCAAGACGGCCATCGTACCCCGCTCGCACCTCCTTATGCAGGGCCCTTCCAGGTTTTGCAGGCAGGGGACAAGAGTCTCGTGATCGACGTCGGGGGCAAGCCTTAAGCCTGCACACCTGGACCTCGAACGACCGATCGAGCTGGCACAGCCTCCGCGCTGCGGCCGGCCGCCGGCCACCGCCACACCTGACAGCGCTGTGTTACCTGCCAGCTCGCCGCCTGCTCAGTGTTTTCCCCTCCGGGAAATTAGGAGTCGGTCCAACAGGCTTGTCTGACCTCCTCAGCGATTGACTCTTCTTGTTAAAGACAATTCTGGGGGGGCGTATGTGGCAAAGCCACTAAGAGACTCTCACAGTGACTTGTACAATTGCCTTTAATCATGTTTATTACCTTTTAATGCTGGCTCTGGTTAAACAGAGCTAGATCAACAAAATCGCGATCTGACGCGATCATGTGGGTCATGTGACGTCCCAATGGTGGGAAACGTGATGACGCCATGACGTCAGAGGTAGATGGCGTTTCCAGCCAGTCCTCGTGTGGAGTGATAGTGAATAGACCTGTTTAGAGCTTCTCCTGCATTTTCTTGTTTTGTAAAGTTTTAGTACATTAAACTCAGTTTGTTAACTACTAGTGAGTTTATAGATTCTTTGCTAGGAGTGCAGAGACTCCTACAGGGTGGTAAATAGCGAGGAGGGAAGCCTCAGGCTACAGGACAATATAGATGGGTTGGTCAGATGGGCGGAGCAGTGGCAAATGGAATTTCACCCTGAAAAGTGAGGTGATGCATTTTGGACGGACTAACAAGGCAAGGGAATACACAATGAATGAATGACAGAGGATCAGAGGGACCTTGGTGTGCATGTACATAGATCCCTGAAGGCAGCAGAACAGGTGGATAAGGTCGTTAAAAAGGCATATGGAATATTTGCCTTCATTAGCCGAGGCATAGAATATAAGAGCAGGGAGGTTATGATGGAGCTGTACAAAATGCTGGTAAGGCCACAGCTGGAGTATTGTGTGCAGTTCTGGTCGTCACACTATAGGAAGGATGTGATTGCTTTGGAGAAGGTGCAGAGGAGATTTACCAGGATGTTAGCTGGGCTGGAGCGCTTCAACTATGAAGAAAGACTGGACAGGCTGGGGTTGTTTTCCTTGGAGCAGAGAAGGCTGAGGGGGGACCTGATGGAGGTGTACAAAATTATGAGGGGCATAGATAGGGTAGATGGAAAGGAACTTTTCCCCTTAGTAGAGGGGTCAATAACAAGGGGGCATAGATTCAAGGTAAGGGGCAGGAGGTTTAGAGGGGATTTGAGGGAAAACTTTTTCACCCAGAGGGTGGTTGGAATCTGGAACTCACTGCCTGAAAGGGAGTTAGAGGCAGGAACCCTCACAACATTCAAGAAGCATTTGGATGAGCACTTGAAATGCCATAGCATACAAAGCTACGGACCAAATGCTGGAAAATGGGATTAGATTAGACAGGGCTTGATGGCCGGCGTGGACGCGATGGGCCGAAGGGCCTCTTTCTGTGCTGTATAACTCTATGGCTCTATGACATCCCAGGAACCATTTTATTAAATCACATCCCAGGAACCATTCTAGGAAATTACATCCCAGGAACAATTCTAGTAATTCACATCCCAGGAAACATTCTAGTAAATAACATCCCTGAAACCATTCTAGTAAATCAAGCCCCAGGAACCATTCTAGTACATCACATCCCTGGAACCATTCTAGTAAATCACATCCCAGTGACAATTATAGTAAATCACAACCCAGGAAACTTTCTGGTAAATATCCCAGGAACACTTCCAGTAAATCTCATCCCTGGAATCATTCTAGTAAAGCACGTACCTGGAACTAGTCTAGTAAATTACATCTCACGAAGCATTCTAGTAAACCACATCCCAGGAACCATTGTAGTAAATCAAATCCCAGGAACCATTCTCGTAAAACTCATCCCTAGAACCATTCTGCTAAATCACGTCCCTGGAACCATTCAAGTAAATCACATCCCTGGATCCAATCTTGTAAAACTAATCCCAGGAACTATTCTAGTAAATCTCATCCGAGGAATCATTCTAGTAAATCACATCTCAGGAACCATTCTAGTAATTCACATCCCAGGAAGCATTCTAGTAATTCACATCCCAGGAACCATTCTAGTAATTCACATCCCAGGAACCATTCTAGTAAATCTCATCCCAGGAACCATTCTAGTAAATCTTATCACAGGAACCATTCTAGTAAGTCAAATACCAGGAACCAATCTAGTAATTCACATCCCAGGAACTATTCTAGTATATCTCATCCCAGGAACCATTCTAGTAAATCACATCCCTGTGACCATCATAGTAAATCACAACCCAGGCACCATTCTAGTAAATATCATCCCAGAAACGATTCCAATAAATCTCATCCCTGGAACCATTCTGGTAAATCACATCCCTGGAATCATTCTAGTAAATCACGTCCCTCGAACCAGTCTAGTAAATCACGTCCCAGGAACCATTCTAGTAAATCTCATCCCAGGAACCATCCTAGTAAATCTCATCCCAGGAACCGTTCTAGTAAATCACATCCGAGGTACAATTCTTGTAAATCACAGCCCTGGAACCATTCTTGTAAATCACCTCCCAGGAACCATTCTAATAAATCTCATCCCAGGAACCATTCCAGTAAATCTCATCCCAGGAACCATTCTAGTAAATCACATTCCTGGAACAATTATAGTAAATCACATCCGAGGAACCATTCTTGTAAATCACATCCCTGGAACCATTCTAGTAAATCTCATCCCTGGAATCATGCTAGTAATTCACATCCGTGGAGTCATTCTAGTAACACTTATCCCAGGAATATTCCTCAAAAGCACATCCCAGAAAAAATTCCAGTAAATCTCCTCCCAGGAACCATTCTAGTAAATCACATCCCAGGTACCATTCTCATAAAACTTATCCCTAGAATCATTCTTGTAAATCTCATCCCTGGAATCATTCCAGTAATTCACATCCGTGGAAGCATTCTAGTAACTTTTATCCCAGGAATGTTCCTCTAAAGTACATCCCAGAAACCATTCTAGTAAATCTCATCCCAGGGACCATTCTAGTAAATCTCATCCCAGGAACCATTCTGGTAAATCTCCTCCCAGGAACCATTCTGGTAAATCACATCCCAGGAAACATTCTCATAAAACTTATCCCTAGAATCATTCTAATAAATCACATCCCTGGAACCATTCCAGTAAATCACCTCCCTGGATCCATTCTAGTAAATCACAACCATGAACCATTCTAGTAATTCACATCCCAGTAAACATTCCGGTAATTCATATCCCAGGAACTATTCAAGTAAATCTCATCCCAGGAAGCATTCTAGTAAATCAGATCCCAGGAACCATTCTAGTAAATCAGACCGCAGGAACCATTCTAGTAATTACCAACCCGGGAAACATTCTCGTAAAATTAATGGCTGGAACCATTCCAGTAAATCATATCCCTGGAACCATTCTCGGTAAATTGCATCACTGGAGCCATTCTAGTAAATCACCTCCCTGGAACCATACTAGTAAATCACATCCCAGGAACCATTCCAGTAATTTACATCCCAGGAACCATTCTCATAAAACTTATCCACGGAACCATTCTAGTAAATCACATCCCTGGAAGCATTCTCGTAAAACTCATCCCTGGAGCCATTCTAGTAAATCTCATTCAAGGAACCATTCCAGTAAATCTCATCCCAGGAACCATTCCAGTAAATTACATTTCTGGAAGCATTCTAGTAAATCACATCCCTGGAACCATTCTAGTAAAAGACATCCCAGGAAGCATTCTAGTAAATGGCATCCCTGGAACCATTCTGGTAAATCTCAACCCAGGAACTATTCTAGTAAATCTCCTCCCAGGAACCATTCCAGTAAATCACATTCCTGGAACCACTCGAGTAAATCACATCCCTGGAATCATTCCAGTAAATGACATCCCAGGAACCATTCTAGTAAAACACATCCCCGAACCATTCAAGCAAATCACATCCCTGGAACCAGTCTAGTAAATCACATCCCAGGAACCAATCTAGTAAATCACATCCCAGGAACCATTCCAGTAAATCACATCCCAGGAGCCATTGCTGTAAATCACATCTCAGGAACCATTCCAGTAAATCACATCCCAGGAATCATTCTATTAAATCACATCCCAGGAACCGTTCGAGTAAATCACTTCCCTGGAACCATTCGAGTAAATCACACACCTGGATCCATTTCATAAAATTCATCCCTGGAACGATTTTAGTAAATTGCATCACTGGAACCATTCTTGTAAATCACCTCCCTGGAACCATTTTAGTAAATCACATCCCGGAAACCATTCCAGTAATTCACATCCCTGGAAGCATTCTCGTAAAACTCATCCCTGGAACCATTCTAGTAAATCTCATTCAAGGAACCATTCCAGTAAATCTCATCCCAGGAACCATTCTAGTAAATTACATTTCTGGAACCATTCTAGTGAATCTCATCCCTGGAACCATTCTAGTAAATCACGTCCCTCGAACCATTCTCATAAATCACCTCCCAGGAACCATTCTAGTAAATCTCATCCCAGGATCCATTCCAGTAAATCTCATCCCAGGAACCATTCAAGTAAATCACATTCCTGGAACAATTATAGTAAATCACATCCGAGGAACCATTCTTGTAAATCACATCCCTGGAACCATTCTAGTAAATCTCATCCCTGGAATCATTCTAGTAATTCACATCCGTGGAGTCATTCTAGTAACTTTTATCCCAGGAATATTCCTCAAAAGCACATCCCAGAAACAATTCTAGTAAATCTCCTCCCAGGAACCATTCTGGTAAATCTCCTCCCAGGAACCATTCTAGTAAATCACATCCCAGGAGCCATTCCAGTAAATCACGTCCCTGGAACCATTCTCGTAAAACTCATCCCAGCAACCCTTCCAGTAAATCTCATTCCAGGAATCATTCCAGTAAATTGCATTGCAGGAACCATTCTAGTAAATCTCATCCCCGGTCCCATTCTAGTAAATGACGTCTCAGGAACCTTTCCAGTAAATCTAATCCCAGGAACCATTCCAGTAAATCTCATCCCAGGAACCATTCTAGTAAATTACATTTCTGGAACCATTCAAGTGAATCTCATCCCTGGAACCATTCCAGTAAATCACATCCCAGGAACCATTCTCGTAAATCACATCCCAGGAACCATTCCAGTGATTGACATCCCAGGAACCATCTCATAAACTTATCCATGTAACCATTCCAGTAAATCACATCCCTGGAAGCATTCTCATAAAACTCATCCCGAGAACCATTCTAGTAAATCTCATTCAAGGAAACATTCCAGTAAATAACATTTCTGGAACCATTTTAGTAAATCTCATCCCAGGATTCTTTCTAGTAATTCACAACCCTGAAAGCATTCCATTAACTCTTATCCCAGGAATATTCCTCTAAATCACATCCCAGAAACCATTCTAGTTGATCTCATCCCAGGGACCATTCTAGTAATTCACATTTCTGGAGCCATTCTAGTCAATCTCATCCCTGCAACCATTCTGGTAAAAGACAACCCAGGAAGCATTCTAGCAAATTACATTCCTGGAACCATTCTCATAAAACTCATCCCTGGAACGATTTCAGTAAATCGCATCCCTGGAGCCATTCTAGTAAATCAGATTCCAGGAACCATCCCAGTAAATCACATCCCAGGAGCCATTCCAGGAACTATTCTTTTAAATCTCATTCAACGAACCATTCTAGTAAATCACATACCACTCCCATTATAGTAAATCACAACCCAGGAACCATTCTAGAAAATCTCCTCCCAGGAACCATTCTAGTAAATCACATTCCTGGAACCACTCTAGTAAATCACATCCCTGGAATAATTCCAGTAAATCACATCCCTGGAACCATTCTAGTAAATCTCATCCCAGGATCCATTCCAGTAAATCTCATCCCAGGAACCATTCAAGTAAATCACATTCCTGGAACAATTATAGTAAATCACATCCGAGGAACCATTCTTGTAAATCACATCCCTGGAACCATTCTAGTAAATCTCATCCCTGGAATCATTCTAGTAATTCACATCCGTGGAGTCATTCTAGTAACTTTTATCCCAGGAATATTCCTCAAAAGCACATCCCAGAAACAATTCTAGTAAATCTCCTCCCAGGAACCATTCTGGTAAATCTCCTCCCAGGAACCATTCTAGTAAATCACATCCCAGGAGCCATTCCAGTAAATCACGTCCCTGGAACCATTCTCGTAAAACTCATCCCAGCAACCCTTCCAGTAAATCTCATTCCAGGAATCATTCCAGTAAATTGCATTGCAGGAACCATTCTAGTAAATCTCATCCCCGGTCCCATTCTAGTAAATGACGTCTCAGGAACCTTTCCAGTAAATCTAATCCCAGGAACCATTCTCGTAAATCACATCCCAGGAACCATTCCAGTGATTGACATCCCAGGAACCATCTCATAAACTTATCCATGTAACCATTCCAGTAAATCACATCCCTGGAAGCATTCTCATAAAACTCATCCCAGCAACCCTTCCAGTAAATCTCATTCCAGGAATCATTCCAGTAAATTGCATTGCAGGAACCATTCTAGTAAATCTCATCCCCGGTCCCATTCTAGTAAATGACGTCTCAGGAACCTTTCCAGTAAATCACATCCCAGGAACCATTCTCGTAAATCACATCCCAGGAACCATTCCAGTGATTGACATCCCAGGAACCATTTTAGTAAATCTCATCCCAGGATTCTTTCTAGTAATTCACAACCCTGAAAGCATTCCATTAACTCTTATCCCAGGAATATTCCTCTAAATCACATCCCAGAAACCATTCTAGTTGATCTCATCCCAGGGACCATTCTAGTAATTCACATTTCTGGAGCCATTCTAGTCAATCTCATCCCTGCAACCATTCTGGTAAAAGACAACCCAGGAAGCATTCTAGCAAATTACATTCCTGGAACCATTCTCATAAAACTCATCCCTGGAACGATTTCAGTAAATCGCATCCCTGGAGCCATTCTAGTAAATCAGATTCCAGGAACCATCCCAGTAAATCACATCCCAGGAGCCATTCCAGGAACTATTCTTTTAAATCTCATTCAACGAACCATTCTAGTAAATCACATACCACTCCCATTATAGTAAATCACAACCCAGGAACCATTCTAGAAAATCTCCTCCCAGGAACCATTCTAGTAAATCACATTCCTGGAACCACTCTAGTAAATCACATCCCTGGAATAATTCCAGTAAATCACATCCCTGGAACCATTCTAGTAAATCACATTCCTTTAACCATTTTAGTAAATATCATCCCAGGAAACTTTCTAGTAAATCACATCCCTGGAACAATTCTAGTAAACCACATCCCTGGAACCTTTCTAATAAATCATATCCCAGGAACCATTCTAGTAAATCTCATCACAGGAACAATTCTTGTAAATCACATCCCAATAACCATTCCAGCATTTTGCACCCCAGGAATTATTCTAATAAATAAAGTCCCTGGATCCATTATAGTAAATCACATCCCTGGAACCATTCTAGGATATCTCATCCCAGGAACTTTGCTAGTAAATCACATCACAGGAACCATTCTAGTAAATATCATCCCAGGAATATTAATAGAAATTCACATCTTGTAAATCAAATCCGAGGAACATTCCACTAAATCACTTCCCAGGAACCATTCCAGTAAATCACATTCTGGAATCATTCTAGTAAATCACATCCCTGAAAGCATTCTATTAAATCACATCCTTGGAACGATTCTAGTAAATCTCATCCCAGGAAACATTGTAATAAATCAAATCCCAGAAACCATTCTTGTAAAACTCATCCCTGGAACCATTCTAGTAAATCACGTCCCTGGAACCATTCCAGTAATTTGCATCCCTGGAATCATTCTAGTAAATCTCATCCCAGGAACCGATATAATAAATCACCTCCCAGGAACCATTCTAGTATATCACATCCCAGGAACCATTCTAGTAAATCACATCCCAGGAACCATTCTAGTAAACCTCATCCCAGGAACCATTCCAGTAAATCTCATCCCAGGAACCATTCTAGTAAATCACATTCCTGGACACATTCTAATAAATCACATCCCAGGAACCATTCTAGTAAATCACATCCCAGGAATCATTCTTGAAAATCACATCCCTGGAACCATTCTAGTAAATCTCATCCCAGGAAACATTCCAGTAAATCACATCCCTGGATCCATTCTAGTAAATCACAACCAGGAAACATTCTAGTGATTCATATCCCAGGAAGCATTCTAGTAAATCAGATCCCAGGGAGCATTCTAGTAAATCAGATCCCAGGAACTATTCTAGTAATTACCAACCCGGGAACCATTCTCGTAAAATTTATGGCTGGAACCATTCCAGTAAATCACGTCACTGGAACCAATCTAGTACATCCCCTCCCAGGAACCATTCTAGTAAATCTCATCCCAGGAACCATTATGGTAAATCACAACCCAGGAACCGTTCTAGTAAATATCATCCCAGGAACGATTCAAGTAAATCGCATCCCTGGAAACATTCAATAAATCACATCCCTGGAATCATTCTAGTAATTCACGTCCCTGGAACCAGTCTAGTAAATCACATCTCAGGAAGCATTCTAGTAAATAACGTCCCTGGAACCATTCTTGTAAATCACATCCCAGGCACCATTCTAGTAAATCACATACCAGGAACCATTCTATTAAATCACATCCCAGGAACCATTCAAGTAAATCTCATCCCAGGAACCATTCTAGTAAATGTCAGGCAAGGATCTATATTGTAAATCACATCCCAGGAACCATTCTCGCAAAGCTCATCCCTGGAACCATTATAGTATATCACGTCCCTGGAACAATTCCAGTAAATCACATCACAGGGACCATTCTAATAAATCACATCCCTGGAATAATTCCAGTAAATCACATCACAGGAACCATTCTAGTAAATATCATTGCAGGAATATTTCTAGAAATTTACATCTCTGGAACCATTTTATTAAATCAAATCCGAGGATCATTCCACTAAATAAATTCCCAGGAACAATTCCAGTAAATCACATCCTGGAACCATTCTAGTAAATCTCATCCCTGGAACCATTCTGGTAAAAGACATCCCAGGACGCATTCTAGTAAATCACAACCCAGTAACCATTCCAGTAAATAACATCCCCGGAACCATTCTAGTAAATCACATCCCTGGAACCATTCTCGCACAAGAATCGCAGGAAATAGTCCAGTAAATCTCATCCCAGGAACCATTATAGTAAATCACCTCCCAGGAACCATTCTAGTAAATCACATCCCAGGAACCATTCTAGTAAATCACATTCCTGGACCCATTCTAGTAAATCTCATTCCTGGATTCATTCTAGTAAATGATATCCCAGGAACCATTCTAGTAAATGACATCCCAGGAACCATTCTAGTAAATGTCATCCGAGGAACCATTCAAGTAAATCACATCCCTGGAACCATTCAAGTAAATCACATCCCTGGAACCGTTCTAGTAAATCACATGCGAGGAACGCTTCTTGTAAATCACATCCCTGGAACCATTCTGGTAAATCTCATCCTGGAATCATTCTAGTAATTCACATCCGTGGAAGCATTCTAGTAACTTTTATCCCAGGAATGTTCCTCTAAAGCACATCCCAGAAACCATTCTAGTAAATCGCATCCCAGGGACCATTCTGGTAAATCTCATCCCAGGAACCATTCTGGTAAATCTCCTCCCAGGAACCATTCTTGTAAATCACATCCCAGGAACCATTCTCGTAAAACTGATCCATAGAATCATTCTAGTAAATCATGTCCCTGGAACCATTCCAGTAAATCACATCCCTGGATCCATTCTAGTAAATCACAAAGAAGAAACATTCTAGTGATTCATATCCCAGGAAGCATTCTAGTAAATCAGATCCCAGGGAGCATTCTAGTAAATCAGATCCCAGGAACCATTCTAGTAATTACCAACCCGGGAACCATTCTCGTAAAATTTATGGCTGGAACCATTCTAGTAAATCACTTCACTGGAACCAATCTAGTAAATCCCCTCCCAGGAACCATTCTAGTAAATCTCATCCCAGGAACCATTATAGTAAATCACAACCCAGGAACCGTTCTAGTAAATATCATCCCAGGAACGATTCCAGTGAATCACATCCCAGGCACCATTCTAGTAAATCACATACCAGGAACCATTCTAGTAAATCACATCCCAGGAACCATTCCAGTAAATCTCATCCCAGGAAGCATTCTAGTAAATCACATTCCTGGACACATTCTAGTAAATCACATCCCAGGAACCATTCTAGTATATAACATCCCAGGAACCATTCTTGAAAATCACATCCCTGGAACCATTCTAGTAAATCTCATCCCTGGAACCATTCTAGTAAATCTCATCCCAGGAACCATTCCATTAAATCTCATACCTGGAACCATTCTTGTAAATCTCATCCCAGGAACCATTCTGGTAAATCCCCTCCCAGGAACCATTCTAGTAATTCACATCCCAGGAACCATTCTAGTAATTCACATCCCAGGAACCATTCTAGTATATCACATACCTGTGACCATTATAGTAAATCACAACCCAGGAACCGTTCTAGTAAATATCACCCCAGGAACAATTCCAGTAAATCACATCCCCGGAACCATTCAATAAATCACATCCCTGGAATCATTCTAGTAAGTCACGTCCCTGGAACCAGTCTAGAAAATCACATCTCAGGAAGCATTCTAGTAAATCACATCCCTGGAACCATTCTTGTAAATCACATCCCAGGCACCATTCTAGTAAATCACATACCAGGAACCATTCTATTAAATCACATCCCAGGAACCATTCAAGTAAACCTCATCCCAGGAACCATTCTAGTAAATGTCAGGCAAGGATCTATACTAGTAAATCACATCCCAGGAACCATTCTCGTAAAGCTCATCCCTGGAACCATTATAGTATATCACAACCCTGGAACAATTCCAGTAAATCACATCACAGGGACCATTCTAATAAATCACATCCCTGGAATAATTCCAGGAAATCACATCACAGGAACCATTCTAGTAAATATCATTGCAGGAATATTTCTAGAAATTTGCATCTCTGGAACCATTTTAGTAAATCAAATCCGAGGATCATTCCACTAAATAAATTCCCAGGAACAATTCCAGTAAATCACATCCTGGAACCATTCTAGTAAATCGCATCCCTGGAACCATTCTGGTAAAAGACATCCCAGGAAGCATTCTAGTAAATCACAACCCAGTAACCATTCCAGTAAATAACATCCCCGGAACCATTCTAGTAAATCACATCCCTGAAACCATTCTCGTAAAACTCATCCCTGGAACCATTCTAGTAAATCACATTCCTGGAACCATTCTAGTAAATCTCATCCCTGGAACCATTCTGGTAAAAGACATCCCAGGAAGCATTCTAGTAAATCACAACCCAGTAACCATTCCAGTAAATAACATCCCCGGAACCATTCTAGTAAATCACATACCTGGAACCATTCTCGCAAAAGAATCCCAGGAAATATTCCAGTAAATCTCATCCCAGGAACCATTATAGTAAATCACCTCCCAGGAACCATTCTAGTAAATCACATCCCAGGAACCATTCTAGTAAATCACATTCCTGGACCCATTCTAGTAAATCTCATTCCTGGATTCATTCTAGTAAATGATATCCCAGGAACCATTCTAGTAAATGACATCCCAGGAACCATTCTAGTAAATGTCATCCGAGGAACCATTCAAGTAAATCACATCCCTGGAACCATTCAAGTAAATCACATCCCTGGAACCGTTCTAGTAAATCACATCCGAGGAACGATTCTTGTAAATCACATCCCTGGAACCATTCTGGTAAATCTCATCCTGGAATCATTCTAGTAATTCACATCCGTGGAAGCATTCTAGTAACTTTTATCCCAGGAATGTTCCTCTAAAGCACATCCCAGAAACCATTCTAGTAAATCGCATCCCAGGGACCATTCTGGTAAATCTCATCCCAGGAACCATTCTGGTAAATCTCCTCCCAGGAACCATTCTTGTAAATCACATCCCAGGAACCTTTCTCGTAAAACTTATCCATAGAATCATTCTAGTAAATCACGTCCCTGGAACCATTCCAGTAAATCACATCCCTGGATCCATTCTAGAAAATCACAACCAGGAAACATTCTAGTGATTCATATCCCAGGAAGCATTCTAGTAAATCAGATCCCAGGGAGCATTCTAGTAAATCAGATCCCAGGAACCATTCTAGTAATTACCAACCCGGGAACCATTCTCGTAAAATTTATGGCTGGAACCATTCTAGTAAATCACGTCACTGGAACCAATCTAGTAAATCACATCCTTGGAACCATTCTCGGAAAACTGGCTTAGTGGCAGAAGGCAGAGGGTGATGGTGGATGGTTGTTTTTGTGACTGGAAGCCTGTGTCCAGTGGGGTACCGCAGGGATCGGTGCTGGGTCCCTTGCTGTTTGTGGTCTACATTAATGATTTGGATGTGAATGTAAAAGGTATGATCAGTAAGTTCGCAGATGACACGAAAATTGGTGGGGTTGTGGCAAAGCCACTAAGAGACTCTCACAGTGACTTAGTACAATTGCCTTTAATCATGTTTATTACCTTTTAATGTTGGCTCTGGTTAAACTGAACTAGATTGACAAAATCGCGATCTGACGCGATGACGTCATCATGTGGGTCATATGACATCCCAACGGCGGGAAATGTGATGACGTGATGACGTCAGAGGTAGAGGGCGTTTCCAGCCAGTCCTCGTGTGGAGTGTTAGTGAATAGACCTGTTTAGAGCTTCTCCTGCATTTTCTCATTTTGTAAAGTTTTAGCACATTAAACTCAGTTTGTTAACTATTAGTGAGTTAATAGATTCTTTGCTAGGAGTGCAGAGACTCCTACATTGGTGACCCCGAATCCTCGCGATCGTTTTTCACGGTGAACGCAGAACACAGGTCAGGAATGGAGGCCAATGCAGTGGCCTTGAAGCTCCCCCAATTCTGGGAACAACAGGCGGCCTCTTGGTTTGTGCAAGCCGAGGCGCAATTTAAACTCCGCAACGTCGTACAGGACCAGACCAGATATCTCCGTGGTCTCCGCCCTCGATAGCTCGACGGCGTCGAGAATCATCAGCCTTCTGGAGAGTCCCCCGAATGCTGACAAGTATGTAACCATCAAGACACGATTGCTGCAGGTATTTGGTCTTACCGTTTACTGACGCTACCAGGGTCAGGTGACTCCAAACCCTCGGAGCTTATGAGCCACATGCTGACTCTCCTGGGGTCCGAGGCCCAGTGCTTTATGTTTCGCGAGCTGTTCCTTACTCAGCTCCCCAAGCAAGTCCAGGCAGCCCTCGCCCCAGCAGAAACCGCAGACTGCGTCGTGCTCACCGGAGAGGCGGATAAGATTTACGCAGTCCGACAACAGCACTGCGCCATCGCGCAATGCCCCGCCACGAGGAGCCCGGCCCCATCTCCGACCACGGCGCCTCCGACGACCGGTTACTGTTACTACCATGCTCGTTTCGGCCCGAAGGCCCGCTGCTGCCGCCCACTGTGCAGTTTCGTTACCAGACCGTCGAATAGACCGCCGCGAATCAAGCACGCCAGTCCCGGTACTTCCCCCGCGGCCACGATGGCGTTTGGCGCTTCCGGGAATCTCACCTACTTAACCGACTCCATCTCGGGCCGTCGTTTTCTATGCGACACGGGGGCGCAATGCAGCATACTTCCCGCCTCGGTCATCGACCTTCGGTCCGGCGGACGGGGTCCCCCTCTGCAAGCGGCCAGCGGGGGTTCGATCCGCACTTGCGGAAAGCGGTTCGTCCAAGTCTGTTTCGGTGGGCAGCTTTTCACCTGGAATTACATCACCGCTCAAATCTCGCAGACCCTGTTGGGTGCCGACTTTTTGGGCGCCAACGGCCTGTTGGTGGACGTGAAAAATCGACACCTCGTTCACGCCGCCACGCTCAACGATATTTCAGGGGCGCGCAGCATGGCTGCGTCACACACGATATGATGTGCGCGGCCACCCACCGCCCGACGATTTCGCCCGTCTCCTCGAGGAGTTCCCCGAGCTGACGAAGCCCACCTTTTTGGCTTCGACCGTCAAGCATAGGGTGGAGCATCATATTTCGACTACCGGCTCTCCCGTTTACGCCAGGGCACGACGTTTAGAGCCCAGCAAGTTAGCGGCGGCGAAGGCGGAGTTCGCCGTGATGGAGAAAATGGGGATCATCCATCGGTCCAGTCGTCCCTGGTCCTCCCCGCTCCACGTTGCACCCAAGCCCGGCGGGGGATGGCGGCCCTGTGGTGATTATCGCAGCCTCAATGAGATAATGACGCCCGACCGCTACCCCATTCCCCATATACAGGACTTCTCAGCACATTTGGCGGGGACGTCCATCTTCTCGAAAGTCGACCTTGTCCGTGGTTACCACCGGGTGCCAGTGCACCCTCAAGATGTCGAAAAGACGGCGGTCATTACCCCCTTTGGACTTTTTGAATTCCTACGAATGCCCTTTGGACTTAAGAACGCGGCGCAGGCGTTTCAGCGCCTCATGGATTGAGTCCTGCGGGACCTTGATTTTTTATTTGTTTATTTGGATGATATTCTGATTGCCAGCACCGCCAAGGAGGAACACCTCGAGCACCTTCGGGTCCTTTTTCGACGGCTTCAGCAGCACGGCCTCATCGTTAGCCCGGACAAATGCCGTTTCAGCCTAGTGCAACTTGATTTCCTGGGCCACCGCATAACCCCCGCTGGGGCAATTCCACTTCGAGTCAAGGTGGAGGCGATCGCGGAGTTCCCGAAACCGAAATCCGTGAAAGCCTTACAGGAGTTCCTGGGGATGGTGAACTTCTATCATCGTTTCATCCCCATGGCAGCGCAGCTCATGCGTCCGCTCTACAAGGCCCTCGGGGGCATGACGGGAAAGGAGCCCATGGTATGGTCGCAAGACATGGATTGCGCCTTCGAGGAGATGAAGACTGCGCTCGCCAACGCGACCATGTTGGCACACCCCCTGCCGGGAGCCACCATCACCCTCACGACGGACGCGTCAGACTACGCGGTGGGGGCCATTCAGGAGCAGTGGGTTGACGGTGCGTGACAACCTCTGGCCTTTATTAGCCGCCAGCTATAACGGCATGAGCGCCGGTACAGTACTTTCGACCGAGAGCTGTTGGCTTTGTTTTTGGCCATCCACCATTTTCGTTTCCTCCTCGAAGGGCGCCGCTTCACCGCGTTTGTTGACCACAAGCCATTGACGTTCGCAATGGCCAAGTCCGCAGAACCATGGTCGGCTCGGCAGCAAAGGCAGCTGACGTACATATCGGAGTTCACCACCGATGTCCGGCATGTGGCCGGTAAGGACAACGTCGTTGCCAATTGCCTCTCCCGTGCTGCCGTCCAGGCCGTCCAATTGGGCATTGACTACACGCAGATGACGGCTGACCAAGCAGCCGACCCGGAGACCCAGGTTTTTCATTCGGTTCCAGCCAGCCCCCAGCCGAGGGATGTGCCGTTCCATTCCGCAGGTACTACGCTGCTCTGCGATGTTTCGTTGGGTGCACCCTGTCCGATTGTCCCGTCTAAATGGCGCCAGGCTGTTTTCGATGCCATACACAGCCTATCGCATCCTGGAGTGCGGGCGTCGCAAAAGCTGCTGGTCTCCAAATTCATATGGAGGGGAATACGCAAAGATGTCAGAGACTGGGCGAACACTTGTGTTGTTTGTCAACGGGCCAAGGTGCAGCGGCAAGTCAGGGCCCCGCTCGCCATCTTCAAGGTCCCGAAGCGACGATTTGATCACATTAACATTGACTTAGTGGGCCCGCTTCCACCGTCCCGGGGCTTTACGTACCTTTTGACAATGGTGGATTGCACCACGAGTTGGCCGGAGGCAGTCCCCATGACGTCCACCACCTTTAAGGATGTTGCTCGAGCTTTCGTTTCATCATGGGTAGCCCGGTTTGGTGTCCCTGCGGATATTTTGTCGGATCGTGGGCCGCAATTTTCGTCCGAACTGTGGAATGAGGTGGTTTCCGTGTTGGGCGTTAAACTCCACCGCACTACGGCCTATCACCCGCAAGCGAACGGCTTGTGCGAGCGGTTCCACCGTTCCTTGAAGGCGTCGCTCAGGGCCAGCCTTCTGGATGCATCCTGGGTCAACAAACTGCCGTGGGTGATGTTACGACTCCGCACGGCGCCGAAGGAAGATCTCCAGTCGGCGGCGGCGGAGATGGTTTACGGGCAACCACTTCGAGTTCCGAGTGAATTCCTGCCATCCCCTACGCGACCATGGTCCGCGGCCAGGCAAAGAGAGACCCACCGGGATGCAGCCCGCTGTTTCCGCCCAGTTCCGACCTCACAGCATGATTTGCCTTCGTCCAACGCCCCGGGGGAGTTGTCAAAGGCCAAGTTTGTTTTTGTGCGCCAAGACGGCCATCGTACCCCGCTCGCACCTCCTTATGCAGGGCCCTTCCAGGTTTTGCAGGCAGGGGACAAGAGTCTCGTGATCGACGTCGGGGGCAAGCCTTAAGCCTGCACACCTGGACCTCGAACGACCGATCGAGCTGGCACAGCCTCCGCGCTGCGGCCGGCCGCCGGCCACCGCCACACCTGACAGCGCTGTGTTACCTGCCAGCTCGCCGCCTGCTCAGTGTTTTCCCCTCCGGGAAATTAGGAGTCGGTCCAACAGGCTTGTCTGACCTCCTCAGCGATTGACTCTTCTTGTTAAAGACAATTCTGGGGGGGCGTATGTGGCAAAGCCACTAAGAGACTCTCACAGTGACTTGTACAATTGCCTTTAATCATGTTTATTACCTTTTAATGCTGGCTCTGGTTAAACAGAGCTAGATCAACAAAATCGCGATCTGACGCGATCATGTGGGTCATGTGACGTCCCAATGGTGGGAAACGTGATGACGCCATGACGTCAGAGGTAGATGGCGTTTCCAGCCAGTCCTCGTGTGGAGTGATAGTGAATAGACCTGTTTAGAGCTTCTCCTGCATTTTCTTGTTTTGTAAAGTTTTAGTACATTAAACTCAGTTTGTTAACTACTAGTGAGTTTATAGATTCTTTGCTAGGAGTGCAGAGACTCCTACAGGGTGGTAAATAGCGAGGAGGGAAGCCTCAGGCTACAGGACAATATAGATGGGTTGGTCAGATGGGCGGAGCAGTGGCAAATGGAATTTCACCCTGAAAAGTGAGGTGATGCATTTTGGACGGACTAACAAGGCAAGGGAATACACAATGAATGAATGACAGAGGATCAGAGGGACCTTGGTGTGCATGTACATAGATCCCTGAAGGCAGCAGAACAGGTGGATAAGGTCGTTAAAAAGGCATATGGAATATTTGCCTTCATTAGCCGAGGCATAGAATATAAGAGCAGGGAGGTTATGATGGAGCTGTACAAAATGCTGGTAAGGCCACAGCTGGAGTATTGTGTGCAGTTCTGGTCGTCACACTATAGGAAGGATGTGATTGCTTTGGAGAAGGTGCAGAGGAGATTTACCAGGATGTTAGCTGGGCTGGAGCGCTTCAACTATGAAGAAAGACTGGACAGGCTGGGGTTGTTTTCCTTGGAGCAGAGAAGGCTGAGGGGGGACCTGATGGAGGTGTACAAAATTATGAGGGGCATAGATAGGGTAGATGGAAAGGAACTTTTCCCCTTAGTAGAGGGGTCAATAACAAGGGGGCATAGATTCAAGGTAAGGGGCAGGAGGTTTAGAGGGGATTTGAGGGAAAACTTTTTCACCCAGAGGGTGGTTGGAATCTGGAACTCACTGCCTGAAAGGGAGTTAGAGGCAGGAACCCTCACAACATTCAAGAAGCATTTGGATGAGCACTTGAAATGCCATAGCATACAAAGCTACGGACCAAATGCTGGAAAATGGGATTAGATTAGACAGGGCTTGATGGCCGGCGTGGACGCGATGGGCCGAAGGGCCTCTTTCTGTGCTGTATAACTCTATGGCTCTATGACATCCCAGGAACCATTTTATTAAATCACATCCCAGGAACCATTCTAGGAAATTACATCCCAGGAACAATTCTAGTAATTCACATCCCAGGAAACATTCTAGTAAATAACATCCCTGAAACCATTCTAGTAAATCAAGCCCCAGGAACCATTCTAGTACATCACATCCCTGGAACCATTCTAGTAAATCACATCCCAGTGACAATTATAGTAAATCACAACCCAGGAAACTTTCTGGTAAATATCCCAGGAACACTTCCAGTAAATCTCATCCCTGGAATCATTCTAGTAAAGCACGTACCTGGAACTAGTCTAGTAAATTACATCTCACGAAGCATTCTAGTAAACCACATCCCAGGAACCATTGTAGTAAATCAAATCCCAGGAACCATTCTCGTAAAACTCATCCCTAGAACCATTCTGCTAAATCATGTCCCTGGAACCATTCAAGTAAATCACATCCCTGGATCCAATCTTGTAAAACTAATCCCAGGAACTATTCTAGTAAATCTCATCCGAGGAATCATTCTAGTAAATCACATCTCAGGAACCATTCTAGTAATTCACATCCCAGGAAGCATTCTAGTAATTCACATCCCAGGAACCATTCTAGTAATTCACATCCCAGGAACCATTCTAGTAAATCTCATCCCAGGAACCATTCTAGTAAATCTTATCACAGGAACCATTCTAGTAAGTCAAATACCAGGAACCAATCTAGTAATTCACATCCCAGGAACTATTCTAGTATATCTCATCCCAGGAACCATTCTAGTAAATCACATCCCTGTGACCATCATAGTAAATCACAACCCAGGCACCATTCTAGTAAATATCATCCCAGAAACGATTCCAATAAATCTCATCCCTGGAACCATTCTGGTAAATCACATCCCTGGAATCATTCTAGTAAATCACGTCCCTCGAACCAGTCTAGTAAATCACGTCCCAGGAACCATTCTAGTAAATCTCATCCCAGGAACCATCCTAGTAAATCTCATCCCAGGAACCGTTCTAGTAAATCACATCCGAGGTACAATTCTTGTAAATCACAGCCCTGGAACCATTCTTGTAAATCACCTCCCAGGAACCATTCTAATAAATCTCATCCCAGGAACCATTCCAGTAAATCTCATCCCAGGAACCATTCTAGTAAATCACATTCCTGGAACAATTATAGTAAATCACATCCGAGGAACCATTCTTGTAAATCACATCCCTGGAACCATTCTAGTAAATCTCATCCCTGGAATCATGCTAGTAATTCACATCCGTGGAGTCATTCTAGTAACACTTATCCCAGGAATATTCCTCAAAAGCACATCCCAGAAAAAATTCCAGTAAATCTCCTCCCAGGAACCATTCTAGTAAATCACATCCCAGGTACCATTCTCATAAAACTTATCCCTAGAATCATTCTTGTAAATCTCATCCCTGGAATCATTCCAGTAATTCACATCCGTGGAAGCATTCTAGTAACTTTTATCCCAGGAATGTTCCTCTAAAGTACATCCCAGAAACCATTCTAGTAAATCTCATCCCAGGGACCATTCTAGTAAATCTCATCCCAGGAACCATTCTGGTAAATCTCCTCCCAGGAACCATTCTGGTAAATCACATCCCAGGAAACATTCTCATAAAACTTATCCCTAGAATCATTCTAATAAATCACATCCCTGGAACCATTCCAGTAAATCACCTCCCTGGATCCATTCTAGTAAATCACAACCATGAACCATTCTAGTAATTCACATCCCAGTAAACATTCCGGTAATTCATATCCCAGGAACTATTCAAGTAAATCTCATCCCAGGAAGCATTCTAGTAAATCAGATCCCAGGAACCATTCTAGTAAATCAGACCGCAGGAACCATTCTAGTAATTACCAACCCGGGAAACATTCTCGTAAAATTAATGGCTGGAACCATTCCAGTAAATCATATCCCTGGAACCATTCTCGGTAAATTGCATCACTGGAGCCATTCTAGTAAATCACCTCCCTGGAACCATACTAGTAAATCACATCCCAGGAACCATTCCAGTAATTTACATCCCAGGAACCATTCTCATAAAACTTATCCATGGAACCATTCTAGTAAATCACATCCCTGGAAGCATTCTCGTAAAACTCATCCCTGGAGCCATTCTAGTAAATCTCATTCAAGGAACCATTCCAGTAAATCTCATCCCAGGAACCATTCCAGTAAATTACATTTCTGGAAGCATTCTAGTAAATCACATCCCTGGAACCATTCTAGTAAAAGACATCCCAGGAAGCATTCTAGTAAATGGCATCCCTGGAACCATTCTGGTAAATCTCAACCCAGGAACTATTCTAGTAAATCTCCTCCCAGGAACCATTCCAGTAAATCACATTCCTGGAACCACTCGAGTAAATCACATCCCTGGAATCATTCCAGTAAATGACATCCCAGGAACCATTCTAGTAAAACACATCCCCGAACCATTCAAGCAAATCACATCCCTGGAACCAGTCTAGTAAATCACATCCCAGGAACCAATCTAGTAAATCACATCCCAGGAACCATTCCAGTAAATCACATCCCAGGAGCCATTGCTGTAAATCACATCTCAGGAACCATTCCAGTAAATCACATCCCAGGAATCATTCTATTAAATCACATCCCAGGAACCGTTCGAGTAAATCACTTCCCTGGAACCATTCGAGTAAATCACACACCTGGATCCATTTCATAAAATTCATCCCTGGAACGATTTTAGTAAATTGCATCACTGGAACCATTCTTGTAAATCACCTCCCTGGAACCATTTTAGTAAATCACATCCCGGAAACCATTCCAGTAATTCACATCCCTGGAAGCATTCTCGTAAAACTCATCCCTGGAACCATTCTAGTAAATCTCATTCAAGGAACCATTCCAGTAAATCTCATCCCAGGAACCATTCTAGTAAATTACATTTCTGGAACCATTCTAGTGAATCTCATCCCTGGAACCATTCTAGTAAATCACGTCCCTCGAACCATTCTCATAAATCACCTCCCAGGAACCATTCTAGTAAATCTCATCCCAGGATCCATTCCAGTAAATCTCATCCCAGGAACCATTCAAGTAAATCACATTCCTGGAACAATTATAGTAAATCACATCCCAGGAACCATTCTAGTAAATTACATTTCTGGAACCATTCAAGTGAATCTCATCCCTGGAACCATTCCAGTAAATCACATCCCAGGAACCATTCTCGTAAATCACATCCCAGGAACCATTCCAGTGATTGACATCCCAGGAACCATCTCATAAACTTATCCATGTAACCATTCCAGTAAATCACATCCCTGGAAGCATTCTCATAAAACTCATCCCGAGAACCATTCTAGTAAATCTCATTCAAGGAAACATTCCAGTAAATCTCATCCCAGGAACCATTCTAGTAAATAACATTTCTGGAACCATTTTAGTAAATCTCATCCCAGGATTCTTTCTAGTAATTCACAACCCTGAAAGCATTCCATTAACTCTTATCCCAGGAATATTCCTCTAAATCACATCCCAGAAACCATTCTAGTTGATCTCATCCCAGGGACCATTCTAGTAATTCACATTTCTGGAGCCATTCTAGTCAATCTCATCCCTGCAACCATTCTGGTAAAAGACAACCCAGGAAGCATTCTAGCAAATTACATTCCTGGAACCATTCTCATAAAACTCATCCCTGGAACGATTTCAGTAAATCGCATCCCTGGAGCCATTCTAGTAAATCAGATTCCAGGAACCATCCCAGTAAATCACATCCCAGGAGCCATTCCAGGAACTATTCTTTTAAATCTCATTCAACGAACCATTCTAGTAAATCACATACCACTCCCATTATAGTAAATCACAACCCAGGAACCATTCTAGAAAATCTCCTCCCAGGAACCATTCTAGTAAATCACATTCCTGGAACCACTCTAGTAAATCACATCCCTGGAATAATTCCAGTAAATCACATCCCTGGAACCATTCTAGTAAATCTCATCCCAGGATCCATTCCAGTAAATCTCATCCCAGGAACCATTCAAGTAAATCACATTCCTGGAACAATTATAGTAAATCACATCCGAGGAACCATTCTTGTAAATCACATCCCTGGAACCATTCTAGTAAATCTCATCCCTGGAATCATTCTAGTAATTCACATCCGTGGAGTCATTCTAGTAACTTTTATCCCAGGAATATTCCTCAAAAGCACATCCCAGAAACAATTCTAGTAAATCTCCTCCCAGGAACCATTCTGGTAAATCTCCTCCCAGGAACCATTCTAGTAAATCACATCCCAGGAGCCATTCCAGTAAATCACGTCCCTGGAACCATTCTCGTAAAACTCATCCCAGCAACCCTTCCAGTAAATCTCATTCCAGGAATCATTCCAGTAAATTGCATTGCAGGAACCATTCTAGTAAATCTCATCCCCGGTCCCATTCTAGTAAATGACGTCTCAGGAACCTTTCCAGTAAATCTAATCCCAGGAACCATTCTCGTAAATCACATCCCAGGAACCATTCCAGTGATTGACATCCCAGGAACCATCTCATAAACTTATCCATGTAACCATTCCAGTAAATCACATCCCTGGAAGCATTCTCATAAAACTCATCCCAGCAACCCTTCCAGTAAATCTCATTCCAGGAATCATTCCACTAAATTGCATTGCAGGAACCATTCTAGTAAATCTCATCCCCGGTCCCATTCTAGTAAATGACGTCTCAGGAACCTTTCCAGTAAATCACATCCCAGGAACCATTCTCGTAAATCACATCCCAGGAACCATTCCAGTGATTGACATCCCAGGAACCATTTTAGTAAATCTCATCCCAGGATTCTTTCTAGTAATTCACAACCATGAAAGCATTCCATTAACTCTTATCCCAGGAATATTCCTCTAAATCACATCCCAGAAACCATTCTAGTTGATCTCATCCCAGGGACCATTCTAGTAATTCACATTTCTGGAGCCATTCTAGTCAATCTCATCCCTGCAACCATTCTGGTAAAAGACAACCCAGGAAGCATTCTAGCAAATTACATTCCTGGAACCATTCTCATAAAACTCATCCCTGGAACGATTTCAGTAAATCGCATCCCTGGAGCCATTCTAGTAAATCAGATTCCAGGAACCATCCCAGTAAATCACATCCCAGGAGCCATTCCAGGAACTATTCTTTTAAATCTCATTCAACGAACCATTCTAGTAAATCACATACCACTCCCATTATAGTAAATCACAACCCAGGAACCATTCTAGAAAATCTCCTCCCAGGAACCATTCTAGTAAATCACATTCCTGGAACCACTCTAGTAAATCACATCCCTGGAATAATTCCAGTAAATCACATCCCTGGAACCATTCTAGTAAATCACATTCCTTTAACCATTTTAGTAAATATCATCCCAGGAAACTTTCTAGTAAATCACATCCCTGGAACAATTCTAGTAAACCACATCCCTGGAACCTTTCTAATAAATCATATCCCAGGAACCATTCTAGTAAATCTCATCACAGGAACAATTCTTGTAAATCACATCCCAATAACCATTCCAGCATTTTGCACCCCAGGAATTATTCTAATAAATAAAGTCCCTGGATCCATTCTAGTAAATCACATCCCTGGAACCATTCTAGGATATCTCATCCCAGGAACTTTGCTAGTAAATCACATCACAGGAACCATTCTATTAAATCTTATCCCAGGAAACATTCTAGTAAATCACATCCCAGGAACCATTCTAGCAAATCTCATCCCAGGAACCATTCCAGTAAACCTTAACCCAGGAACCATTCTAGGACATCACATCCCAGGAACCAATTGAGCAAATCTCATCCCAGGAACCATTCCAGTAAATCTTATTCCAGGAACCATTTTAGTATATCACATCCCAGGAACCATTCCAGTAAATCTTATCCCAGGAACCATTTTAGTATATCACATCCCAGGAACCATTCTAGTAAATCTCATCCCTGGAACCATTCAATAATCTCATCGCAGGAACAATTCTTGTAAATCACATCCCAGGAACAATTCCAGTCAATCTCATCCCAGGAAACATTCCAGTAAAGCACACCAGCACATCACCACATCACAACAGCACAGTACACAGTGCATCACACCAACACATCACACCAGCTCACGACATCAGCACAGCACTGCAGCAACAATTCTAGTAAATCACTTCCCAGGAACAATTCTAGTAAATCACATCACAGGAACAATTCTAGGGAATCACTTCTCAGGAACCATTCTAGTAAATCACATCCCTGGAACCATTCTAGTAAATCTCATCCCAGGACCCTTTCTAGTAAATCACATCCCAGGAACCATTCTAGTAAATCTCATCCCAGGAACCATTCCATTAAATCTTATACCAAGAACCATTCTAGTATATCTCATCCCAGGAACCATTCTAATGAATCTCATCCCAGGAACCATTCTAGTAAATCACATCCCAGGATCAATTCTAGTGAATCCCATTCCAGGAACAAGTCTAGTAAATCTCATCCCAGGAAACATTCCAGTAAATCACATCCCAGGAACCATTCTAGTAAAGCTCATCACAGGAACTATTCTAGTAATTCACATTCCAGGAACAATTCTAGTAAATCACATCCCTGGAACATTTATAGTAAATCACATCCCTGGAACCATTCTAGTAAATCACATCCCAGGAACAAATCTAGTAAATCACATCCTAGGAGCAATTCTAGTAAATCTCATCCCTGGGACCACTTTCATAAATCTCATCACAGGAACAATTCTATTAAATCACATCCCACGAACCATTCCAGTAACTCGCACCCCAGGAACTATTCTAGTAAATGACATCCCTGGAACCATTCTACTGAAACACATCCCAGGAACAATTCTGGGAAATCACATCCCAGGAACAATTCTAGTGAATCACATCCCAGGAACAATTCTAATAAAACACATCCCAGGAACAATTCTAGTGAATCTCATCCCTGGAACCATTCTCGTAAATCTCATCACAGGAACAATTCTATTAAATCACATCCCACGAACCATTCCAGTAACTCGCACCCCAGGAACTATTCTAGTAAATGACATCCCTGGAACCATTCTACTAAAACACATCCCAGGAACAATTCTAGGAAATCACATCCCAGGAACAATTCTAGTAAATCACATCCCAGGAACAATTCTAATAAAACACATCCCAGGGACAATTCTAGTGAATCACATCCCTGGAACCATTCTAGTAGATCACATCCCCAGAACCATTCTAATAAATCACATCCATGGAACAATTCTAGAGAATCACATCTCAGGAACCATTCCAGTAAATAACATCCCTGGAACCATTCCAGTAAATATCTACCCAGGAACCTTTCTAGTAAATCACAACCCTGGCACCATTCTAGTAAATCTCATCCCAGGAAACTTTCTAGTAAATCACATCCCAGGAACCATTCTAGTAAATCTCATCCCAGGAACCATTCCAGTAAATCTTATCCCAGGAACCATTCTAGAATATCACATCCCAGGAACCATTCTAGTAAATCTCATCCCTGGAAGCATTCTAGTAAATCTCATCACATGAACAATTCTGGTATATCACATCCCTGGAAACACTCTTGTAATTCACATCCCAGAACCATTCCAGTAATTCACAACCCAGGAACTATCCTAGTAAATCACATTCCTGCAACCATTCTAGTAAATCACATCCCTGGAACCATTCTAGTAAATCACATCCCTGTAAACATTCTAGTAAATCTCATCCCAAGAACCATTCCAGTAAACTTTATCCCAGGAACCATTTTAGGACATCACATCCCTGGACCCGTTCTAGTAAATCTAATCCTGGGAACAAATCTAGTAAACCACATCCCTGGAACCAATCTGGTAAATCATGTCCCTGGAACCATTCTAGTAAATCTCATCCCAGGAACCTTTCTAGTAAATCATATACCGGAAATTAATCTAGTAAATCTCATCCCAGGAACCATTCTAGTAAATCTCACCCCTGGAACAATTCTAGTGAATCACTTCCAATGATTTATTCTAGTAAATGACATCCCTGGCACCATTCTATTAAATCACATCCCAGGAACAATTGTAGTAATTCACATCCCAGGAGCAATTCAATTAAATCACATCCCTGGAACCATTCTAGTCGACCACATCCCTGGAACCATTCTAGTAAATCACATCACATGAAAATTCTAGTAAATCACATACCTGGAACCATTCTAGTAAATCATATCCCTGGAACCATTCTAGTAAATCACATCCCCGGAACCATTTTCGTAAAACTAATCCCAGGAAATATTCAATAAATTTCATCGCCGGAACCATTCTAGTAAATCACATCCCAGGAACCATTCTAGTAAATCATATCCCTGGAACCATTCTAGTAAATCACATCCGTGGAACCATTCTTGAAAATCTCATCCCAGGAACAATTCTAGTAAATCTCATCCCTTGAACAATTCGAGTAAATCACATCCCTGGAAACATTTGAGTAAATCACATCCCTGGAACCATTCTAGTAAATCACCTCCCAGGAACCATTCTAGTAAATCTCATCCCAGGAACCATTCTAGTAAATCACATTCCTGGAACCATTCTAGTAAATCTCATCCCAGGAACCATTCTAGTAAGTCACATTCCTGGAACCATTCTAGTAAATATCATCCCAGGAACCATTCTAGCAAACGACATCCTTGGAACCATTCTGGTAAACCTCATCCCAGGAACCATTCCAGTAAATCACATCCCCGGAACTATTCTAGTAAATCACATCCCAGGAACCGTTCGAGTAAATCACGTCCCTGGAACCATTTGAGTAAATCAAATCCCTGGATCCATTCTCATAAAACTCATCCCTGGAATGATTTTAGTAAATTGCATCACTGGAACCATTCTAGTAAATCACATCCCAGGAACCATTCCAGTAATTCACATCCCAGGAACAATTCTCGTAAAGCTTATCCATGGAACCATTCCAGTAAATCACATCCCTGGAAGCATTCTCGTAAAACCCCATTCCTGGAACCATTCTAGTAAATCTCATTCAAGGAACCATTCCAGTAACTCTCATCCCAGGAAGCATTCTAGTAAATGACATCCCAGGAACCATTCTAGTAATTCTCATTCCTGGATTCTTTCTCATAATTCACAACCCTGAAAGCATTCCATTAACTCTTATCCCAGGAATATTCCTCTAAATCACATCCCAGAAACCAATCCAGTTGATCTCATCCCAGGGACCATTCTAGTAAATCACATTTCAGGAACCATTCTAGTCAATCTCTTCCCTGGAACCATTCTGGTAAAAGACAATCCAGGAAGCATTCTAGCAAATTACATCCCTGGACACATTCTCATAAAACTCATCCCTGGAACGATTTTAGTAAATTGCATCCCTGGAGCCATTCTAGTAAATCACATTCCAGGAACCATTCCAGTAAATCACATCCCAGGAGCCATTCTCGTAAAACTCATCCCTGGAAACATTCCAGTAAATCTCATTGCAGGAACCAGTCTAGTAAATCTCATTCCAGGAACCATTCCAGTAAATCTCAATCCAGGAACCATTCCAGTAAATTGCATTGCAGGAACCATTCTAGTAAATCTCATCCCCAGACCCATTCTAGTAATGGACATCCCAGGAACCATTCCACTAAATCTCATCCCAGGAACCATTCTAGTAAATCACATCCCAGGAACCATACCAGTAAATCACATTCCACACTCCATTCTTGTAAATCTTATTGTAGGAACCATTCTAGTAAATCTCATTCCAGGAACCATTCCAGTAAATCTCATTCCAGGAATCATTCCAGTAAATTGCATTGCAGGAACCATTCTAGTAAATCTCATCCCCGGTCCCATTCTAGTAAATGACGTCTCAGGAACCATTCCAGTAAATCTAATCCCAGGAACCATTCCAGTAAATCTCATCCCAGGAACCATTCTAGTAAATCACGTCCCTGGAACCATTCCAGTAAATCACGTCCCTCGAACCATTCTCGTAAATCACCTCCCAGGAACCATTCTAGTAAATCTCATCCCAGGATCCATTCCAGTAAATCTCATCCCAGGAACCATTCAAGTAAATCACATTCCTGGAACAATTATAGTAAATCACATCCGAGGAACCATTCTTGTAAATCACATCCCTGGAACCATTCTAGTAAATCTCATCCCTGGAATCATTCTAGTAATTCACATCCGTGGAGTCATTCTAGTAACTTTTATCCCAGGAATATTCCTCAAAAGCACATCCCAGAAACAATTCTAGTAAATCTCCTCCCAGGAACCATTCTGGTAAATCTCCTCCCAGGAACCATTCTAGTAAATCACATCCCAGGAGCCATTCCAGTAAATCACGTCCCTGGAACCATTCTCGTAAAACTCATCCCAGCAACCCTTCCAGTAAATCACATCCCAGTAACCATTCTCATAAAACTCATCCCTGGAAACATTCCAGTAAATCTCATTCCAGGAACCATTCCAGTAAATCTCATTGCTGTAACCAGTCTAGTAAATCTAATTCCAGGAACCATCCCGGTAAATATGAATCCAGGAACCATTCCAGTAAATTGCATTGCAGGAACCATTCTAGTAAATCACATCCCAGGAACCATTCCACTAAATCTCATCCCAGGAACCATTCTAGTAAAGGACATCCCAGGAACCATTCCACTAAATCTCATCCCAGGAACCATTCTAGTAAATCACATCCCAGGAACAATTCTAGTAAATCACATTCCACAAACCATTCTTGTAAATCTCATTGTAGGAACCATTCTAGAAAATCTCATTCAAGGAACCATTCCAGTAAATCACAGTCCAGGAACCATTCCAGTAAATTGCATTGCAGGAACCATTCTAGTAATTCTCATTCCATGAACCATTCTTGTAAATCTCATTGTAGGAACCATTCTAATAAATCTCATTCCAGGATCCATTCCAGTAAATCTCATTCCAGGAACCATTCCAGTAAATTGCATTGCAGGAACCATTCTAGTAAATCTCATCCCCGGACCCATTCTAGTAAATGACATCCCAGGTACCATTCCAGTAAATCACATCCCAGGAACCATTCTAGTAAATCTCATCCCAAGAACCATTCGCGTAAAATTCATCCCCAGAACCATTCTAGTAAATCACATCCCTGGAAGCATACATGTGAAACTCATCCCAGGAACTATTCTTTTAAATCTCATCCCACGAACTATTCTAGTAAATCACATTCCAGGTCCCATTATAGTAAATCACAACCCAGGAACCATTCTAGTAAATCTCCTCCCAGGAACCATTCTAGTAAATCACATTCCTGGAACCACACTAGTAAATCACATCCCTGGAATCATTCTAATAATTCACTTCCCTGGAACCATGCTAGTAAATCACTTCCCAGGAACCATTCCAGTAAATCACATCCCAGGAACAATTCTAGTAAATCACATCCCTGGAAGCATTCTAGTAGATAAATTCCCTGGAACCATTCTAATAATTCACCTCCCTGGAACCATGCTATTAAATCACTTGCCAGGAAACAATTCTTGTAAATTACATCCCTGGTACCATTTCAGTAAAACACATCCGAGGAACAATTCTACCATGTCACATCCCAGGAACAATTCTAATAAATCACATCACTGGAACCATTCTAGCAAATCACATCCCTGGAACCATTCTAGGATATATCATCCCAGGAACCTTTCTAGTAAATCACATCCCTGGAAGAATTCTAGTAAACCACATTCCTGGAACCTTTCTAATAAATCACATCCCTGGAACCATTCTAGTAAAAGACATCCCAGGAAGCATTCTAGTAAATGGCATCCCTGGAACCATTCTGGTAAATCTCAACCCAGGAACTATTCTAGTAAATCTCCTCCCAGGAACCATTCCAGTAAATCACATTCCTGGAACCACTCTAGTAAATCACATCCCTGGAATCATTCCAGTAAATGACATCCCAGGAACCATTCTAGTAAAACACATTCCTGGAACAATTATAGTAAATCACATCCGAGGAACCATTCTTGTAAATCACATCCCTGGAACCATTCTAGTAAATCTCATCCCTGGAATCATGCTAGTAATTCACATCCGTGGAGTCATTCTAGTAACACTTATCCCAGGAATATTCCTCAAAAGCACATCCCAGAAACAATTCCAGTAAATCTCCTCCCAGGAACCATTCTAGTAAATCACATCCCAGGTACCATTCTCATAAAACTTATCCCTAGAATCATTCTTGTAAATCTCATCCCTGGAATCATTCCAGTAATTCACATCCGTGGAAGCATTCTAGTAACTTTTATCCCAGGAATGTTCCTCTAAAGTACATCCCAGAAACCATTCTAGTAAATCTCATCCCAGGGACCATTCTAGTAAATCTCATCCCAGGAACCATTCTGGTAAATCTCCTCCCAGGAACCATTCTGGTAAATCACATCCCAGGAAACATTCTCATAAAACTTATCCCTAGAATCATTCTAATAAATCTCATCCCAGGAACCATTCTGGTAAATCTCCTCCCAGGAACCATTCTGGTAAATCACATCCCAGGAAACATTCTCATAAAACTTATCCCTAGAATCATTCTAATAAATCACATCCCTGGAACCATTCCAGTAAATCACCTCCCTGGATCCATTCTAGTAAATCACAACCATGAACCATTCTAGTAATTCACATCCCAGTAAACATTCCGGTAATTCATATCCCAGGAACTATTCAAGTAAATCTCATCCCAGGAAGCATTCTAGTAAATCAGATCCCAGGAACCATTCTAGTAAATCAGACCGCAGGAACCATTCTAGTAATTACCAACCCGGGAAACATTCTCGTAAAATTAATGGCTGGAACCATTCCAGTAAATCATATCCCTGGAACCATTCTCGGTAAATTGCATCACTTGAACCATTCTAGTAAATCACCTCCCTGGAACCATACTAGTAAATCACATCCCAAGAACCATTCCAGTAATTTACATCCCAGGAACCATTCTCATAAAACTTATCCATGGAACCATTCCAGTAAATCACATCCCTGGAAGCATTCTCGTAAAACTCATCCCTGGAGCCATTCTAGTAAATCTCATTCAAGGAACCATTCCAGTAAATCTCATCCCAGGAACCATTCCAGTAAATTACATTTCTGGAAGCATTCTAGTAAATCACATCCCTGGAACCATTCTAGTAAAAGACATCCCAGGAAGCATTCTAGTAAATGGCATCCCTGGAACCATTCTGGTAAATCTCAACCCAGGAACTATTCTAGTAAATCTCCTCCCAGGAACCATTCCAGTAAATCACATTCCTGGAACCACTCTAGTAAATCACATCCCTGGAATCATTCCAGTAAATGACATCCCAGGAACCATTCTAGTAAAACACATCCCCGAACCATTCAAGCAAATCACATCCCTGGAACCAGTCTAGTAAATCACATCCCAGGAACCAATCTAGTAAATCACATCCCAGGAGCCATTACTGTAAATCACATCTCAGGAACCATTCCAGTAAATCACATCCCAGGAATCATTCTATTAAATCACATCCCAGGAACCGTTCGAGTAAATCACTTCCCTGGAACCATTCGAGTAAATCACACACCTGGATCCATTTCATAAAATTCATCCCTGGAACGATTTTAGTAAATTGCATCACTGGAACCATTCTAGTAAATCACCTCCCTGGAACCATTTTAGTAAATCACATCCCGGAAACCATTCCAGTAATTCACATCCCAGGAGCCATTACTGTAAATCACATCTCAGGAACCATTCCAGTAAATCACATCCCAGGAATCATTCTAGTAAATTACATTTCTGGAACCATTCTAGTAAATCTCATTCCAGGAACCATTCCAGTAAATATCATTCCAGGAATCATTCCAGTAAATTGCATTGCAGGAACCATTCTAGTAAATCTCATCCCCGGTCCCATTCTAGTAAATGACATCATGGGAACCATTCCAGTAAATCTAATCCCAGGAACCATTCCAGTAAATCTCATCCCAGGAACCATTCTAGTAAATCACGTCCCTGGAACCATTCCAGTAAATCACGTCCCTCGAACCATTCTCGTAAATCACCTCCCAGGAACCATTCTAGTAAATCTCATCCCAGGATCCATTCCAGTAAATCTCATCCCAGGAACCATTCAAGTAAATCACATTCCTGGAACAATTATAGTAAATCACATCCGAGGAACCATTCTTGTAAATCACATCCCTGGAACCATTCTAGTAAATCTCATCCCTGGAATCATTCTAGTAATTCACATCTGTGGAGTCATTCTAGTAACTTTTATCCCAGGAATATTCCTCAAAAGCACATCCCAGAAACAATTCTAGTAAATCTCCTCCCAGGAACCATTCTGGTAAATCTCCTCCCAGGAACCATTCTAGTAAATCACATCCCAGGAGCCATTCCAGTAAATCACGTCCCTGGAACCATTCTCGTAAAACTCATCCCAGCAACCCTTCCAGTAAATCACATCCCAGTAACCATTCTCATAAAACTCATCCCTGGAAACATTCCAGTAAATCTCATTCCAGGAACCATTCCAGTAAATCTCATTGCTGTAACCAGTCTAGTAAATCTAATTCCAGGAACCATTCCGGTAAATATGAATCCAGGAACCATTCCAGTAAATTGCATTGCAGGAACCATTCTGGTAAATCTCATCCCCGGACCCATTCTAGTAAAGGACATCCCAGGAACCATTCCACTAAATCTCATCCCAGGAACCATTCTAGTAAATCACATCCCAGGAACAATTCTAGTAAATCACATTCCACAAACCATTCTTGTAAATCTCATTGTAGGAACCATTCTAGAAAATCTCATTCAAGGAACCATTCCAGTAAATCACAGTCCAGGAACCATTCCAGTAAATTGCATTGCAGGAACCATTCTAGTAATTCTCATTCCATGAACCATTCTTGTAAATCTCATTGTAGGAACCATTCTAATAAATCTCATTCCAGGATCCATTCCAGTAAATCACATCCCAGGTACCATTCCAGTAAATCACATCCCAGGAACCATTCTAGTAAATCTCATCCCAAGAACCATTCGCGTAAAATTCATCCCCAGAACCATTCTAGTAAATCACGTCCTGGAACTATTCTAGTAAATTACATCCCTGGAAGCATACATGTGAAACTCATCCCAGGAACTATTCTTTTAAATCTCATCCCACGAACTATTCTAGTAAATCACATTCCAGGTCCCATTATAGTAAATCACAACCCAGGAACCATTCTAGTAAATCTCCTCCCAGGAACCATTCTAGTAAATCACATTCCTGGAACCACACTAGTAAATCACATCCCTGGAATCATTCTAATAATTCACTTCCCTGGAACCATGCTAGTAAATCACTTCCCAGGAACCATTCCAGTAAATCACATCCCAGGAACAATTCTAGTAAATCACATCCCTGGAAGCATTCTAGTAGATAAATTCCCTGGAACCATTCTAATAATTCACCTCCCTGGAACCATGCTATTAAATCACTTGCCAGGAAACAATTCTTGTAAATTACATCCCTGGTACCATTTCAGTAAAACACATCCGAGGAACAATTCTACCATGTCACATCCCAGGAACAATTCTAATAAATCACATCACTGGAACCATTCTAGCAAATCACATCCCTGGAACCATTCTAGGATATATCATCCCAGGAACCTTTCTAGTAAATCACATCCCTGGAAGAATTCTAGTAAACCACATTCCTGGAACCTTTCTAATAAATCACATCCCTGGAACCATTCTAGTAAAAGACATCCCAGGAAGCATTCTAGTAAATGGCATCCCTGGAACCATTCTGGTAAATCTCAACCCAGGAACTATTCTAGTAAATCTCCTCCCAGGAACCATTCCAGTAAATCACATTCCTGGAACCACTCTAGTAAATCACATCCCTGGAATCATTCCAGTAAATGACATCCCAGGAACCATTCTAGTAAAACACATCCCCGAACCATTCAAGCAAATCACATCCCTGGAACCAGTCTAGTAAATCACATCCCAGGAACCAATCTAGTAAATCACATCCCAGGAACCATTCCAGTAAATCACATCCCAGGAGCCATTACTGTAAATCACATCTCAGGAACCATTCCAGTAAATCACATCCCAGGAATCATTCTATTAAATCACATCCCAGGAACCGTTCGAGTAAATCACTTCCCTGGAACCATTCGAGTAAATCACACACCTGGATCCATTTCGTAAAATTCATCCCTGGAACGATTTTAGTAAATTGCATCACTGGAACCATTCTAGTAAATCACCTCCCTGGAACCATTTCAGTAAATCACATCCCGGAAACCATTCTAGTAATTCACATCCCTGGAAGCATTCTCGTAAAACTCATCCCTGGAACCATTCTAGTAAATCTCATTCAAGGAACCATTCCAGTAAATCTCATCCCAGGAACCATTCTAGTAAATTACATTTCTGGAACCATTCTAGTGAATCTCATCCCTGGAACCATTCTAGTAAATCAAGTCCCTCGAACCAGTCTAGTTAATCACGTCCCTGGAACCATTCTCGTAAATCACCTCCCAGGAACCATTCTAGTAAATCTCATCCCAGGATCCATTCCAGTAAATCTCATCCCAGGAACCATTCAAGTAAATCACATTCCTGGAACAATTAAAGTAAATCACATCCGAGGAACCATTCTTGTAAATCACATCCCTGGAACCATTCTAGTAAATCTCATCCCTGGAATCATTCTACTAATTCACATCCGTGGAGTCATTCTAGTAACTTTTATCCCAGGAATATTCCTCAAAAGCACATCCCAGAAACAATTCTAGTAAATCTCCTCCATGGAACCATTCTGGTAAATCTCCTCCCAGGAACCATTCTAGTAAATCACATCCCAGGAGCCATTCCAGTAAATCACGTCCCTGGAACCATTCTCGTAAAACTCACCCCAGCAACCCTTCCAGTAAATCACATCCCAGTAACCATTCTCATAAAACTCATCCCTGGAAACATTCCAGTAAATCTTATTCCAGGAACCATTCCAGTAAATCTCATTGCTGGAACCAGTCTAGTAAATCTAATTCCAGGAACCATTCCAGTAAATATGAATCCAGGAACCATTCCAGTAAATTGCATTGCAGGAACCATTCTGGTAAATCTCATCCCCGGACCCATTCTAGTAAAGGACATCCCAGGAACCATTCCACTAAATCTCATCCCAGGAACCATTCTAGTAAATCACATCCCAGGAACCATTCTAGTAAATCACATTCCACAAACCATTCTTGTAAATCTCATTGTAGGAACCATTCTAGAAAATCTCATTCAAGGAACCATTCCAGTAAATCTCATTCCAGGAACCATTCCAGTAAATTGCATTGCAGGAACCATTCTAGTAATTCTCATTCCATGAACCATTCTTGTAAATCTCATTGTAGGAACCATTCTAATAAATCTCATTCCAGGATCCATTCCAGTAAATCTCATTCCAGGAACCATTCCAGTAAATTGCATTGCAGGAACCATTCTAGTAAATCTCATCCCCAGACCCACTCTAGTAAATGACATCCCAGGTACCATTCCAGTAAATCTCATCCCAGGAACCATTCTAGTAAATCACATCCCAGGAACCATTCTAGTAAATCACATCCCAGGAACCATTCTTGTAAATCTCATCCCAAGAACCATTCTCGTAAAATTCATCCCCAGAACCATTCTAGTAAATCACGTCCTGGAACTATTCTAGTAAATCACATCCCTGGAAGCATACATGTGAAACTCATCCCAGGAACTATTCTTTTAAATCTCATCCCACGAACTATTCTAGTAAATCACATTCCAGGTGCCATTATAGTAAATCACAACCCAGGAACCATTCTAGTAAATCTCCTCCCAGGAACCATTCTAGTAAATCACATTCCTGGAACCACACTAGTAAATCACATCCCTGGAATCATTCTAATAATTCACTTCCCTGGAACCATGCTAGTAAATCACTTCCCAGGAACCATTCCAGTAAATCACATCCCAGGAACAATTCTAGTAAATCACATCCCTGGAAGCATTCTAGTAGATCACTTCCCTGGAACCATTCTAATAATTCCCCTCCCTGGAACCATGCTATTAAATCACTTCCCAGGAAACAATTCTTGTAAATTACATCCCTGGTACCATTTCAGTAAAACACATCTGAGGAACAATTCTACCAAATCACATCCCAGGAACAATTCTAATAAATCACATCACTGGAACCATTCTAGCAAATCACATCCCTGGAACCATTCTAGGATATATCATCCCATGAACCTTTCTAGTAAATCACATCCCTGGAAGAATTCTAGTAAACCACATTCCTGGAACCTTTCTAATAAATCATATCCCAGGAACCATTCAATAAATCTCATCACAGGAACAATTCTTGCACATCACATCCCAAGAACCATTCCAGCAATTCACACCCCAGGAACTATTCTAATAAATAAAGTCCCTGGATCCATTCTAGTAAATTACATCCCTGGAACCATTCTAAGACATCTCATCCCAGGAACTTTTCTAGTAAATCACATCACAGGATCCATTCTATTAAATCTTATGCCAGGAAGCATTCTAGTAAATCACATCCCAGGAACCATTCTATCAAATCTCATCCCAGGAACAATTCTAGTATATCACATCCCAGGAACCATTCCAGTAAATCTCATCCCAAGAACCATTCTAGTATATCACATCCCAGGAACCATTCTAGTAAATCACAGCCCTGGAAACATTCTAGTAAATCACAGCCCTGGAACCATTCGAGTAAATCACATCACAGGAACCATTCTAGTAAATCACATCCCAGGAACCATTCTAGTAAATCTCATCCCAAGAACCATTCTCGTAAAATTCATCCCTAGAACCATTCTAGTAAATCACGTCCCTGGAACTATTCTAGTAAATCACATCCCTGGAAGCATACTTGTGAAACTCATCCCAGGAACTATTCTTTTAAATCTCATCCCACGAACTATTCTAGTAAATCACATTCCAGGTCCCATTCTAGTAAATCTCCTCCCAGGAAACATTCTAGTAAATCACATTCCTGGAACCACACTAGTAAATCACATCCCTGGAATCATTCTAATAATTCACTTCCCTGGAACCATGCTAGTAAATCACTTCCCAGGAACCATTCCAGTAAATCACATCCCAGGAACAATTCTAGTAAATCACATCCCTGGAACCATTCAATAGATCACTTCCCTGGAACAATTCTAATAATTCACTTCCCTGGAACCATGCTAGTAAATCACTTCCCAGGAAACAATTCTTGTAAATTACATCCCTGGTACCATTTCAGTAAAACACATCCGAGGAACAATTCTACCAAATCACATCCCAGGAACAATTCTAATAAATCACATCCCTGGAACCATTCTAGGATATATCATCCCAGGAACCTTTCTAGTAATTCACATCCCTGGAAGAATTCTAGTAAACCACATTCCTGGAACCTTTCTAATAAATCACATCCCAGGAACCATTCTAGTAAATCTCATCACAGGAACAATTCTTGCAAATCACATCCCAAGAACCATTCCAGCAATTCACACTCCAGGAACTATTCTAATAAATAAAGTCCCTGGATCCATTCTAGTAAATCACATCCCTGGAACCATTCTAGGACATTTCATCCCAGGAACTTTTCCAGTAAATCACATCACAGGAACCATTCTATTAAATCTTATGCCAGGAAACATTCTAGTAAATAACATCCCAGGAACCATTCTATGAAATCTCATCCCATGAACCATTCCAGTAAATCTTATCCCAGGAACCCTTTTAGTATATCACATCCAAGGAACCAATCTAGTAAGCCTCATCACTGGAACCATTCTAGTAAATCACATCCCTGGAACCATTCTAGTAAATCTCATCACAGGAACAATTCTAGTAAATCACATCCCAGGACCAATTCTAGTAAATCACATCCCTGGAACCATTCCAGTAAATCACATCCCAGGAACCATTCCAGTAAATCTTATCCCAGGAACCATTCTAGAATATCACATCCCAGGAACCATTCTAGTAAATCTCATCCCTGGAAGCATTCTAGTAAATCTCATCACATGAACAATTCTGGTATATCACATCCCTGGAAACACTCTTGTAAATCACATCCCAGAACCATTCCAGTAATTCACAACCCAGGAACTATCCTAGTAAATCACATTCCTGCAACCATTCTAGTAAATCACATCGCTGGAACCATTCTAGTAAATCACATCCCTGTAAACATTCTAGTAAATCGCATCCCAGGAACCATTCTAGTAAATCTCATCCCAGGAACCATTCTAGTAAATCCCACCCCTGGAACAATTCTAGTGAATCGCTTCCAATGATTTATTGTAGTAAATGACATCCCTGGCACCATTCTATTAATTCACATCCCAGGAACAATTGTAGTAATTCACATCCCAGGAGCAATTCAATTAAATCACATCCCTGGAACCATTCTAGTAAATCACATCACATGAACAATTCTAGTAAATCACATACCTGGAACCATTCTAGTAAATTGCATCCCAGAAACCATTCTAGTAAATCTCATCCCACAAACCATTCCAGTAAATCTCCTCCCAGGAACCATTATAGTAAATTGCATCCAATAAAACATTCTCATAAAACTCATCCCTAGAATCATTCTAGTAAATTCTGTCCTTGGAACCATTCCAGTAAATCACATCCCCGGAACCATTTTCGTAAAACTAATCCCAGGAAATATTCAATAAATTTCATCGCAGGAACTATTCTAGTAAATCACATCCCAGGAACCATTCTAGTAAATCATATCCCTGGAACCATTCTAGTAAATCACATCCGTGGAACCATTCTTGAAAATCTCATCCCAGGAACAATTCGAGTAAATCACATCCCTGGAAACATTTGAGTAAATCACATCCCTGGAACCATTCTAGTAAATCACCTCCCAGGAACCATTCTAGTAAATCTCATCCCAGGAACCATTCTAGTAAATCACATTCCTGGAACCATTCTAGTAAATCTCATCCCAGGAACCATTCTAGTAAATCACATTCCTGGAACCATTCTAGTAAATATCATCCCAGGAACCATTCTAGCAAATGACATCCTTGGAACCATTCTGGTAAACCTCATCCCAGGAACCATTCCAGTAAATCACATCCCCAGGACTATTCTAGTAAATCACATCCCGGGAACCGTTCGAGTAAATCACGTCCCTGGAACCATTCGAGTAAATCAAATCCCTGGGTCCATTCTCATAAAACTCATCCCTGGAATGATTTTAGTAAATTGCATCACTGGAACCATTCTAGTAAATCACATCCCAGGAACCATTCCAGTAATTCACATCCCAGGAACAATTCTCGTAAAGCTTATCCATGGAGCCATTCCAGTAAATCACATTCCTGGAAGCATTCTCGTAAAACTCATCCCTGGAACCATTCTAGTAAATCTCATTCAAGGAACCATTCCAGTAAATCTCATCCCAGGAAGCATTCTAGTAAATGACATCCCAGGAACCATTCTAGTAATTCTCATTCCTGGATTCTTTCTCATAATTCACAACCCTGAAAGCATTCCATTAACTCTTATCCCAGGAATATTCCTCTAAATCACATCCCAGAAACCAATCCAGTTGATCTCATCCCAGGGACCATTCTAGTAAATCACATTTCAGGAACCATTCGAGTCAATCTCTTCCCTGGAACCATTCTGGTAAAAGACAATCCAGGAAGCATTCTAGCAAATTACATCCCTGGAAACATTCTCATAAAACTCATCCCTGGAACGATTTTAGTAAATCGCATCCCTGGAGCCATTCTAGTAAATCACATTCCAGGAACCATTCCAGTAAATCACATCCCAGGAGCCATTCCAGTAAATCACGTCCCTGGAACCATTCTCGTAAAACTCATCCCAGAAACCCTTCCAGTAAATCACATCCCAGTAACCATTCTCGTAAAACTCATCCCTGGAAACATTCCAGTAAATCTTATTCCAGGAACCATTCCAGTAAATCTCATTGCAGGAACCAGTCTAGTAAATCTCATTCCAGGAACCATTCCAGTAAATCTCAATCCAGGAACCATTCCAGTAAATTGCATTGCAGGAACCATTCTAGTAAATCTCATCCCCGGACCAATTCTAGTAATGCACATCCCAGGAACCATTCCACTAAATCTCATCCCAGGAACCATTCTAGTAAATCACATTCCACAAACCATTCTTGTAAATCTCATTGTAGGAACCATTCTAGTAAATCTCATTCCAGGAACCATTCCAGTAAATCTCATTCCAGGAATCATTCCAGTAAATTGCATTGCAGGAACCATTCTAGTAAATCTCATCCCCGGTCCCATTCTAGTAAATGACGTCCCAGGAACCATTCCAGTAAATCTAATCCCAGGAACCATTCTAGTAAATCACATCCCAGGAACCATTCTAGTAAATCACAGCCTTGGAAACATTCTAGTAAATCACATCCCAGGAAACATTCTAGTAACTCACATCCCAGGAACAATCCCTGGAACCATTCTAGTAAATCACAACCCAGGAACCAATCTAGTAAATCTCATCCCAACAACCATTCTCGTAAAACTCATCCTCGGAACCATTCTAGTAAATCACGTCCCTGGAACGATTCTAGTACATCACATCCCTGGAACCATACTCGTGAAACTCAAGCCAGGAACTATTCTTTTAAATCTGATCCCTCGAACCATTCCAGTAAATCACATTCCAGGTCCCATTATAGTAAATCACAACCCAGGAACCATTCTAGAAAATCTCCTCCCAGGAACCATTCTAGTAAATCACATTCTTGGAACCACTCTAGCAAATCACATCCCTGGAATCATTCTAGTAAATGACATCCCAGGAACCATTGCAGTAAATAACATGCCAGGAACCATTCCAGTAAATCGCATCCCAGGAACAAATCTAGTAGATCTCTTCCCTGGAACCATTCTAGTAATTCACTTCCCTGGAACCATGCTAGTAAATCACTTCCCAGGAACAATTCTAGTAAATTACATCACAGGAACAATTCTAGTAAATCACATCACTGGAACCATTCTAGTAAATCACATGCCTGGAACCATTCTAGTAAATATCATCCCAGGAACCTTTCTAGTAAATCACATCCCTGGAACAATTCTAGTAAACCACATCCCTGGAACCTTTCTAGTAAATCACATCCCAGGAACAAATCTATTAAATCAAATCGCAGGAACAATTCGAGTAAATCACATCACTGGAACCATTCTAGTAAATCACATCCCAGGAACCATTCTAGTAAAACACATTCCCCGAACCATTCAAGCAAATCACATCCCTGGAACCAGTCTAGTAAATCACATCCCAGGAACCATTCTAGTAAATCACATCCAAGGAACCATTCCATTAAATCTCATCCCAGGAACCATTCCAGTAAATCACATCCCAGGAACCATTACAGTAAATCACATCCCAGGAACCATTCCAGTAAATCACTTCCCAGGATTCATTCTATTAAATCACATCCCAGGAACCATTCTAGAAAATCTCCTCCCAGGAACCATTCTAGTAAATCACATCCCTGGAACCATTCTTGTAAATCTCATTCCAGGAACAATTCTAGTAAATCTCATCCCAGGAACCATTTGAGTAACTCACATCCCAGGAACCATTCAAGCAAATCACATCCCTGGAACCATTCGAGTAAATCACATCCCTGGAACCATTCTAGTAACTCACATCCCAGGAACCATTCAAGCAAATCACATCCCTGGAACCATTCGAGTAAATCTCATCCCAGGACCCTTTCTAGTAAATCACATCCCAGGAACCATTCTAGTAAATCTCATCCCAGGAACCATTCCATTAAATCTTATACCAAGAACCATTCTAGTATATCTCATCCCAGGAACCATTCTAATGAATCACATCCCTGGAACCATTCTAGTAAATCACCACCTAGGAACCATTCTAGTAAATCACATTCCAGGAACCATTCTCGTAAATCTCATCCCAGGAATCATTCTAGCAAAGGACATCCTTGGAACCATTCTGGTAAACCTCATCCCAGGAACCATTCCAGTAAATCACATCCCAGGAACCATTCTCGTAAATCACATCCCAGGAACCACTCCAGTAATTGACATCCCAGGAACCATCTCATAAACTTATCCATGTAACCATTCCAGTAATTCACATCCCTGGAAGCATTCTCGTAAAACTCATCCCTGGAACCATTCTAGTAAATCTCATTCAAGGAAACATTCCAGTAAATCTCATCCCAGGAACCATTCTAGTAAATAACATTTCTGGAACCATTCTAGTAAATCTCATCCCAGGATTCTTTCTAGTAATTCACAATCCTGAAAGCATTCCATTAACTCTTATCCCAGGAATATTCCTCTAAATCACATCCCAGAAACCATTCTAGTTGATCTCATCCCAGGAACCATTCTCGTAATTCACATTTCTGGAGCCATTCTAGTCAATCTCATCCCTGCAACCATTCTGGTAAAAGACAACTCAGGAAGCATTCTAGCGAATTACATTCCTGGAACCATTCTCATAAAACTCATCCCTGGAACGATTGCAGTAAATCGCATCCCTGGAGCCATTCTAGTAAATCACATTCCAGGAACCATTCCAGCAAATCACATCCCAGGAGCCATTCCAGGAACTATTCTTTTAAATCTCATTCAACGAACCATTCTAGAAAATCACATACCACTCCCATTATAGTAAATCACAACCCAGGAACCATTCTAGAAAATCTCCTCCCAGGAACCATTCTAGTAAATCACATTCCTGGAACCATTCTAGTAAATCTCATCCCAGGACCCTTTCTAGTAAATCACATCCCAGGAACCATTCTAGTAAATCTCATCCCAGGAACCATTCCATTAAATCTTATACCAAGAACCATTCTAGTATATCTCATCCCAGGAACCATTCTAATGAATCTCATCCCAGGAACCATTCTAGTAAATCACATCCCAGGATCAATTCTAGTGAATCCCATTCCAGGAACAAGTCTAGTAAATCTCATCCCAGGAAACATTCCAGTAAATCACATCCCAGGAACCATTCTAGTAAAGCTCATCACAGGAACTATTCTAGTAATTCACATTCCAGGAACAATTCTAGTAAATCACATCCCTGGAACATTTATAGTAAATCACATCCCTGGAACCATTCTAGTAAATCACATCCCAGGAACAAATCTAGTAAATCACATCCTAGGAGCAATTCTAGTAAATCTCATCCCTGGGACCACTTTCATAAATCTCATCACAGGAACAATTCTATTAAATCACATCCCACGAACCATTCCAGTAACTCGCACCCCAGGAACTATTCTAGTAAATGACATCCCTGGAACCATTCTACTGAAACACATCCCAGGAACAATTCTGGGAAATCACATCCCAGGAACAATTCTAGTGAATCACATCCCAGGAACAATTCTAATAAAACACATCCCAGGAACAATTCTAGTGAATCTCATCCCTGGAACCATTCTCGTAAATCTCATCACAGGAACAATTCTATTAAATCACATCCCACGAACCATTCCAGTAACTCGCACCCCAGGAACTATTCTAGTAAATGACATCCCTGGAACCATTCTACTAAAACACATCCCAGGAACAATTCTAGGAAATCACATCCCAGGAACAATTCTAGTAAATCACATCCCAGGAACAATTCTAATAAAACACATCCCAGGGACAATTCTAGTGAATCACATCCCTGGAACCATTCTAGTAGATCACATCCCCAGAACCATTCTAATAAATCACATCCATGGAACAATTCTAGAGAATCACATCTCAGGAACCATTCCAGTAAATAACATCCCTGGAACCATTCCAGTAAATATCTACCCAGGAACCTTTCTAGTAAATCACAACCCTGGCACCATTCTAGTAAATCTCATCCCAGGAAACTTTCTAGTAAATCACATCCCAGGAACCATTCTAGTAAATCTCATCCCAGGAACCATTCCAGTAAATCTTATCCCAGGAACCATTCTAGAATATCACATCCCAGGAACCATTCTAGTAAATCTCATCCCTGGAAGCATTCTAGTAAATCTCATCACATGAACAATTCTGGTATATCACATCCCTGGAAACACTCTTGTAATTCACATCCCAGAACCATTCCAGTAATTCACAACCCAGGAACTATCCTAGTAAATCACATTCCTGCAACCATTCTAGTAAATCACATCCCTGGAACCATTCTAGTAAATCACATCCCTGTAAACATTCTAGTAAATCTCATCCCAAGAACCATTCCAGTAAACTTTATCCCAGGAACCATTTTAGGACATCACATCCCTGGACCCGTTCTAGTAAATCTAATCCTGGGAACAAATCTAGTAAACCACATCCCTGGAACCAATCTGGTAAATCATGTCCCTGGAACCATTCTAGTAAATCTCATCCCAGGAACCTTTCTAGTAAATCATATACCGGAAATTAATCTAGTAAATCTCATCCCAGGAACAATTCTAGTAAATCTCATCCCAGGAACCATTTGAGTAACTCACATCCCAGGAACCATTCAAGCAAATCACATCCCTGGAACCATTCGAGTAAATCACATCCCTGGAACCATTCTAGTAAATCACCACCCAGGAACCATTCTAGTAAATCACATTCCAGGAACCATTCTCGTAAATCTCATCCTAGGAATCATTCTAGCAAAGGACATCCTTGGAACCATTCTAGTAAATCTCATCCCAGGACCCTTTCTAGTAAATCACATCCCAGGAACCATTCTAGTAAATCTCATCCCAGGAACCATTCCATTAAATCTTATACCAAGAACCATTCTAGTATATCTCATCCCAGGAACCATTCTAATGAATCACATCCCTGGAACCATTCTAGTAAATCACCACCTAGGAACCATTCTAGTAAATCACATTCCAGGAACCATTCTCGTAAATCTCATCCCAGGAATCATTCTAGCAAAGGACATCCTTGGAACCATTCTGGTAAACCTCATCCCAGGAACCATTCCAGTAAATCACATCCCAGGAACCATTCTCGTAAATCACATCCCAGGAACCACTCCAGTAATTGACATCCCAGGAACCATCTCATAAACTTATCCATGTAACCATTCCAGTAATTCACATCCCTGGAAGCATTCTCGTAAAACTCATCCCTGGAACCATTCTAGTAAATCTCATTCAAGGAAACATTCCAGTAAATCTCATCCCAGGAACCATTCTAGTAAATAACATTTCTGGAACCATTCTAGTAAATCTCATCCCAGGATTCTTTCTAGTAATTCACAATCCTGAAAGCATTCCATTAACTCTTATCCCAGGAATATTCCTCTAAATCACATCCCAGAAACCATTCTAGTTGATCTCATCCCAGGAACCATTCTCGTAATTCACATTTCTGGAGCCATTCTAGTCAATCTCATCCCTGCAACCATTCTGGTAAAAGACAACTCAGGAAGCATTCTAGCGAATTACATTCCTGGAACCATTCTCCTAAAACTCATCCCTGGAACGATTGCAGTAAATCGCATCCCTGGAGCCATTCTAGTAAATCACATTCCAGGAACCATTCCAGCAAATCACATCCCAGGAGCCATTCCAGGAACTATTCTTTTAAATCTCATTCAACGAACCATTCTAGAAAATCACATACCACTCCCATTATAGTAAATCACAACCCAGGAACCATTCTAGAAAATCTCCTCCCAGGAACCATTCTAGTAAATCACATTCCTGGAACCACTCTAGTAAATCATATCCCTGGAACAATTCTAGTAAATATCATCCCAGGAAACTTTCTAGTAAATCACATCCCTGGAACAATTCTAGTAAACCACATCCCTGGAACCTTTCTATTAAATCATATCCCAGGAACCATTCTAGTAAATCTCATCACAGGAACAATTCTTGTAAATCACATCCCAATAACCATTCCAGCATTTTGCACCACAGGAATTATTCTAATAAATAAAGTCCCTGGATCCATTCTAGTAAATCACATCCCTGGAACCATTCTAGGATATCTCATCCCAGGAACTTTGCTAGTAAATCACATCCCAGGTACCATTCTTTTAAATCTTATCCCAGGAAACATTCTAGTAAATCACATCCCAGGAACCATTCTAGCAAATCTCATCCCAGGAACCATTCCAGTAAACTTTAAACCAGGAACCATTCTAGGACATCACATTCCAGGAACCAATTGAGTAAATCTCATCCCAGGAACCATTCCAGTAAATCTTATCCCAGGAACCATTTTAGTATATCACATCCCAGGAACCATTCCAGTAAATCTTATCCCAGGAACCATTCTAGTAAATCTCATCCTGGAACCATTCAATAATCTCATCGCAGGAACAATTCTTGTAAATCACATCCCAGGAACAATTCCAGTCAATCTCATCCCAGGAAACATTCCAGTAAAGCACACCAGCACATCACCACATCACAACAGCACAGTACACAGTGCATCACAGCAACACATCACACCAGCTCACCACATCAGCACGGCACTGCAGCAACAATTCTAGTAAATCACTTCCCAGGAACAATTCTAGTAAATCACATCCCAGGAACAATTCTAGTAAATTGCATCCCTGGAAGCATTCTAGTAAATCACATCCCAGGAACCAATCTAGTAAATCACATCCACGGAACCATTCTAGTAAATTCCAACCCAGGAACAACTCTAGGGAATCACATCACAGGAACCAATCTAGTAAATCATATCCCTGGAACGATCCTAGTATATCTCATCCCAGGAAACTTTCTAGCAAATCACATTCCAGGAACCATTCTAGTAAATTTCATCCCAGGAACCATTCCAGTAAATCTTATCCCAGGAACCATTCTAGTATATCGCATCCCAGAAACTATTCTATTAAATCACATATCTGGAAACATTCTAGTAAATCACATCCCAGGAACAAATCTAGTAAATCACATCGCAGGAACAATTCAAGTAAATCACATCACTGGAACCATTCTAGTAAATCACATCCCTGGAACCATTCTAGTAAATCACATCCCAGGAACCATTCTAGTAAATCACATCCCAGGAACCATTCTACTAAATCTCATTCCAGGAATCATTCCAGTCAACCTTATCCCAGGAACTATTCTAGTACATCACATCCCAGGAACCATTCTAGTAAATCTCATCCCTGGAAACATTCTAGTAAATCACATCCCAGGAACCAATCTAGTAAATCTCATCCCAGGAACCATTCTAGTAAATCTCATCCCTGGAAACCTTTCTAGTAAATCACATCCCAGGAACCAATCTAGCTAACCTCATCACCGGAACAATTCTAGTAAATCAGTTCCCATGAACTATTCTAGTAAATGACATCCCTGGAACCATTCTATTAAATGACATCCCAGGAACAATTCTATAAAATCACAACCCATGAACAATTCTAGTAAATCACATCCCTGGAATCATTTTAGTAAATCACATCCCTGGAACCATTCTAGTAAATGTCAACACAGGAACATTTCTAGTAAATCACTTCCCAGGAAACATTTCAGTAAATCACACCAGCACATCACCACATCACAACAGCACAGTACACAGTGCATCACACCAACACATCATACCAGCTCACCACATCAGCCCAGCACTGCAGCAACAATTCTAGAAAATCACATCCCAGGTACAATTCTAGTAAACCACATCCCTGGAACCAATCCAGTAAATCACATCCCTGGAAACATTCTAGTAAATCACATCCCAGGAACCATTCTAGTAAATCTCATCCCTGGAAACATTCTAGTAAATTACATCACAGGAACCATTCTAGTAAATCACATCCCTGGAACCATTCTAGTAAATCACATCCCTGGAACCATTCTAGTAAATCACATTCCAGGAACCATTCCAGTAAACCTTATCTCAGGAACCATTCTGGTAAATCACATCCCAGGAACCATTCTAGTAAATATCGATCCAGGAACCATTCCAGTAAAACTTATCCCAGGAACTATTCTAGTACATCACATCCCAGGAACTATTCCAGTAAACCTTAACCCAGGAATCATTCTAGGACATGACATGCCAGGAAACATTCTAGTAAATCCCATCACTGGAACAATTCTAGTAAATCACTTCCCACAAACTATTCAAGAAAATCACATCAATGGAACCATTCTAGTAAATCACATCCCAGGAAAAATTGTAGTAATTCACATCCCAGGAGCAATTCTATTAAGTCACATCCTGGAACCATTCTAGTAGATCACATCCCTGGAACCATTCTAGTAAATCACATCACACGAACAATTCTAGTAAATCACATCCCTGGAACCATTCTAGTAAATCACATCCCTGGAACCATTCTAGTAAATCGCAGCCCAGGAACCATTCTAGTAAATATCATCCCAGGAACATTTCTAGTATATCACATCCCTGGAGCCATTCTAGTAAATCTCATCCCAGGACCGGTGGCATAGTGGTTAGCACTGTTGCCTCACAGCGCCAGGGACCCGGGTTCGAATCCGGCCTCGGGTGACTGTCTGTGTGGAGTTTGCACATTCTCCCCGTGTTTGTGTGGGTTTCCTCCGGGTGCTCCGGTTTCCTCCCACAGTCCAAAGATGTGCGGGTTAGGTTGATTGGCTATGATAAATTGACCCTTAGTGTTAGTGGGGTTACTGGGATAGGGTGAGATATGTGTTGATGTAGGGGTTACGGGGATCGGGTGGGATATGTGTCGGTGCAGGCTCGATGGGCCGAAATGGCCTCTATCTGCACTGTGGGGCTTCTGTGATTTCTGTGACCCTTTCTAGTAAATCACATCCCAGGAACAATTCTAGTAAATCACATCCCTTAAAGCATTCTAGTAAATCACATCCCAGGAACCTTTCTAGTAAATCTCATCCCAGGAATCATTCCAGTAAATCATATCCCAGGAACCATTCCAGTGAATCACTTCCCAGGAACCATTACAGTAAATCTCATCACTGGAACCATTCTAGTAAATCTCATCACAGGAACAATTCTAGTAAATCACAGCCCAGGAACCATTCCAGTAAATCTCATCCCAGGAACCATTCCAGTAATCGTATCCCAGGAACCATTCTAGTAAATCACTTCCCAGGATCCATACTCGTAAATGACTTCCCAGGAACCACTCTAGTAAATTTCATCCCTGGAACCATCCGAGTAGATCTCATCCCTGGAACCATTCTAGTAAATCACATCCCAGGAACCATCCAGTAAATCACATCCCAGGAACTGTCTGTGTGGAGTTTGCACATTCTCCCCGTGTTTGCGTGGGTTTTCTCCGGGTGCTCCGGTTTCCTCCCACAGTCCAAAGATGTGCGGATTAGGTTGATTGGCTATGATAAAAATTGACCCTTAGTGTTAGGAGGATTAAATACGTGGGGATAGGGTGGGATATGTGTTGGTGTAGGGGTTACAGGGATCGGGTGGGATATGTGTCGGTGCAGGCTCGATGGGCCGAAATGGCCTCTATCTGTACTGTGAGGTTTCTGTGATTTCTGTGATTTCTGAACCATTCCAGTCAATCTCATCCCAGGAACCATTCCAGTGAATCACACCAGCACATCACCACATCACAACAGCACAGTACACAGTGCATCACACCAGCTCACCACATCAGCCCAGCACTGCAGCAACAATTCTAGTAAATCACATCCCAGGAACAATTCTAGTAAATCACATCCCAGGAACCATTCTAGTAAATGACATCCGTGGAACCATTTTAGTAAATCACATCCATGGAGCCATTCCAGTAAGTTCCATCCCAGAAACACCATAATTCGGTGAGATTTAAGGTGGTCATGGAAAAAGACAAAGACGGCCCGGAAATAAGGGTTCTAAATTGGGGGAAGGCCGATTTTAATATGATAAGGCAGGATCTGGCCAAAGTGGACTGGGAGCAGCTACTTATAGGAAAATCCACATCAAAACAGTGGGAGACTTTCAGAAGGGAAATAGAGAGAGTACAACACCAACATGTTCCTGTAAAGGTCAAGGGTGGGACCAACAAGCAAAGGGAACCTTGGATGACAAGGGATATACAAAAATGCATTAGAAATAAAAGGGGGGCTTTTGGCAGTTACAAAAGACTAAAGACGGAAGAAGCCCTAGAGGAGTATAAAAAGTGCAGGGGCATACTTAAAAAAGAAATTAGGAGGGCGAGGAGGGGCCATGAAATAACACTGGCGAGCAAAATAAAGGAAAATCCTAAGATGTTTTATAAGTATATTAAGGGCAAGAGGATAACCAGGGAAAGGGTAGGGCCCATTAGGGACCAACGTGGCAATCTGTGTGTAGAGCCAGATGATATAGGCGGGGTTTTAAATGAATTTTTTGCATCAGTGTTCACTATGGAGAAAGACGATGCAGACATAGAAATCGGGCAAGGGGACTGTGACATACTTGAACATATTAGCATCGAGAGGGAGGAGGTGCTAGCAGTTTTAGCAGGCCAAAAAGTGGATAAATCCCCAGGCCCGGACGAGATGTATCCCAGGCTGCTGTGGGAGGCAAAGGAGGAGATTGCAGGGGCTCTGACACAAATTTTCAGAACCTCTCTGGCCACAGGGGATGTACCAGAGGGCTGGAGAACAGCTAATGTAGTACCATTATACAAGAAGGGTAGCAGGGATAAGCCAGGGAATTACAGGCCAGTGAGCCTAACATCTGTGGTAGGGAAATTATTGGAAAAAATTCTGAGGGACAAAATTAGTCTCCACTTGGTGAGGCAAGGATTAATCGGAAATAGTCAGCATGGCTTTGTCAAGGGTAAATCATGTCTGACAAATCTGATTGAATTTTTCGAGGGGGTGACTAGTGGGGTGGATGAGGGAAATGCTGTGGATGTGGTTTACATGGACTTCAGTAAAGCTTTTGACAAAGTCTCGCATAGGAGACTGGTCAAGAAGGTAAGAGCCCATGGGATCCAGGGTGCCTTGGCGCGTTGGATCCTAAACTGGCTGAGTGGCAGGAGGCAGAGGGTGATGGTCGAAGGTTGCTTTTGTGACTGGAAGCCTGTGTCCAGTGGGGTACCTCAGGGATCGGTGCTGGGTCCCTTGTTGTTTGTGATCTACATAGATGATTTGGATGAGAATGTAAAAGGTATGTTCAGTAAGTTCGCAGATGACACGAAAATTGGTGGGGTGGTAAATTGCGAGGAGGAAAGCCTCAGGCTACAGGACGATATAAACGGGTTGGTCAGATGGGCGGAAAAGTGGCAAATGGAATTTAACCCTGAAAAGTGCGAGGTGATGCATTTTGGACGGACAAATAAGGCAAGGGAATACACAATGAGTGGTAGGACCCGAGGAAGTACAGAGGGTCAGAGGGACCTTGGTGTACATGTACATAGATCCCTGAAGGCAGCGGAACAGGTAGATAAGGTGGTTAAAAAGGCATATGGGATACTTGCCTTCATTAGCCGAGGCATAGAATATAAGAGCAGGGAGGTTATGATGGAGCTGTACAGAACGCTGGTGATGCCACAGCTGGAGTGCTGTGTGCAGTTCTGGTCACCTCACTATAGGAAGGATGTGATTGCTTTGGAGAGGCTGCAGAGAAGATTCACCAGGATGTTACCTGGGATGGAGCGCCTCAGCTATGAAGAAAGACTAAACAGGCTGGGGTTGTTTTCCTTGGAGCAAAGAAGGCTGAGGGGGGACCTGATTGAGGTATACAAAATGATGTGGGGCATAGATAGGGTGGACAAAGAGGAACTTTTCCCCTTAGTAGGGGGGTCAATAACAAGGGGGCATAGATTCAGGGTAAGGGGCAGGAGATTTAGAGGGGATTTGAGGAGGAACTTTTTCACCCAGAGGGTGGTTGGAATGTGGAACTCAATGCCTAAAAGGGTGGTGGAGGCAAGAACCCTCACAACATTCAAGAAGCATTTGGATGAGCACTTGAAATGCCATTGCATACAAGGCTATGGACCAAATGCTGGAAAATGGGATTAGACTGGACAGGGATGGATGGGCGGCGCAGACACGATGGGCCGAAGGGCCTCTTTCTGTGCTGTAAAACTCTATGGCCTAGAAATTCAGCTGTTTGCGCCAGCCGTTAGCGCCAGATTTCCGGCGCTAGCCACTTAGCGCCCGGGCACCGCCGGATCTGCGCCTACGCCGAAATTCAGGTGGGATTTCGCGCCGGCGCAAAGTGTTAGCGCCCGCTCAGCTGCGCGCGCATCTTATGACGTCATTTCGTCGTGCAACGCCGTTTGTGCGCCCCAAACCGGAAATTCAGTGGCGCCCGGCCGATGTGGGCGTGGCGCTGCTAAGAACTGTGAAATGGAACTCAACAGAGGCCCTGTGGGATTCGGGGAGCGCTAATTAAAGGGCACATCCACTCACCCATAAAAGCCAGCCATTTCGCTGCAATGACTTTACTGCTTTGGATTTCTGCACAGAGAGCAAGGCACAGAGATTACTGATTTCGGACACCATAGGAGAGGTATTTTTGGCTTCTAGCCAGTGCTTTGACATTTGCATCCTTGTGATTTTGCTGTTTGGAACTTTGTAATGGGGGCTGCATGGGGGGCCAACCCTCAGTTGCTACATTTTGTGCGAAGGGCTCGCAGACGCTTTGAGAGAGGGCCAGGCATGCCTAGACGCAGAGGGGCCATTAGGCGTCGCCAACGTAGGCCTTACCCAGTCAGGCAATACCGGGAGCAGGTCTCATATCTCACCATGACTGCGGCGCATTGTGTTAAGAGGCTGCGCTTCAGAAGGGAGGTGGTTGGAGAGATCTGCCAGCTGCTTCACGCAGATTTGCAGCCACAGCTCATGTCCAGGACGTCTCTCTCGGTGGAAGTGAAGGTCACGGTGGCTCTCAACGTTTATGCAAGCGGCTCCTTCCAAGCCGCTGCTGGGGACATTGCGAACATACATAGATACATAGAAGATAGGAGCAGGAGTAGGCCATTCGGCCCTTCGTGCCTGCTCCGCCATTTAATGAGATCATGGCTGATCCTTTAATTCAGTATCCCGTCCCCGCCTTCTCTCCGTAACCCTTAACCCCTTTTGCCCGTAGAAATATATCTAATTCCCTCTTAAATATATTTAATGAGCTGGCGTACACTGCCCTCTGTGGCAATGAGTTCCACAGGTTCACCACTCTCTGAGTGAAGAAATTCCCCCTCATCTCTGTCCTAAATGGTTTAGCCCTTATCCTTAAATTATGTCCTCTAGTTCTGTTCTCACCCGCCAAGGGAAACATTCCTTCTGCATCCAGTCTGTCTAGACCTGTCAGAATTTTATACACTTCTATGAGGTCCCCTCTCAATCTTCTAAACTCCAGTGTGTACATCCCTAAACTACATAGTCTCTCCTCATAGGTCATTCCCGCCATTCCTGGTATCAGCCTGGTGAATCGCCGCTGCACCCCCTCCATGGCAAGAACATCCTTCCTCAGATGAGGCGACCAAAACTGTACACAGTACTCGAGGTGTGGTCTCACCAGTGCCCTGTACAGCTGCAGCAAGGTATCCCTGTTCCTGTATTCTAACCCTTTTGCTATGAAGGCCAGCATACCGTTTGCCTTCTTGACCGCCTGTTGCACCTGCATGCTCGCCTTCAGTGACTGGTGTACAAGAACACCCAGGTCTCTCTGTACTTCCCCCTCTCCCAATCTATTGCCATTTAAATAATAATTTGCCCTCCCGTTCCTGCACCCAAGGTGGATAACTTCGCACTTGTCCACATTATAGTGCATCTGCCATTTATCCGCCCAATCGCCCAGTCTGTCCAAATCGCTCTGGAGCTTCCTGGTCTCTTCCTCTGAGCCCACCCCACCTCCTAGTTTAGTGTCGTCTGCAAATTTGGAAATGCTGCATCCGACTCCCTGATCCAGGTCATTAATGTAAATCGTGAACAGCTGGGGGCCCAGGACAGATCCCTGTGGTACCCCACTTGTTACTGCCTGCCATTCAGAAAATGAGCCGTTTATTCCAACTCTCTGTTTTCTATCTGACAGCCAGTTCCCTATCCACGCCAAAACTTTCCCCTTTATCCCATGAGCCTCAATTTTCCATGCTAATCTTTTATGTGGGACCTTATCGAAGGCCTTTTGGAAGTCCAGGTACACCACATCTACTGGCTCTCCCCCATCTATTCTACCAGTTACTCCCTCAAAAAATTCCAATAGATTAGTCAAGCACGATTTACCCTTTGTAAATCCATGTTGACTCTGTCCTATCCTGTCCCCATTTGCTAAGTGCTCCGCTATTTCATCCTTAATGATGGACTCCAGCATTTTGCCCACAACTGATGTAAGGCTTACAGGTCTGTAATTACCTGTTTTTTCCCTACCCCCCTTTTTGAATAGTGGGGTAACGTTAGCTACCCTCCAATCCATCGGCACTGTTCCCGAGTCTAATGAATTCTGAAAAATCATCCTTAGTGCATCCGCTATCTCTAGGGCCACCTCCTTCAGTACCCTAGGATGCATGTTATCAGGCCCTGGGGATTTGTCCACCTTCAATCCCTTTAGCTTCCTTAACACCATATCCTTAGAGATATTGATTTGCGTCAGTTCCTCCTTTGCCAATGTCCCTATTTTTCCCGATATCCCAGGGAGGTTTTTTGTGTCTTCCTTCGTAAAGACTGACCCAAAGTATGCATTTAGTTGATCTGCCATTTCCTTATTTCCCATTATATATTCCCCCGTATCTGACTGCAATGGACCAACTTTGGTTTTCACCAGTCTTTTCCTTTTGATATATTTATAAAAGCTTTTGGAGTTAGTTTTTATATTTTCCGCCAGCTTGTTTTCGTAAGCTATTTTGCCCCTCTTGATCATGCCCTTTGCCCTCCTTTGCTCTATCTTAAACTGTTCCCAATCTTCCGCTCTGGCGCTTTTTTTGGCTATTTTATACGCCCTATCTTTGGATTTTATGCTGTCTCTAATTTCCCCTGTTATCCACGGTTGAGTCACCTTTTTAGATTTCCTTTTATGCCAGATTGGTATAAACAATTTTTGCAATTTTGTCATTCTATCTTTAAATGTTTGCCATTGTTTATCTACCTCCAGTCCTCTCAGGAACGTTGTCCAATCAGACCTACTCAGTTCCCGTCTCATGGCATCATAATTCCCCTTGTTTAAATTCAGGACCTTAGTCTCTGAGTCAATTTCTTCGCTCTCCATTTCGAGTGAGAAATCGATCATCTCCCAGTTCGCCGCGCATCGCTGCATCCGACAGGTCACCGAAGCACTTTTCGCGAGGAGGCACCAATTCATCTCCTTCCCCATGACCCAACACAAGCAGGAGCAGCGTGCAGTCGGATTTGCCAGGATCGCGGCCTTCCCCATGGTGCAGGGCGCCATTGACTGCACGCATGTGGCTATGCGGGCACCTATCCACAATGCCGAGCAATACCGCAACCGGAAGGGCTACCATTCCCTAAATGTGCAGCTGGTGTGTGACCACAGGCAGCGCATCCTAGCTGTCAATGCCCGCTTCCCAGGAAGCAGCCACGATGCCTTTATCCTGCGCCAGACTACTGTGGCTGACATGTTCCAGGCACAGCCTCCACCAAGGGGATGGCTTATCGGGGACAAGGGCTACCCTTTGTGCACATGGCTCATGACCCCGCTCCGCGCGCCCAGGACCCCAGCGGAGCTGGCATGCAACGAAAGCCATCAAGCCACAAGGAACCTAATAGAGCAAACGATAGGTGTCCTCAAGCAACGGTTCCGTTGCCTGGATCGTTCGGGCGGGTCTCTTCAGTATTCGCCGGATAGAGTCTCCCAGTTCGTCGTGGTGTGCTGCATGCTCCACAACCTGGCTATCCGCAGGACTCAGGCACTGCCACCTGACATTGCCCCACCACCTCAGGAGGACGAGCAGGAGGACCCTGAGGAGGAGGAGCACCAGGCCAGGAGGGAGCGACAAGGTCCAAGGGCCGTCCGCCGGGGGCTTATTGCTCGACACTTCTAGGCCCCCTGTCAGGGAATGGCCTGGGCCACTGAACGCAGCTGAAGGCAGCCGCTCCGCAAGCCCTCAGCCGGTTAACCCAACAACCACTTGAAACATGACACCTGCACATGGTGAATAAATAAACATCTTTATTTCAAAAACTCAGGGCCCTTCCCACATGGAAGAGCAAAACAGAGAAGACCCCCAAAAAACAGTCACAAACTTCTGTCACTCCCAAAACCTGGGGAGGACTAACAAAACATCAACATCCAAATGGCCTTCCTCACTGGCCTAACAAAAACAAGCCCCCCCCACAACACAAACACCCCCATAAAACCAAACAACATAATGCCCCCCAGAACAGAAGCCCCCGCATCACCCAAACCCTCGCTCACCACACTCTATTCGGTGTGGCGAGAGGGCGAGTCCGTCGACAGCCGTCTTTTGCCCCAGCCCGTCCTGCTGCTGCGCCTCAAGCTGGGCCGTGAGGCTGTGGCGAGGCTGGGGGAAGGATCTTCAGGGCGACAAGGCGTCTCGCCAGATGCCCTTGGGGGTCGGCCTACACGAGGGCGGGCCCGGGAGGGGCCGGCTGGTGGCTGCTGCAGCTGTGGGTGGCCCTCTTCACTGCCTGCAGCAGCTCCTTGCAACCTGGCTGGGGGAGTGGCAGGCTCGCCTGCACCAATGGGGACAAGGTGGGTGATGCCAGGCGCGCGCTGCTCGCCAGACACACGTGCACTCGGGCGGCCTGGCTGGGGAGCAAGCGCGCCAAACTGTTGGTCGCCAGACCGGTGTGCGGCAGCAGGGCGGTGGCTGGCCTGGCGACGCCTCCGCGCCAGTGCGAGGGTGGCAGAAGTCAGTGCCCCAACTGCGCCGGCATGTGCCCGCATCTGCAGTGCCATTGTCTGCCCAGCACCTCTCAGCTGGCGACTGGCGTGCTGCGCTGCCTCGAGTTGTTGCACCCCCCTCTCATGCGCTGCCACAAGGAGGTCCACCCCCCTGGCGTGCGCTGCTGCGATTTGCTCCAGCCCCCTGGCCTGGGATTGGCCGAAAGCCACCACACTTTGTGCGAGGCTTTCGATGGCGTGAGGCATCTGTGCCACCACCTCCATGAATTCGACGTGCCGCCGCTCCGACGCCGCCGACATCTCGCCCAGGAGGCGCACCTCCTGGGCGACGTCCGAGTCCGGACTGGAGGGCGCCTCCCCCCTCTGGGCAGAAGGCTGGCGTGCTGCTGGAGCCTTGCCGCGTGCGGCCACGCCACTGGGAGCAGGTTCTGCCCTCCCCTCCACCGCCTCCCCCCTCTGGGCAGAAGGCTGGCGTGCCGCCGGAGCCTTGCCGTGTGCGTCCATGCCACTGGGACCAGTTTCGGGGCTCCCCTCCCCCGCCTCCCCCTGGCTCTCCGGCACGCCAGACGTCTCCCCTTCATTGCCATCTCCTGGAGCGGAGGAGGGTTCCCCCGAGGTGGCGCCTTCCTGCTGCTCCTCGACGTCCTCCTCCTCCGAGGGCCTGGCTGTGTGGGCTTCAGGGAGCCCCTCCTCCTCACCAGCTGAAAGCAGGAAGGCACAAGTGTAGCTTTAGAGTGAGGACAGGCCGACAGCGAGGGAGGTCGCACTGGTGCATTATGCGCATTTTTCAGCCAGTGGGGAAGGATGTAGATCTGATGCGCGAGGGCAAGGAGAGAGGTGCACCCGGTCCTGTCCTTACCAGTGGGTTCCAGTATAGGGTCTGCGTCGCCGAGCGCCACAGGCCCAGTCACCGGGTGACGCAGGAGTCGGGCCACCCTCTCTTCCAGAACCGTTAGCTCCTGGTAATCGCGAGGGCCTCCACCAGTGACACGCAGGCTCCTGGCGTTCCTCGCCAGCTTGGCCTGCAAGAGAAAGGAGGGCGTCTAAGTACAGTGTGGTGCCCCGTTGGTGTGTGTGAGTCCTCCCATGGTGGAATAGCTTGGACAGTGTGGTGCCCCGTTGCTGTGTGTGAGGCCTCCCATGGTGGAATAGCTTGGACAGTGTGGTGCCCTGTTGCTGTGTGTGAGGCCTCCCATGGTGGAATAGCTTGGACAGTGTGGTGCCCTGTTGCTGTGTGTGAGGCCTCCCATGGTGGAATAGCTTGGACAGTGTGATAAGTGCAGAAAGAGCTATTGATTAACATGCAAGTGCCATTGCAGCGGGAGGAGGGCTGGGCATTAGACCTTTGATGTCCCTTTGGCCCTAATGGGAGGTGCACATGCAAGGATGAGGGGGACACTGGAAAGGGTACTCACCTTGACCAGCCGACATAGGTCATTGTATTTCTTGCGGCACTGGTCCGCACTCCTGGGAACATCGGAGTTGGAGGAGACCCTCCGGGCAATTTTGGTCCAGGCCTCCCTGAACTTGCTCCTGGGAGCCTTCCTGCCACTAGCCGGGCACACGACCCATCTTCTCTTGCGTACCCCATGAAGGAGCACACCCAGCGCATGGTCAGAGAACCGCTGGGCTCTTTCACGGGCCCTCTCCATTACCTCCAGGCGTTGATTTGGGACACAACCAGTGCTGAGGCCTAGTTGCAGGGCTACAGCATGCAGGGCGTGGCTGCAGTCAAAGTTGACCCTTCCCCCTTTAAGAGCTGGCCGGCGTCAGGGTGTCTGCTGACACTCAGCACATGATCGCACCTGCGCTGCGCCCGGAATCGGCGTTATCAGGCCGCATCGCCGGATTAGCGCCTGAACACAGGGTTCCAACGCCTATTGCAGCGCTCGGCCAAAAAGTTGGCCAAATCTACTGAATTTCGGCGAGGTCGCCTGCACTTTCCGGCGGCCGCTAAATTTGCCGAGCGCCCGACTTTAGCGCCGCAAGAGCGTCCGAACTGAATTTCTAGGCCTATGACTCTATGGGCTAGATTTTCAGTCGCTTGCGCCAGCAGTTAGCGCCTTAAGAGAAGTGATTTCCGGGCGCTATGCGTGTAGCGCCCGGGCGCAGCGCAGTTTGCGCCCCGCCCCAAATTAAGTTGCCCGTTAGCGCCGGCGCAAAGTTTAGCGCCCGCCCGGATGCGCGCACAGAAAATGACGTCACATCCTCGTGCAACGCCCTTTGACCGCCCCGATTGCAAACTTCAGTCGGACCGCCCCATTGTGCGGCGGGCGGCCGGAGCGTTTGGAAAAAGGAACGCAACACAACCAGCGCGGGCCCCGGGGGGCGCTAATTAAAGGGAACGTCCTCTCCAGTATAAAGGCCAGCCTTTTTTCAGAAAACAGTCTTGTGCAACGCATTTCTGGAGACACAACAAGGAGGATAGCTAACTGGTTTCAAGCAGCAAGAGCCAGGTATTTTTGGACTCAGGCCATAGCGCTGCAAGTTGCCATTTGGAAATTAGACAGTTTGCCAGGATTTGATGGGGGCTGCATGGGGTGCCAACGCGGAGCTGCAGCGCCATGTCCGTAGGGCTCGCAGACGCTTTGTGAGAGGGGCAGCCCTGGCTAGAGGCAGAGGGGGCTACAGGCGTCGGCCACGTAGGCCTTACCCAGTCAGGCTATACCGCCAGCAGCGCTCCTACCTAAACATGAGTGCCGCGCGATGTGTTAGAAGGCTCCGATTCCGAAAGGAGGTGATTGCAGAGATCTGCCACCTGCTTCGCCGAGATCTGCGGCCAAAGCTCAGGTGCAGGACGTCTCTGTCGGTGGAAGTGAAGGTGACGGTGGCATTGAACTTCTATGCCACCGGCTCCTTCCAATACGCTGCTGGGGACATAGCAAACATCTCCCAGTATGGCGCGCATCGCTGCATCCGCCACGTGACCAAAGCACTGTTCAGAAGGAGAAGCCAATTCATCTCCTTCCCCATGGCCCTCGAGAGCCAGCATCAGCGCGCATTGGGATTTGCCAGACTTGGGGAATTCCCCTTGGTGCAGGGCGCCATTGACTGTACGCATGTGGCTTTGCGGGCCCCTCTGGAGCATGGCGAGCAGTATCGCAACAGGAAGGGCTACCATTCTCTGAATGTGCAGCTGGTATGTGACCACAAGCAGCGCATCATGGCAGTCAATGCCAGCTTCCCAGGCAGCAGCCACGATGCCTTTATCCTGCGGCAGAGTACTGTGCATGACATGTTCCAGGCACAGCCTCCCCCAAGAGGATGGCTCATCGGGGACAAAGGCTATCCTTTGTGCACCTGGCTCATGACCCCGCTCCGCGCGCCCAGGACCGCTGCTGAAGAGGCCTACAACGAGAGCCATCAAACCACCCGCAACATCATCGAGCTAACTATTAGGGTCCTCAAGCAGCGGTTCCGCTGCCTTGATCGCTCCGGAGGAGCTCTCCAGTATTCGCCGGACCGGGTCTCCCAATTTGTGGTGGTTTGCTGCATGCTATACAACCTGGCTATCCGCAGGACTCAGGCACTGCCACCTGACATTGGACCAGCACCTCAGGAGGAGGAGCAGGAGGAGCATGAGGAGGAGGAGGAGGAGGAGGAGCAGGAGTACGTTCCCAGGAGGGAGCGACCAGGGCCAAGGGCCGCACGACGCCACCTTATTACACGGTACTTCTAAGCCCCCTGTCAGGGAATGGCCAGGGGCCATGAGGGAAGATGAATGCAGCCGCTCCACAAGCCCTCAGCCGGCGAAGCCAACAAACACTAAGAAGAACAACCATGGAGACTGCATGAATAAAGATAATTTTTTATTGCACAAAAATGAAAAGCCCTTCCCACATGAATCCCCAAAAACAATAAACGGGCCCCACAAAAAGCCCAACAAACGACTCACTCCCACAAACTGGGGAGGAGTCACTCCACCTTTCTTCAAACCGGGCCTCAACGTCGGCCTAACGCAAAAAATAAGCCCTCCAAAAGCACAACCATGGGCAAAATAAAGATGGCCACCGCCATATTAAAGGAAAGCTGCCCACACCCTCTACTGAGTGGCCCGCGAGGGCGAGACCTTGGCCAGCCTTTTGCCTCCCCTGCCCGGCCTGCTGCTCCTTCGCAAGCTCTGCCCAGTGGCTGCTGCGAGGCTGGGGGAAGGCGCCTGAGGCTCAGATGCCCTTCCGCCAGATGCCGCTGGGGGGCGGCCTACACGGCGTTTGGGCCTCGAGGGGCCGTCTGCTGAGTGGCGCACCTGAGCCTGGCCACCATCAGCTGCAGCCGCTTGCCCTTGACGCCCCAATGGGGGAATGGCGGCGACGGATGGCGCAATGTGGGCCAGCTGGCGTCTGGGATGCGCTGGCTGGTGCTGTGGCGCAGTGGCACTCGGCCGGGCCCGCACTGCAGGATCCGCAGCAATCAGCCGAGGGGCGGCTTGCTGGGATGGTCCAGCGCGGCGGCTGCCCTGGCGATGCCTGCCTGAGACAGCGCGTGTGGCAGCAGTGAGTGCCCCTGTGGTCCTGGTGTGCGCGCGCATCACATCCGCCAGGGTCTTGACGGCATCAGTCAGCATGCGGCCACTCGCGGCAGTTGCTGCCCCGAACTCGCGCACACTGGTCGCCAGCAACTCGATGGCCTCAGGCATGCGCCCCACCACGCTCATGAGCTCCGTGTGGCGCCGGTCCGAGTCGTCGGCCATCTTATCCAGCTTCCGCACCTCCTCCGAAGTGAAGGTGTCCGGACTGGAGTCGCGACTCTCCCGCTGGGGAGGAGGGGGCCGAACTAGGGGACCCTTGCCGCGTTGGTGACGGCGAGTGTGCCGAGCAGCAGCACTCCCCTCTGATCCTTCCCCCCTTTGGGGGGAAGGCCGCGGGCCACGCGCACGGCTGCTGGGTGGCTGGATGCCACTGGTCCCAGAAGCTGCATTGCCCTGCGACAGTTCCTCCAGGCACTCGTCCAGTGAGGAGGTGTCAAGCATTTCCTCCTCTCCTGCGGGACGTGACTGTTCCCCCGAAGGTCCGGCTTGCTCCTCCTCCTCCTCCTGGTCAGAGGTGCTGTCACTGGCAGCTTCAGGGTCCTGGTCGTTACCAGCTGAAAGCAGGAATGCACAAGAGTAGCTTCAGAGTGAGGAGACGGCGTCAGCGAGGGAGTTAGGACTGGTGGGATTCAGCGCATTGGTGGGACAGTGGCAAAGGAGGTAGCTCGGATGGGCCAGTGCGACGCGAGAGGGCCAAAAGGCGAGGTCCTTACCATTGCCGGGCAGTGGAGGGTCGGATACACCGCACGCTGTGGGGACAATCACACGGGCTCCCATGAGCACACACACGCGCTCCTCCAGCCGAGTGAGCTTCTGCAGCTTGGCGCGGCCACCCCTGGCACGGGCCTGGCGATTAAACGCTACTTTAGCCTGCAAGAGAAAGGACGGGCTGTAAGTGCGCAGTGAAGCCCTGATGTAGTGTGCACTGCCTCCCATGGTGGAATAGCTTGGACAGAGTGAAGCCCTGATGTAGAGTGCACTGCCTCCCATGGTGGAATAGCTTGGACAGAGTGAAGCCCTGATGTACTGTGCACTGCCTCCCATGGTGGAATAGCTTGGACAGAGTGAAGCCCTGATGTAGAGTGCACTGCCTCCCATGGTGGAATAGCTTGGACAGAGTGAAGCCCTGATGTAATGTGCACTGCCTCCCATGGTGGAATAGCTTGGACAGAGTGAAGCCCTGATGTACTGTGCACTGCCTCCCATGGTGGAATAGCTTGGCCAAAGTGTAGAGTGCCAAATGGCCATTTGATGCTCATGACTGTCCCAATGCTGCTGGCTGAGGGCTGGCCAATAGGACTTTCAGCTCCCTTTGCCCATCATGTCAGGTGTACATGCAAGAATGAGGAGGAGACTGGAAAGGCTACTCACCTTCACAATCCTGGTCAGATCCTTGTATTTTTTACGACATTGTTTGTGGGTCCTGGGGGCATCGCCGGTGAACGTCACCCTCTGGGCGATCTGCTTCCAGGCTTTGGTGTAGTCATGGTGGGTTGGATTCCTCCCACTCTCTGGAAACAAGATCTTGCGCCTCACCTCCAGAGCTGTGACCATTATGTCCAGATCACCCTCTGAGAAGCGCAGGGCATGCTGACGGGCCTTCTCTGGCGTTGCCATGACTCCCTGGGGCTGAGCAGCAGTGTTGAGGCCTCTTTGCAAGGCTGCAGTGTGCAGGGCGTGGCAGCAGACCAATTCGCCCCTTCCTCCTTTAACAGCTGGTCGGCACCACGGGGTCTGCTGTCAGTGCAAAAATGACCGCACCCGCGCTGCGCCCCGCCTGGGCACTATCCCTCTGGACCACCGGCTTAGCGCCTAAAGGTAGGAGTGGAACGCCTCTTTTAGCACTCCACCACTCTCTTAGGGTAAAGCCACTGAATTTCCGGCAATGGGGCGCTACTTTGGGGCGGGCGCTAACTTCGGGCGGGCGCTAAGGTTAGCGCCCCAAAACTGTCTTTACTGAAAATCTAGCCCTATGACTCTATCGGCTGAAAATTCAGTAGCCTTAGCGCCTCATTTGAGGCGCTAGAGGGCCTTGCGCCGGAGTTATGGCCAGTAGTGAAATTCCCTGGGGCCCTAAATCGGCGTTGCTCCGGTAGCGCTGCGCCGGCACCGATGACGTCATCGGTGTGCGCAGCGTCCCGGTTGCCGTGGTAACCCACCCGAACTCCGAAATTGAGTTGCGGCCGCCTCGCCCGTGGCAGCCGCAACCAGCGTTTTGTCAGAGGTGCCTTACTGCAGTTAGCGCCGGCGCATTAAAGGCCCCGCGGCGGCCGGCCGCTTTCCCGCCGGCCGCCTGCCCGCAGCTCCCTCCCCGGACTTCTCTACCCGCCCCCCCCCGGAACAGATGCAAGCCCGGCACTTGTCCGAGGTGCCGGGCTCATTTTTAAGCAGATTTGCGCGGGCCGCGACCGGGTGCAGGCAGCTCCTCCTTAACGGAAGGAGGAGGCCTGCACTTCCCCAGCCTGCCGCACCGCATCGGGTGCCGCAGCGCCGGAATTGCGGCGCGAAACGGCAGTTAGCACCCTTTTCCAGGCGCTAAGACCCTTCAGTAGCGCCGGCAGCCGTTTGGGCGCGGCGCCACTGAATTTTTGGCGCGCGCAGGGGACTTAGCGCCGGCACTAATTTCCGGCGCTAAAGCCCTGGCTAAGCCAAAACCCAATTTCTAGGCCTATGACTCTAACTCTAGGGAATCCAATTTCAGGAAACAATGTAGCTACTGAAGGGTCTTTGCGGCGGTAAATCGGCGCTAACTGCCGTTTCGCGCCGCAATTCCGGCGCTGCGGCACCCGATGCGGTGCGGCAGGCTCGGGAAGTGCAGGCCTCCTCCTTCCCTTAAGGAGGAGCTGCCTGCACCCGATCGCGGCCCGCGAAAATCTTTTAAAAAATGAGCCCGGCACCTCGGACAAGTGCCGGGCTTGCTTCTGTTCCGGGGGGGGGCGGGGGGGGAAGTCCGGGGAGGGAGCTGCGGCCAGGCGGCCGGCGGGAAAGCGGCCGGCCGCCGCGGGGCCTTTAATGCGCCGGCGCAAAGACTCGTAAGACTCTGTTGCCAGAGTCTTAGTTGCGGCTGTCACGGGCGAGGCGGCCGCAACTGAATTTCGGCGCTGGGGCCCGTCTGCATGGCAACCGGGACGCTGCGCACACCGATGACGTCATCGGTGCCGGCGCAGCGCTACCGGTCTACCGCGGCGTAAGGGCCCCAGGCAATTTCGGCGCCGGCGCCAAATGCAGCGCTAGGCCCTCTAGCGCCGCAAAATCGGCGCTAAGGGCACTCAATTTCTAGGCCAATATCCCTGCAACCATCCTTGTACAACTTATCCCAGGAACCTTTCCAGCAAATCACATCCCAGGACACTTTCTAGTAAATCCCATCCCAGGAAACATTCTAGTAAACCTCATCACAGAAACAATTCTTTAAAAATCACATCCCAGGAATAATTCGAGTAAATCACATCCCAGGAACAATTTTTATAAATAACATCCCTGGAACCATTCTAGTAAATCTCATCCCAGGGACCTTTCTAGTAAATCACATCCCAGGAACCCTTCGAGTAAATCTCATCCCTGGAAACACTCTTGTAAATCACATCCCAGAACCATTCCAGTGATTCACAACCCAGGAACTATTCTAGTAAATCACATTCCTGGAACCATTCTAGTAAATCACATCCCTGGAAACATTCTAGTAAACTGCATCCCAGGAACAATTCCAGTAAACTTTATCCCAGGAACCATTCTAGGACATCACATCCCTGGACCCGTTCTAGTCAATCTAATCCTGGGAACAATTCTAGTAAACCACATCCCTGGAACCATTTTAGTAATTCGCACCCCAGGAACTATTCTAATAAATAAAATCCCTGGATCCATTCTAGTATATCACATCCCTGGAATCATTCCAGTACATCTCATCCCAGGAAACTTTCTAGTAAATCACATCCCAGGAACCATTCTAGTAAATCTCATACCAGGAACCATTCCAGTAAATCTCGTCCCAGGAAACATTCTATTAAATCACATCCCAGGAACTATTCTAGTACATCACATCCCAGGAACCATTCCAGTAAACCTTAACCCAGGAACCATTCCAGTAAATCACATCCCAGGAACAATTCTAGTAAATCACATCCCTGGAACCATTCTAGTAAATCACTTCCCACAAACTATTCCAGTAAATCACATCCCAGGAACCATTCCACTAAAACACATCCCAGGAACAATTCTAGGAAAACACATCCCAGGAACCATTCTAGTAAATGTTATCTCAGGAACAATTCTAGTATATCACATCCCTGGAACCATTCTAGTAAATCTAATCCCGGGAACAATTCTAGTAAATCACATCCCTGGAACCATTCTAATAAATCTAATCCCGGGAATCATTCAAGTAAATCACATCCCTGGAACCATTCTAGGAAATCACATCCCAGGATCAATTGTAGTAAATGTTATCTCAGGAACAATTGTAGTATATCACATCCCAGGAACCATTCTAGGACATCACATCCCTGGAAACATTCTAGTAAATCACATCATAGGAACAATTCTAGTAAATCACATCCCAGGAACAATTCTAGTAAATCACAACCCAGGAACCATTCTAGTAAAGCCCATCCCTGGAACAATTCTAGTCAATCACTTCCCATGAACTATTCTCGTAAATGACAACCCTGGAACCATTCTACTAAAACACATCCCAGGAACAATTCTAGTAAGAACATAAGAACATAAGAAATAGGAGCAGGAGTAGGCCAATCGGCCCCTCGAGCCTGCTCCGCCATTCAATAAGATCATGGCTGATCTGATCCTAACCGCCAATCTACTATCACAGAACCATCTCCTGAATCTAACAGAATTAGACACACGAAATAGGAGCAGGATCAGGCTACACAGCCCCTGGGCCCACTCCGCTACCCACAGGGCCATGTCCGATCCGAACCTAGACTCATGTCCAAATTCCTGCCCGCTCCCCGTAACCCTTAATTCCCTTTACTTCTAGGAAACTGTCTATTTCTGTTTAAAATTTATGTAATGATGTAGCTTCGGCAGCTTTTTGGGGCAGCATATTCCATGGACCTACCACCCTCTGAGTGAAGTAGTTCCTCCTCATCTCAGTTTTGAAAGAGCAGCCCCTTATTCTAAGACTATGCCCCCTTGTTCTAGTTTCACCCATCATCGGGAACATCTTCCCCACATCCACCCGATAAAATTCCTGCTTTAGGAGATAAAAGCCTCGAAGTTGCTGTTGGTGCGCAATGGATGGGGCATAGTGATGTTTCTGTGATAGCAGATTGGCGGTTAGGATCAGATCAGCCATGATCTTATTGAATGGCGGAGCAGGCTCGAGGGGCCGATTGGCCTACTCCTGCTCCTATTTCTTATGTTCTTATGTTCTAAATCCCAGGAACCATTCTAGTAAATCACTTCAAATGAACAATTCTAGGAAATCACATCCCGGGAACAATTCTAGGGAATCACATCCCGGGAACAAGTCCAGGCAATCACATCCCGGGAACAATTCTAGTAAATCACATCCCTGGAACAATTCTGGGAAAACACATCCCAGGAACAATTCTAGGAAATCACATCCCAGGAACAATTCTGGGAAAACACATCCCAGGAACAATTCTAGGAAATCACATCCCAGGAACAATTCTGGGAAAACACATCCCAGGAACAATTTTAGGAAATCACATCACAGGAACAATTCTGGGAAAACACATCCCAGGAACAATTCTAGTAAATCACATCCCAGGAAACTTTCTAGTAAATCTCATCCCAGGAAACTTTCTAGTAAATCACATCTCAGGAACAATTCCAGTAAATCACATCCCTGGAACCATTCTATTAAATCACATCCATGGAACCATTCTAGTAAATCTCATCCCTGGAACAATTCCAGGGAATCACATCTCAAGAACCATTCTAGTAAATAACATCCCTGGAACCATTCTAGTAAATCGCATCCCAGGAAACTTTCCAGTAAATCACATCCCAGGAACCATTCTAGTAAATCTCATCTGAGGAACCATTCCAGTAAATCTTATCCCAGGAACCATTCTAGTATATCACTTCCCAGGAACCATTCTAGTAATTCTCATCCCTGGAAGCATTCTAGTAAATGTCATCACATGAACAATTCTGGTATATCACATCCCTGGAAAAACTCTTGTAAATCACATCCCAGAACCATTCCAGTGATTCACAACCCAGGAACTACTCTAGTAAATCACATTCCTGTTACCATTCTAGTAAATCACATCCCTGGAACCATTCTAGTAAATCACATCCCTGGAAACATTCTAGTAAATCGCATCCCAGGAACCATTCTAGTAAATCTCATCCCAGGAACCATTCCAGTAAACTTTATCCCAGGAACCATTCTAGGACATCACATCCCAGCAACCATTCTAGTAAATCTCATTCCTGGACCTGTTCTAGAAAATCTAATCCTGGGAACAATTCTAGTAAATCACACCCCTGGAAACATTCTAGTAAATCGCATCCCAGGAACCATTCTAGTAAATCTCATCCCAGGAACCATTCTAGTAAACTTTATCCCAGGAACCATTCTAGGACATCACATCCCAGCAACCATTCTAGTAAATCTCATCCCTGGACCTGTTCTACAAAACCTAATCCTGGGAACAATTCTTGTAAATCACATCCCAGGAGCCATTTCAGTAATTCACACCCCAGGAACTACTCTAACAAATAAAATCCCTGGATTCATTCTAGTAAACCACATCCCTGGAACCATTCCAGTACATCTCATCCCAGGAATCTTTCTAGTAAATCAAATAACAGGAATCATTCTAGTAAATCTCATCCCAGGAAACATTCTAGTAAATCACATCCCAGGAACCATACTAGCAAATCTCATCCCAGGAACTATTCCAGTAAAACTTCACCAAGGAACCATTCTAGGACATTCCATCCCTGGAACAATTCTAGTGAATCACTTCCGATGATCTATTCTAGTATATGACATCCCTGGAACCATTCTATTAAATCACATCCCAGGAACAGTTCTAGGAAATCACATCCCAGAAAGCATTCTAGTAAATCTCATCCCAGGAACCATTCTAGTAAATCTCATCCCTGGAACCATTCAAGTAAATCTAATCCCGGGAACAATTCTAGTAAATCACATCCTGGAACCATTCAAGTAAATCACATCCCTGGAACCATTCTAGTAAATCACATGCCAGGAACAATTCTAGTAAATCACATCCATCGGAACCATTCTAGTAAATCACATCCCTGGAACAATTGTAGTAAATCACATCCTAGGACCAATTCTAGTAACTCACATCCCTGGAACCATTCTAATAAAACAAATCCCTGGAACAATTCTAGTAAATCACATCCCAGGACCAATTCTAGTAAATCACATCCCTGGAACCATTCTAATAGATCCCATTCCCGGAGCCATTCTAATAAATCTCATCCATGGAACCATTCTAGTAAATCACATCACTGGAACTATTCTAGTAAATCACATCCCTGGAACCCTTCTAGGGAATCACATCTCAGGAACCATTCTAGTAAATAACATCCCTGGAATCATTCTAGTAAATATCAACCCAGGAAGCTTTCTAGTAAATCACATCCCTGGAACCATTCTAGTAAATCTCATCCCAGGAACCTTTCTGGTAAATCACATCCCAAGAACCATTCTACTAAATCACATCCCTGGAACCATTCTAGTAATTCTCATCCCAGGAAACATTCTAGTAAATCACATTCCAGGAACCATTCCAGTAAACCTTAACCCAGGAACCATTCTAGGACATCCCATCCCTGGAACAATTCTAGTGAATCACTTCCGATGATCTATTCTAGTAAACAACATCCCTGGAACTATTCTAGTAAATCATGTCCCTGGAACCATTCTAGTAAATCTCATCACAGGAACAATTCTTGTAAATCACATCCCAGGAACCATTTCAGTAATTCGCACCCCAGGAACTGCTCTAACAAATAAAATCCCTGGATCCATTCTAGTAAACCGCATCCCTGGGACCATTCCAGTATATCTCATCCCAGGAATCTTTCTAGTAAATCAAATACCAGGAACCACACCAGTAAATCTCAACCCAGGAACCATTCCAGTAAAACTTAACCCAGGAACCATTCTAGGACATTCCATCTCTGGAACAATTCTAGTGAATCACTTCCGATGATCTATTCTAGTAAATGACATCCCTGGAACTATTCTAGTCAATCACATCCCAGGAACGACTGTAGTAAATCGCATCCCAGAAAGCATTCTAGTAAATCTCATCCCAGGAACCATTCTAGTAAATCTCATCCCTTGAACCATTCTAGTAAATCTCATCACAGCAACCATTCTAGGTAATCACATCCCAGGAACAATTCTAGTAAATCACATCCCTTCAGAACCTTCTAGTAAATCACATCCCTGGAACAATTGTAGTAAATCACATCCCAGGACCAATTCTAGTAAATCACATCCTGGAACCATTCTAATAAAACACATCCCAAGAATAATTCTAGTGAATCACATCCCAGTACCAATTCTAGTAAATCACATCCCTGGATCCATTCTAGTAGATCCCATCCCCGGAACCATTCTAATAAATCTCATCCTTGGAACCATTCTAGTAAATCACATCCCTGGAACTATTCTAGTAAATCACATCCCTGGAACCATTCTAGGGAATCACATCTCAGGAACCATTCTAGTAAATAACATCCCTGGAACCATTCTAGTAAATTTCAGCCCAGGAAGCTTTCTAGTAAATCACATCCCTGGAACCATTCTAGTAAATCTGTTCCCAGGAACCTTTCTAGTAAATCACATCCCAGGAACCATTCTAGTAAATCACATCCCTGGAACTCTTCTAGCAAATCACATCCCTGGAACCATTCTAGAAAATCACATCCCTGGAACCATTCTAGTGAATCTCTTCCCAGGAACCTTTCTAGTAAATCACATCCCAGGAACCTTTCTGGTAAATCACATCCCAAGAACCATTCTAGTGAATCTCTTCCCAGGAACCTTTCTAGTAAATCTCATCCCAGGAACCTTTCTGGTAAATCACATCCCAAGAACCATTCTAGTAAATCACATCCCTGGAACCATTCGAGTAATTCTCATCCCAGGAAACATTCTAGTAAATCACATTCCAGGAACCATTCCAGTAAACCTTAACCCAGGAACCATTCTAGGACATCCCATCCCTGGAACAATTCTAGTAAATCACTTCCGATGATCTATTCTAGTAAATGACATCCCTGGAACTATTCTAGTAAATCACATCCCAGGAACGACTGTAGTAAATCACATCTCTGGAACCATTCTAGTAAATTTCATCGCAGGAACAATTCTAGTGAATCACATCTCAGGAACCATTCTAGTAAATCGCATCCCAGAAAGCATTCTAGTAAATCTCATCCCAGGAACCATTCTAGTAAATCTCATCCCTTGAACCATTCTAGTAAATCTCATCACAGCAACCATTCTAGGTAATCACATCCCAGGAATAATTCTAGTAAATCACATCCCTTCAGAACCTTCTAGTAAATCACATCCCTGGAACAATTGTAGTAAATCACATCCCAGGACCAATTCTAGTAAATCACATCCTGGAACCATTCTAATAAAACACATCCCAAGAATAATTCTAGTGAATCACATCCCAGTACCAATTCTAGTAAATCACATCCCTGGAACCATTCTAGTAGATCCCATCCCCGGAACCATTCTAATAAATCTCATCCTTGGAACCATTCTAGTAAATCACATCCCTGGAACTATTCTAGTAAATCACATCCCTGGAACCATTCTAGGGAATCACATCTCAGGAACCATTCTAGTAAATAACATCCCTGGAACCATTCTAGTAAATTTCAGCCCAGGAAGCTTTCTAGTAAATCACATCCCTGGAACCATTCTAGTGAATCTCTTCCCAGGAACCTTTCTAGTAAATCTCATCCCAGGAACCTTTCTGGTAAATCACATCCCAAGAACCATTCTAGTAAATCACATCCCTGGAACCATTCTAGTAATTCTCATCCCAGGAAACATTCTAGTAAATCACATTCCAGGAACCATTCCAGTAAACCTTAACCCAGGAACCATTCTAGGACATCCCATCCCTGGAACAATTCTAGTGAATCACTTCCGATGATCTATTCTAGGAAACAACATCCCTGGAACTATTCTAGTAAATCATGTCCCTGGAACCATTCTAGTAAATCTCATCACAGGAACAATTCTTGTAAATCACATCCCAGGAACCATTTCAGTAATTCGCACCCCAGGAACTACTCTAACAAATAAAATCCCTGGATCCATTCTAGTAAACCACATCCCTGGGACCATTCCAGTATATCTCATCCCAGGAATCTTTCTAGTAAATCAAATACCAGGAACCACACCAGTAAATCTCATCCCAGGAACCATTCCAGTAAAACTTAACCCAGGAACCATTCTAGGACGTTCCATCTCTGGAACAATTTTAGTGAATCACTTCCGATGATCTATTCTAGTAAATGACATCCCTGGAACTATTCTAGTCAATCACATCCCTGGAACCATTCTAGGGAATCACATCTCAGGAACCATTCTAGTAAATAACATCCCTGGAACCATTCTAGTAAATATCAGCCCAGGAAGCTTTCTAGTAAATCACATCCCTGGAACCATTCTAGTAAATCTCTTCCCAGGAACCTTTCTAGTAAATCACATCCCTGGAACTCTTCTAGCAAATCACATCCCTGGAACCATTCTAGAAAATCACATCCCTGGAACCATTCTAGTGAATCTCTTCCCAGGAACCTTTCTAGTAAATCACATCCCAGGAACCACTCTAGTAAATCACATCCCTGGAAGCATTCTAGTAAATCTCATCACATGAAAATTTCTTGTATATCACATCCCTGGAAACACTCTTGTAAATCACATCCCGGAACCATTCCAGTAATTCACAGCCCAGGAACTATTCCAGTAAATCACATTCCTGGAACCATTCCAGTAAATCACATCCCAGGAACCATTCTAGTAAATCACATCCCTGGAAACATTCCAGTAAATCTCATCCCTGGACCCGTTCTAGTAAATCTAATCCTGGGAACAATTCTAGTAAACCAAATGCCAGGAATCATTCTAGTAAATCTCATCCCCGGAAACATTCTAGTAAATCACATTCCAGGAACCATTCCAGTAAACCATAACCCAGGAACCATTCTAGGACATCCCATCCCTGGAACAATTCTAGTGAATCACTTCCGATGATCTATTTTGGTAAATGACATCCCTGGAACCATTCTATTAAATCACATCCCAGGAACAATTCTAGGCAATCACATCCCAGGAACAATTCTAGTAAATCTCCTCCCAGGAACCATTCTAGTAAATCTCCTCCCAGGAACCATTCGAGTAAATAACATCCCAGGAACCATTCTCATAAAACTTATCCCTAGAATCATTCTAGTAAATCTCATCCCTGGAATCATTCTAGTAATTCACATCCGTGGAAGCATTTTAGTAACTTTTATCCCAGGAATGTACTTCTAAAACACATCCCAGGAATCATTCTAGTAAATCACATCCCAGGAACCATTCTCGTAAAACTTATCCCTAGAATCATTCTAGTAACTCACATCCCTGGAACCATTCTTGTAAATCACACCCCTGGAACCATTCTAGTAAATCGCATCACTGGAACCATTCTAGTAAATCACATCCCAGGAACCATTCTAGTAAATCTCATCCCAGGAACCATTCCAGTAAATCTCATCCCTGGGCCCGTTCTAGTAAATCTAATCCTGGGAGCAAATCTAGTAAACCACATCCCTGGAACCATTTCAGTAATTCGCACCCCAGGAACTATTCCATTAAATAAAATCCCTGGATCCATTCTAGTAAATCACATCCCTCGAACCATTCTAGTATATCTCATCCCAGGAACCTTTCTAGTAAATCAAATACCAGGAATCATCCCAGTAAATCTCATTCCAGGAAACATTCTAGTAAATCGCATCCCAGGAACCATTCTAGTAAATCTCATCCCAGGAACCATTCCAGTAAATCTCATCCCTGGGCCCGTTCTAGTAAATCTAATCCTGGGAGCAAATCTAGTAAACCACATCCCTGGAACCATTTCAGTAATTCGCACCCCAGGAACTATTCCATTAAATAAAATCCCTGGATCCATTCTAGTAAATCACATCCCTCGAACCATTCTAGTATATCTCATCCCAGGAACCTTTCTAGTAAATCAAATACCAGGAATCATCCCAGTAAATCTCATTCCAGGAAACATTCTAGTAAATCACATCCCAGGAACCATTCTAGCAAATCTCATCCCAGGAAACATTCCAGTAAACCTTAACCCAGGAACCATTCTAGGACATCCCATCCCTTGAACAATTCTAGTGAATCACTTCCAATGATCTATTTTAGTAAATGACATCCCTGGAACCATTCTATTAAATCACATCCCAGGAACAATTCTAGGAAATCACATCTCAGGAACAATTCTTGCAAATCTCATCACAGGAACAGTTCCAGTAAATCACATCCCTGGACCCATGCTAGTAAATTACTTCCCAGGAAAAATTCTAGTAAATTACATCCCTGGAAACATTCTAGTAAATCACATCCCAGGAACAGTTCTAGTAAATCACATCCCAGGAACAATTCCTGTAAATCACATCCCTGGAACCATTCCAGTAAATCACATCCCAGGAACCATTCTAGTAAATCACATCCCTGGAAACATTCTAGTAAATCACATCCCAGGAATAATTCTAGGAAATCACATCTCAGGAACAATTCTAGCAAATCTCATCACAGGAACAATTCTAGTATATCACATCACTGGAACCATGCTAGTAAATTACTTCCCAGGAACAATTCTAGTAAATCACATCCCAGGAACCATTCCAGTGAATCACATCCCAGGAACCATTCTAGTAAATCACATCCCAGGAACCATTCTAGTAAATCTCAGCCCTGGAACCGTTCTAGTAAATGTCATCCCAGGAACAATTCTAGGGAATCATATCTCAGGAACAATTCTAGTAAATCACATCCCTGGAACAATTCTAGTAAATCACATCCCAGGAACAATTCTAGTAAATCACATCCGTGGAACCATTCCAGTAAATCACATCCCAGGAACCATTCTAGTAAATCACATCCCTGGAACCATTCTAGTAAATCTAATCCTGGGAACAATTCTAGTAAATCACATCCCTGGAACCATTCTAGTAAATCTCATCCCAGGAACAATTCTAGGGAATATCATCTCAGGAACCATTCTAGTAAATATCATCCCAGGAACCATTCTAGTATATCACATCACAGGAGCCATTCTAGTAAATCTCATCACAGGAACAATTCTTGTAAATCACATCCCGGGAACCATTCCAGTAATTCACAACCCGGAAACTATTCTAGTAAATCACATTCCCGGAACCATTCTAGTAAATCGCATCACAGGAACCATTCTAGTAAATCTCATCCCTGGAACCATTCTAGTAAATCACATTCCTGGGGATATTCTAGTAAATCACATCCCAGGAACAAATCTAGTATATCACATCCCTGGAAACATTCTAGCAAATGACATCCCTGGAACCATTCTATTAAATTAGATCTCAGGAACAATTCTAGGAAATCTCAGCACAGCAACAATTCTAGTATATCACATCCGTGGAACCATTCTAGTAAATCTCATCATAGCAACAATTCTAGTAAATCACTTCCCAGCAACAATTCTATTAAATTACATCCCTGGAACCATTCTAGTAAATCACATCCCAGGAACAATTCTAGTAAATCACATCCCAGGAACAATTCTAGTAAATCACATCCCTGGAACCATTCTAGTAAATCACATCCCTGGAACCATTCGAGTGAATCTCATCCCAGCAACAATTGTAGGGAATCACATCTCAGGAAACATTCTAGTAAATCACATCCCTGGAACCATTCTAGTAAATATAATCCCAGGAATCTTTCTAGCAAATCACATCCCTGGAACCATTCTAGTAAACCTCATCCCAGGAAGCTTTCTTGTAAATCACATCCCTGGAACCATTCTAGTAAATATAATCCCAGGAATCTTTCTAGCAAATCACATCCCTGGAACCATTCTAGTAAACCTCATCCCAGGAAGCTTTCTAGTAAATCGCATCCCAGGAACCATTCTAGTAAATCTCATCCCAGGAACCATTCCATTAGACCTTATCCCAGGAACCATTCTAGGAAATCATATCCGAGGAACCATTCTTGTAAATCACATCCCAGGAACCATTCTAGTACATCTCATCCCAGGAACCATTCTAGTAAATCACATCCCAGGAAACATTCTAGTAAAGCGCATTCTAGTAAATCTCATCCCAGGAACCATTCCAGTAAATCTCATTCCTGGACCCGTTCTAGTAAATCTAATCCTGGGAACAATTCTAGTAAACCACATCCCTGGAACAATTCGAGTAAATCATGTCCCTGGAACCATTCTAGTAAATCTCATCACAGGAACAATTCTTGTAAAGCACATCCCAGGAACCATTTCAGTAATTCGCAACCCAGGAACTATTCTAATAAATAAAATCCCTGGATCCATTCTAGTAAATCTCATCCCTGGAACCATTCTAGTACATCTCATCCCAGGAACCTTTCTAGTAAATCAAATACCAGGAATCATTGCTGTAAATCTCATCCCAGGAAACATTCTAGTAAATCACATCCAAGGAACCATTTTAGCAACTCTCATTCCAGGAACCATTCCAGTAAACCTTAACCCAGGAACCATTCTAGGACATCCCATCCCTGGAACAATTCCAGTGAATCACTTCCGATGATCTATTCTAGTAAATGACATCCCTGGAACCATTATAGAAAATCACATCTCAGGAACAATTGCAGCAAATCTCATCACAGGAACAATTCTAGTATATCACATCACTGGAACCATTCTAGTAAATCTCATCCCAGGAACAATTCTAGTAAATCACATTCTTGGAACCATGCTAGTAAATTACTTCCCAGGAACAATTCTAGTAAATTACATCCCTGGAACCATTCTAGTAAATCACATCCCTGGAACCATTCTAGTAAATCTCATCCCAGGAACAATTCTAGGGAATCTCATCTCAGGAACTATTCTGGTAAATCACCTCCCTGGAACCATTCTAGTAAATATCATCCCAGGAACCATTATAGTATATCACATCACAGGAACCATTCTAATAAATCTCATCACAGGAACAATTCTTGTAAATCACATCCCAGGAACCATTCCAGTAATTCACAACCCGGAAACTATTCTAGTAAATCACATTCCAGGAACCATTCTAGTAAATCGCATCACAGGAACCATTCTAGTAAACCTCATCCCTGGAACCATTCTAGTAAATATCATCCCTGGGGATATTCTAGTAAATCACATCCCAGGAACAATTCTAGTATATCACATCCCTGGAAACACTCTAGTAAATGACATCGCTGGAACCATTCTATTAAATCACATCTCAGGAACAATTCTAGGAAATCTCATCACAGGAACAATTCTGGTATATCACATCCCTGGAAACACTCTAGTAAATGACATCGCTGGAACCATTCTGTTAAATCACATCTCAGGAACAATTCTAGGAAATCTCATCACAGGAACAATTCTAGTATATCACATCCCTGGAACCATTCTAGTAAATCTCATCACAGCAACAACTCTAGTAAATCACATCGCAGGAACAATTGTAGTAAATCACATCCCAGGAACAATTCTAGTAAATCACATCCCTGAAACCATGCTAGTAAATCACTTCCCAGAAACAATTCTAGTAAATTACATCCCTGGAACCATTCTAGTAAATCACATCCCAGGAACAATTCTAGTAAATCACATCCCTGGAACAATTCTAGTAAATAACATCCCTGGAACCATTCTAGTAAATCACATCCCTGAAACCATGCTAGTAAATCACTTCCCAGAAACAATTCTAGTAAATTACATCCCTGGAACCATTCTAGTAAATCTCATCCCAGGAACAATTGTAGGGAATCACATCCCAGGAACAATTCTAGTATATCACATCCCTGGAAACACTCTAGTAAATGACATCCCTGGAACCATTCTATTAAATCACATCTCAGGAACAATTCTAGGAAATCTCATCACAGGAACAATTCTATTATATCACATCCCTGGAACCATTCTAGTAAATCTCATCTCAGCAACAACTTGAAATAAAGAGTAGATTGCCTTTCAAAAGCTAGGCTTTATTAACCTTAAAAAACCAACAAGTACATGTTGAGCACCCAGTCTCAACCACTGTAGAAAACTAAATTTAAGATGGCCACCACAGGTCACATGGAATCAACTAACCAATAAGTTTACAGCATATATCTCAAGGCAGGAAAACAGGCAACCAATTACAATGCTTCTTATAAAACAAGAATAATCACCACATTCACCCCTCCATTTAAAATATACTTCAACCTAGGTAGCCTTTACAGTTTACAATTAGTTATTTATGACTAGAGCAATACATGTATAATGCCTTCAACAATTTTAAAGTTTTACTGTTAATTTATTAATTATTTTAAAAGTCCATTTTTAATCGGTTGACCGGATATCTTGTTCGTGTCAACCTTCTTAGCCTTGATGGAGTTCCTTGCCCTCCCACACCAGGAGACACAGAAATATCTTCTGCAGGGAGGCTATCAATATCCCAATTATCAACGGTTTCCGGATTGGAAGTCCCATTAGAAGGTAGACTGGGAGGGTCATGAACATCCATCGGGGACAGACTAAGAGAATTGTAAGTGTCTGCAATAGGATTGGAAATGTTCGTAGTATCTGTGACGACATCAACATTATCTGAATTATGGCTATTGTTAATGTCCTCAGGAGAGGGCTGGCCACCACAAGAAGCTAAGGGCTAGATTTTCAGTATAGGCAGTTTTGGGGCGCTAACCTTAGCGCCCGCCCGAAGTTAGCGCCCGCCCCAAAGTAGCGCCCCGTTGCCGGGAATTCAGTGGCTTCGCCCTAAGAGGTTGGTGGAGCGCTAAAAGAGGCGTTCCACTACTCTCTTTAGGCGCTAAGCCGGCGGTCCAGAGGGATAGCGCCCAGGCGGGGCGCAGCACGGGTGCGGTCATTTTTGCACTGACAGCAGACCCCGTGGTGCCGACCAGCTCTTAAAGGGGGAAGGGACGAATTGGTCTGCTGCCACGCCCTGCACACTGCAGCCTTGCAAAGAGGCCTCAACACTACTGCTCAGCCCCAGGGAGTCATGGCAACGCCAGAGAAGGCCCGTCAGCGTGCCCTGCGCTTCTCAGAGGGTGATCTGGACATAATGGTCACAGCTCTGGAGGTGAGGCGCAAGATCTTGTTTCCAGAGAGTGGGAGGAATCCAACCCACCACGACTACACCAAAGCCTGGAAGCAGATCGCCCAGAGGGTGACGTTCACCGGCGAGGCCCCCAGGACCCACACACAATGCCGTAAGAAATACAACGATCTGACCAGGATTGTGAGGGTGAGTAGCCTTTCCAGTCTCCTCCTCATTCTTGCATGTACACCTGACATGATGGGCAAAGGGACCTGAAAGTCCTTTTGGCCAGCCCTCAGCCAGCAGCATTGGGACAGTCATGAGCATCAAATGGCCATTCGGCACTCTACACTTTGGCCCAGCTATTCCACCATGGGAGGCAGTGGACAGTACATCAGGGCTTCACTCTGTCCAAGCTATTCCACCATGGGAGGCAGTGCACACTACATCAGGGCTTCACTCTGTCCAAGCTATTCCACCATGGGAGGCAGTGCACACTACATCAGGGCTTCACTCTGTCCAAGCTATTCCACCATGGGAGGCAGTGCACACTACATCAGGGCTTCACTCTGTCCAAGCTATTCCACCATGGGAGGCAGTGCACACTACATCAGGGCTTCACTCTGTCCAAGCTATTCCACCATGGGAGGCAGTGCACACTACATCAGGGCTTCACTGCGCACTTACAGCCCGTCCTTTCTCTTGCAGGCTAAAGTAGCGTTTAATCGCCAGGCCCGTGCCAGGGGTGGCCGCGCCAAGCTGCAGAAGCTCACTCGGCTGGAGGAGCGCGTGTGTGTGCTCATGGGAGCCCGTGTGATTGTCCCCACAGCGTGCGGTGTATCCGACCCTCCACTGCCCGGCAATGGTAAGGACCTCGCCTTTTGGCCCTCTCGCGTCGCACTGGCCCATCCGAGCTACCTCCTTTGCCACTGTCCCACCAATGCGCTGAATCCCACCAGTCCTAACTCCCTCGCTGACGCCGTCTCCTCACTCTGAAGCTACTCTTGTGCATTCCTGCTTTCAGCTGGTGACGACCAGGACCCTGAGGCTGCCAGTGACAGCACCTCCAACCAGGAGGAGGAGGAGGAGCAAGCCGGACCTTCGGGGGAACAGTCACGTCCCGCAGGAGAGGAGGAAATGCTCGACACCTCCTCACTGGACGAGTGCCTGGAGGAACTGTCGCAGGGCAATGCAGCTTCTGGGACCAGTGGCGTCCAGCCACCCAGCAGCCGTGCGCGTGGCCCGCGGCCTTCCCCCCAAAGGGGGGAAGGATCAGAGGGGAGTGCTGCTGCTCGGCACACTCGCCGTCACCAACGCGGCAAGGGTCCCCTAGTTCGGCCCCTCCTCCCCAGCGGGAGAGTCGCGACTCCAGTCCGGACACCTTCACTTCGGAGGAGGTGCGGAAGCTCGATCAGATGGCCGATGACTCGGACCGGCGCCACACGGAGCTCATGAGCGTGGTGGGGCGCATGCCTGAGGCCATCGAGTCGCTGGCGACCAGTGTGCGCGAGTTCGGGGCAGCAACTGCCGCGACTGGCCGCATGCTAACTGATGCCGTCAAGACCCTGGCGGATGTGATGCGCGCGCACACCAGGACCACAGGGCCACTCACTGCTGCCACACGCGCTGTCTCAGGCAGGCATCGCCAGGGCAGGCGCCGCGCTGGACCATCCCAGCAAGCTGGCCGTCGGCTGATTGCTGCGGATCCTGCAGTGCGGGCCCGGCCGAGTGCCACCGCGCCACAGCACCAGCCAGCGCATCCCAGACGCCAGCTGGCCCACATTGCGCCATCCGTCGCCGCCATTCCCCCTCTGGGGCGTCAAGGGCAAGCGGCTGCAGCTGATGGTGGCCAGGCTCAGGTGCGCCACTCAGGAGACGGCCCCTCGAGGCCCAAACGCCGTGTAGGCCGCCCCCCAGCGGCATCTGGCGGAAGGGCGTCTGAGCCTCAGGCGCCTTCCCCCAGCCTCGCAGCAGCCACTGGGCAGAGCTTGCGAAGGAGCAGCAGGCAGGGCAGGGGAGGCAAAATGCTGGCCAAGGTCTCGCCCTCGCGGGCCACTCAGTAGAGGGTGTGGCCAGCTTTCCTTTAATATGGCGGTGGCCATCTTTATTTTGCCCATGGTTTGCTTTTGGAGGGCTTTTTTTTTGCGTTAGGCCGACGTTGAGGCCCGGTTTCAATAAAGGTGGAGTGGCTCCTCCCCAGTTTGTGGGAGTGAGTCGTTTGTTGGGCTTTTTGTGGGGCCCGTTTATTGTTTTTGGGGATTCATGTGGGAAGGGCTTTTCATTTTTTTTTAATAAAAAATTATCTTTATTCATGCAGTCTCCATGGTTGTTCTTCTTAGTGTTTGTTGGCTTCGCCGGCTGAGGGCTTGCGGAGCGGCTGCATTCATCTTCCCTCATGGCCCCTGGCCTTTCCCTGACAGGGGGCTTAGAAGTACCGTGTAATAAGGTGGCGTCGTGCGGCCCTTGGCCCTGGTCGCTCCCTCCTGGGAACGTACTCCTGCTCCTCCTCCTCCTCCTCCTCCTCCTCCTCATGCTCCTCCTGCTCCTCCTCCTGAGGTGCTGGTCCAACGTCAGGTGGCAGTGCCTGAGTCCTGCGGATAGCCAGGTTGTGTAGCATGCAGCAAACCACCACAAATTGGGAGACCCGGTCCGGCGAATACTGGAGAGCTCCTCCGGAGCGATCAAGGCAGCGGAACCGCTGCTTGAGGACCCCAATAGTTAGCTCGATGATGTTGCGGGTGGTTTGATGGCTCTCGTTGTAGGCCTCTTCAGCAGCGGTCCTGGGCGCGCGGAGCGGGGTCATGAGCCAGGTGCACAAAGGATAGCCTTTGTCCCCGAGTAGCCATCCTCTTGGGGGAGGCTGTGCCTGGAACATGTCATGCACAGTACTCTGCCGCAGGATAAAGGCATCGTGGCTGCTGCCTGGGAAGCTGGCATTGACTGCCATGATGCGCTGCTTGTGGTCACAGACCAGCTGCACATTCAGAGAATGGTAGCCCTTCCTGTTGCGATACTGCTCGCCATGCTCCAGAGGGGCCCGCAAAGCCACATGCGTACAGTCAATGGCGCCCTGCACCAAGGGGAATTCCCCGAGTCTGGAAAATCCCAATGCGCGCTGATGCTGGCTCTCCAGGGCCATGGGGAAGGAGATGAATTGGCTTCTCCTTCTGAACAGTGCTTCGGTCACCTGGCGGATGCAGCGATGCGCGCCGTACTGGGAGATGTTTGCTATGTCCCCAGCAGCGTATTGGAAGGAGCCGGTGGCATAGAAGTTCAATGCCACTGTCACCTTCACTTCCACCGACAGAGACGTCCTGCACCTGAGCTTTGGCCGCAGATCTCGGCGAAGCAGGTGGCAGATCTCTGCAATCACCCCCTTTCGGAATCGGAGCCTTTTAACACATCGCGCGGCACTCATGTTTAGGTAGGAGCGCTGCTGGCGGTATAGCCTGACTGGGTAAGGCCTATGTGGCCGACGCCTGTAGCCCCCTCTGCCTCTAGCCAGGGCTGCCCCTCTCACAATGCGTCTGCGAGCCCTACGGACATGGAGCTGCAGCTCCGCGTTGGCACCCCATGCAACCCCCATCAAATCCTGGCAAACACTCTAATTTCCAAATGGCCACTTGCAGCGCTGTTGCCTGAGTCCAAAAATACCTGGCTCTTGCTGCTTGAAACCAGTTAGCTATCCTCCTTGTTGTGTCTCCAGAAATGCGTTGCACAAGACTGTTTTCTGAAAAAAGGATGGCCTTTATACTGGAGAGGACGTTCCCTTTAATTAGCGCCCCCCGGGGCCCGCGCTGGTTGTGTTGCGTTCCTTTTTCCAAACGCTCCGGCCGCCCGCCGCACAATGGGGCGGTCCGACTGAAGTTTGCAATCGGGGCGGCCAAAGGGCGTTGCACGAGGATGTGACGTCATTTTCTGCGCGCGCATCCGGGCGGGCGCTAAACTTTGCGCCGGCGCTAACGGGCAACTTAATTTGGGGCGGGGCGCAAACTGCGCTGCGCCCGGGCGCTACACGCATAGCGCCCGGAAATCACTTCTCTTAAGGCGCTAACTGCTGGCGCAAGCAACTGAAAATCTAGCCCTAAGTCTTTAACTGAAACCGTACTTTCTTTCCCATCTTGGAATCGAATGTGAGCATATTGGGAATTTGCCTCCAATAGCTCCACCTCCTCCACTAAAGGATCATACTTTGACAGTCTAACATGGCGTCGGAGCAGCACAGGTCCCTGCATAGTAAGCCATGAAGGTACCGAATATCCCATAGTGGATCTCCGCGGATAGTTGAAGAGCCTTTCATGGGGGGTCACATTAGTAGCCATTGAAAGCAATGATCTAATGGAATGCAGGGCATCAGGCAGTACCATTTCCCACTGTGTATTCTTAAGGTTCCGGGATGTCAAAGCCAACATAACTGCCTTCCAGATCACCCCATTGTATCGTTCGCACTGTCCATTACCCTGGGGATTATATGGGGTAGTTCTGCTAGTAGAAATTCCCCGACTCTGGAGGTATTCCTTCAACTGGGAAGACATAAAAGAACTTCCCTGACCCGAATGGATATACGCAGGCATCCCAAAGATGACAAAAAGTTGAGTCAGACATTTAATAACTAGCAGCTGATACATCTGCACAAGGAAAAGCAAAAGGGAACCTTGAAAACTCATCCACAACAGTAAATATATATCGATTCTGAGTCGTTGAAGGAAGAGGCCCCTTAAAATCAACGCTCAGGCGTTCAAAGGGAGAAGTAGTCTTTATAAGATGAGCTCATTGAGGCTTAAAGAAATTCGGTTTACACCGGGCGCAGACAGAGCATGACGAAGTCATCCGCTTGACGTCTTCAACTGAAAAGGGCAAATTCTTACTGCGTACGAAGTGTATCATCCTCGTAACACCAGGATGGCACAAAGCATTATGAAGATTAATAAGCGTATCTCCGTGAAGCACAGAACAATAAGCCCTCGACAGCGCATCAGCGGCAACATTATCCTTCCCCGGACGATAGACTATATCGAAATGATAGCATGCCAACTCGATCCTCCACCTCATTATTTTATCATTCTTAATCTTTCCGAAATGTTTGACATCAAACATGAAAGACACAGATTTTTGGTCAGTTACTAACGTAAAATGTCGCCCAGATAAATAATGTCTCCATTTACGCAGTGCTTCTACTATTGCGTACGCCTCTTTCTCTATTGATGAATGTCTCTGCTCACTCTTGCTCAGAGTACGTGAGAAAAAGGCCACAGGTCTTCCATTTTGGTTCAGGGTAGCCCCAATTGCAAAATCGGAAGCGTCCGTCTCAATCACAAAGGGAACCTGCTCATCAATAGAATGCACAACTGCTCCAAGGATATCCTTTTTAAGATTATCAAAACACATCCTGGCCTCCCATGATAGAGGATATGTCGTAACCCGAATAAGGGGCCGGATCTTCTGCGAGAAGTTTGCAATCCAATTAGAATAATAAGAAAACAGTCCAACAACTCGTTGCAAGTCCTTAGAATTAGTAGGGCAAGGTAACTCAATCAGTGGTCGCAGCCGTTCTGGATCTGGTTTAATCTTGTTTCCCGAGATAATATACCCCAGTAAATTTACCTCGGTGGTCGAAAAGATACACTTCTCTTTATTGAAAGTTAAACCAACTTTTTCCGCAACTTGAAGGAATCTTTCTAGATTAAAATCGTGCTCCACCCTTGATTTGCCACACACCGTGATGTCATCTAAATATGAGAAGGTGTCAGAGAGAGAGTTATCACTTATAAAAGCATCCATTGCCCGTTGACAACAGGCGACACCGTTAGTAACACCGAATGGTACTCGGCAAAACTGGTACAGCTTTCTGCCAGCTTCAAAGGCCGTATATGGTTTGTCCCTCTTAGCGATAGGAATCTGATGATAAGCACTCTTTAGGTCAATAGTGCTAAAAACCTTGGCCTAGAAATTCAGTGCCCTTAGCACCGATTTTGCGGCGCTAGAGGGCCTAGCGCTGCAATTGGCGCCGGTTCCTAAATTGCCTGGGGCCCTTCCGCGGCGGTAGACCGGTAGCGCTGCGCCGGCACCGATGACGTCATCGGTGTGCGCAGCGTCCCGGTTGCTGTGGTAACCCGGCCCCAAGCCAAAATTCAGTTGCGGCCGCCTCGCCAGTGGCAGCCGCAACTAAGACTCCAGCAAACGAGTGTTGCCGGAGTCTGCGCCGGCGCTTTAAGGAGGCACGGCGGCCGGCCGCTTTCCCGCCGGCCGCCTGCCCGCAGCTCCCTCCCCGGACTTCTCCCCCCCCCCACCGGAACAGATGCAAGCCCGGCACTTGTCCGAGGTGCCGGGCTCATTTTTGAAGAGATTTGCGTGGGCCGCGGCCGGGTGCAGGCAGCTCCTCCTTAACGGAAGGAGGAGGCCTGCACTTCCCGAGCCTGCCGCACCGCAGCGGGCGCCGCAGCGCCGGAATAGCGCCGCAATGCGGCGCGTTGCGCCAGTTTTCAGGCGCTAAAACCCTTCAGTAGCGCCGGCAGCCGTTTGGGCGCGGCGCTACTGAATTTTTGGCGCGCGCAAAGGGACTTAGCGCCAGCGCTAACTTCCGGCGCTAAAGCCCTGGCACAGCGCAAACTCAATTATTAGGCCCTTATATTGAGATACTTTATTGATAAGCTCATCAATCTTAGGCAGGGGGTACGCATCTAATTGAGTATACCTGTTAATAGTTTGAGAGTAGTCTATCACCATTCGCTTCTTATGTCTCTTATTAGTGGTGACAACTACCTGTGCCCGCCAGGGCGAAAAACTAGGTTCAATGATTCCTTCCGATAAAAGACGTTGAACTTCAGAATTAATAAATTCTTTATCCTGACTGCTATACCTTCTTGACTTGGTAGCAATTGGCTTACAGTCCGGCATCAAATTGGAAAAAAGTGATAATGGGTAGCACGGTGGCATAGTGGTTAGCACTGTTGCCTCACAGCGCCAGGGACCCAGGTTCGAATCCGGCCTCGGGTGACTGTCTGTGTGGAGTTTGCACATTCTCCCCGTGTTTGCGTGGGTTTTCTCCGGGTGCTCCGGTTTCCTCCCACAGTCCAAAGATGTGCGGGTTAGGTTCATTGGCTATGATAAATTGACCCTTAGTGTTAGGGGGATTAAATGCGTGGGGTTACGGGGATAGGGTGGGATATGTGTTGGTGTAGGGGTTACGGGGATCGGGTGGGATATGTTTCGGTGCAGGCTCGATGGGCCGAAATGGCCTCTATCTGCATTGTGGGGTTTCTGTGATTCTGTGATTCTGTGAAATGAATAAAGAAGTTAATCCACAAATAGACAAAGGTGGCTTGGTTCCTCCGAAAGAAAGACTGAGGGACTCATGTAATTGAAGCACATCATGACCAATCAAAATGTCCGCACAGAGATTAGGCAGAATGGATAGGCGCATATCAGTATACGTATTACCTAGGAGAATTAATTTCACAAGGCAACAACCAGCTACTTGTGAGGTGAGAGTCGTCTGAGTCATACACACCTGATAGGAAACAGGCGAAATTTTCAAACGCTTCTCCCTCACAAACTGAAGACTTATAAAGCTCTCAGTACTGCCCGTATCTATAAGGGCCTTCACTTCTAACCCATTAACTTGGGCCATAACTATAGCTTTGTTTAGGCCATGGGAAAAGGCGGCAGAAACTGATGCAATAAACGCCCTATCTAAAGGCTGAATGGTCGCAGAGGAGGCAACCGATTTGCAAACACGTGCATAATGACCTCCCTTGCCACATTTACTACACACAGCCTCCCAGGCAGGGCACTTCAGACGGGGGTGCCGGGCCTTCCCGCAAAAATAACACTTCTGAATCCTAGAGGCAACAGCTGCCGAAGTAGAAACTGTTTCGGAATCTGGTAAACCACTCCTATTAAATCCACGTAACTCCCTTTCATCCGGAACTGCCGAAACCACGGTCGCAGGCCGATCAAAAAGGGCATAAGAATCCGAACTTCTCTGAGCCAAATCCAATGTAGAGGCTTGCTCAAAAGCACTCTTAAGATCCAAAGTCTTATTTTCTAATAACCGCTGACGAGTTGATCTAGACAGTAATCCATTAATAAATGCATCCCGTACCGACTCTTCCTTATGTTCTTCTGCAGACACGGCCTTATAATTACAGTTAGCACCAAGGCGCCGGAGTGCTTGTAAATAAGCATCCAAGGATTCTCTCGCCTGCTGCCTACGGGCAGATAAAAGGTGACATGCAAATACCTCATTTTTGGGTTTAACAAAAAAAATTTCCAACGTAGCAATAGCCAATTCATAAGTTTCACAGTCCAAAATATACTTATACACATCTGGAGCAATGTAGTTGATTAGTATATCCAACTTATTCAGAGATTGCTGATCCAACAAACCCAAAAAGTTTTTAAATGTACGATACCAATGTTTCCATTGATCATCCACTCCTGCAGAATTAGGATCAGCATTAAATCGTTCCAGTCGAAGATATCGTTCCATTATACCAAAAGGTTAATAAGTTGAAATAAAGAGTAGATTGCCTTTCAAAAGCTAGGCTTTATTAACCTTAAAAAACCAGCAAGTACATGTTGAGCACCCAGTCTCAACCACTGTAGAAAACTGAATTTAAGATGGCCACCACAGGTCACATGGAATCAACTAACCAACAAGTTTACAGCATATATCTCAAGGCAGGAAAACAGGCAACCAATTACAATGCTTCTTATAAAACAAGAATAATCACCACACAACTCTAGTAAATCACATCGCAGGAACAATTGTAGTAAATCACATCCCAGGAACAATTCTAGTAAATCACATCCCTGGAACCAAGCTAGTAAATCACTTCCCAGAAACAATTCTAGTAAATTACATCCCTGGAACCATTCGAGTAAATCTCATCCCAGGAAACTTTCTAGTAAATCGCATCCCAGGAACCATTCTAGTAAATCTCATCCCAGGAACCATTCCAGTAAACCTTATCCCAGGAACCATTCTAGGACATCACATCCCAGGAACCATTCTTGTAAATGACATCCCAGGAAACATTCCTGTACATCTCATCCCAGGAACCATTCTAGTAAATCACACCCCAGTAACCATTCTATTAAATCACACCCCAGGAACAATTCTAGCAAATTACATCCCTGGAACCATTCTATTAAATCACATCTCAGGAACAATTCTAAGAAATCTCATCACAGGAACAATTCTAGTATATCACATCCCTGGAACCATTCTAGTAAATCTCATCACAGCAACAATTCTAGTAAATCACATCGCAGGAACAATTGTAGTAAATCACATCCCTGGAACCATGCTAGTAAATCACTTCCCAGGAACCTTTCTAGTAAATTACATCACAGGAACCATTCTAGTAAATCACATCCCTGGAACCATTCTAGCAAATCACATCCAAGGAACAATAATAGTAAATCACATCCCAGGAACAATTCTAGTAAATAACATCCCTGGAACCATTCTAGTAAATCACATCACTGGAACCATTCTAGTAAATCTCATCCCAGGAACAATTGTAGGGAATCACATCCCTGGAACCATGCTAGTAAATCACTTCCCAGGAACCTTTCTAGTAAATTACATCACAGGAACCATTCTAGTAAATCACATCCCTGGAACCATTCTAGCAAATCACATCCAAGGAACAATAATAGTAAATCACATCCCAGGAACAATTCTAGTAAATAACATCCCTGGAACCATTCTAGTAAATCACATCACTGGAACCATTCTAGCAAATCACATCCAAGGAACAATAATAGTAAATCACATCCCAGGAACAATTCTAGTAAATCACATCCCTGGAACCATTCTAGTAAATCACATCACTGGAACCATTCTAGTAAATCTCATCCCAGGAACAATTGTAGGGAATCACATCCCTGGAACCATGCTAGTAAATCACTTCCCAGGAACCTTTCTAGTAAATTACATCACAGGAACCATTCTAGTAAATCACATCCCTGGAACCATTCTAGCAAATCACATCCAAGGAACAATAATAGTAAATCACATCCCAGGAACAATTCTAGTAAATAACATCCCTGGAACCATTCTAGTAAATCACATCACTGGAACCATTCTAGTAAATCTCATCCCAGGAACAATTGTAGGGAATCACATCTCAGGAACCATTCTAGTAAATCACATCCCTGGAACCATTCTAGTAAATCTCATCCCAGGAACAATTCCAGTAAATCACATCCCAGGAACCATTCTATTAAATCACACCGCAGGAACAATTCTAGTAAATCACATCCCTGGAACCATTCTAGTAAATCATATCCCTGGAACCATTCTAGTAAATCTAATCCCAGGAACAATTCTAGGGATTCACATCTCAGGAACCATTCAAGTAAATCACATCCCTGGAACCATTCTAGTAATTATCATTCCAGGAAACATTCTAGTATATCACATTCCAGGGACCATTCTAGTAAATTTCATTACAGGAACAATCCTTGTAAATCACATCCCAGGAACCATTCCAGTAAATCACAACCCAGAAAATGCTCTAGTAAATCAAATTCCTGGAACCATTCTAGTAATCGCATCCTAGGAACCATTCTAGTAAATCACATCCCTGGGGCCATTCTAGTAAATCACATCCCAGGAACAATTCTAGGAAATCTCATCCCAGGAACCATTCCAGTAAACCTTATCCCAGGAACCTTTCTAGGACATCACATCCCAGGAACAATTCTTGTAAATCACATCCCAGGAACCATTCTAGTACATCTCATCCCAGGAACCATTCTAGTAAATCACATCCCAGGAACCATTCTAGCAACTCTCATTCCAGGAACCATTCCAGTAAACTTCAACCCAGGAACCATTCTAGGACATCCCATCCCTGGAACAATTCTAGTGAAACTCTTCCGATGATCTATTCTAGTAAATGACATCCCTGGAACGATTATATAAAATCCCATCTCAGGAACAATTCTAGCAAACCTCATCACAGGAACAATTCTAGTATATCACATCACTGGAACCATTCTAGTAAATCTCATCCCAGGAACAATTCTAGTAAATCACATTCCTGGAACCATGCCAGTAAATTACTTCCCAGGAAAATTTTTAGTAAATTACATCCCTGGAACCATTCTAGTAAATCACATTCCTGGAACCAAACTAGTAAATCTCATCCCAGGAACAATTCTAGGGAAACTCATCTCAGGAACCATTCTAGTAAATCACCTCTCTGGAACCATTCTAGTAAATATCATCCCAGGAACCATTCTAGTATATCACATCACAGGAACCATTCTAGTAAATCTCATCACAGGAACAATTCTTGTAAATCACATCACAGGAACCATTCCAGTAATTCACAACCCGGAAACTATTCTAGTAAATCACATTCCAGGAATCATTCTAGTAAATCGCATCACAGGAACCATTCTAGTAAATCACATCCCTGGGGATATTCTAGTAAATCACATCCCAGGAACAATTCTAGTAAATCACATCTCAGGAACAATTCTAGGAAATCTCATCACAGCAACAACTCTAGTAAATCACATCGCAGGAACAATTGTAGTAAATCACATCCCAGGAACAATTCTAGTAAATCACATCCCTGAAACCATGCTAGTAAATCACTTCCCAGAAACAATTCTAGTAAATTACATCCCTGGAACCATTCTAGTAAATCACATCCCAGGAACTATTCTAGTAAATCACATCCCTGGAATAATTCTAGTAAATAACATCCCTGGAACCATTCTAGTAAATCACATCACTGGAAACATTCTAGTAAATCTCATCCCAGGAACAATTGTAGGGAATCACATCCCAGGAACAATTCTAGTATATCACATCCCTGGGAACACTCTAGTAAATGACATCCCTGGAACCATTCTATTAAATCACATCTCAGGAACAATTCTAGGAAATCTCATCACAGGAACAATTCTAGTATATCACATCCCTGGAAAGATTCTAGTAAATCTCATCACAGCAACAACTCTAGTAAATCACATCGCAGGAACAATTGTAGTAAGTCACATCCCAGGAACCATTCCAGTTAACCTTATCCCAGGAACCATTCTAGTAAATCACATCCCAGGATCCATTCTAGTAAATCTCATCCCAGGAATCATTCCAGTAACCTTATCCCAGGAACCATTCTAGAACATCACATCCCAGGAACCATTCTTGTAAATCACATCCCAGGAAACATTCCTGTACATCTCATCCCAGGAACCATTCTAGTAAATCACATCCCAGTAACCATTCTGTTAAATCACACCTCAGGAACAATTCTAGTGAATCACATCCCTGGAACCATTCTATTAAATCTCATCACAGGAACAATTCTAGTATATCACATCCCTGGAACAATTCTAGTAAATCTCATCAGAGCAACAATTCTAGTAAATCACATCGCAGGAACAATTGTAGTAAATCACATCCCTGGAACAATGCTAGTAAATCACTTGCCAGGAACAATTCTAGTAAATAACATCCCTGGAACCATTCTAGTAAATCACATCACTGGAACCATTCTAGTAAATCTCATCCCAGGAACAATTGTAGGGAATCACATCTCAGGAACCATTCAAGTAAATCAGATCCCTGGAACCATTCTAGTAAATATCATCCCAGGAACCTTTCTAGTAAATCACATCACTGGAACCATTCTAGTAAATCTCATCCCAGGAAACTTTCCAGTAAATCACAATCTGGGAACCATTCTAGTACATCTCATCCCAGGAACCATTCCAGTGAATCACATCACAGGATCCATTCTACTAAATCACACTGCAGGAACAATTCTAGTAAATCACATCCCTGGAACCATTCTAGTAAATCTAATCCCAGGAACAATTCTAGGGATTCACATCTCAGGAACCATTCTAGTAAATCACATCCCAGGAACCATTCTAGTAAATTTCATCACAGGAACAATCCTTGTAATCACATCCCAGGAACCATTCCAGTAATTCACAACCCAGAAAATATTGCAGTAAATCAAATTCCTGGAACTATTCTAGTACTCGCATCCTAGGAACCATTCGAGTAAATCACATCCCTGGGGCCATTCTAGTAAATCACATCCCAGGAACAATTCTAGTATGTCACTTCCCTGGAAGCACTCTAGTAATTGACATCCCTGGAACCATTCTATTAAATCACATCTCAGTAACAATTCTAGGAAATCTCATCACAGCAACAATTCTAGTATATCACATTCCTGGAACCATTCTAGTAAACCTCATCACAGTTAACAATTCTAGTAAATCACATCGCAGGAACAATTGTAGTAAATCATATCCCTGGAACCATGCTAGTAAATCACTTCCCAGGAACAATTCTAGTAAATTACAATCCTGGAACCATTCTCGTAAATCACATCCCAGGAACAATTCTAGTAAATCACATCCCAGGAACAATTCTAGTAAATCACATCCCAGGAACAATTCTAGTAAATCTCATCCCAGGAACGATTCTATTAAATCACATCCCTGGGGATATTCTATTAAATCACATCTCTGGAACAATTCTAGGAAATATCATCACAGGAACAATTCTCGTATCTCACATCCCTGGAACCATGCTAGTAAATCACTTCCCAGGAACCATTCTAGTAAACGACATCGCAGGAACCATTCTAGTAAATCACATCCCTGGAACCATTCTAGTAAATCACATCCCAGGAACAATTCTAGTAAATAACATCCCAGGAACAATTCAATAAATCAAATCCCTGGAACCATTCTAGTAAATCTCATCCCAGGAACCATTCCAGTAAATCACATCCCAGGAACCATTCTATGAAATCACACCGCAAGAACAATTCTTGTAAATCACATCCCTGGAACCATTCTAGTAAATCACATCCCTGGAACCATTCTAGTAACTATCATCCCAGGAGCCATTCTAGTATATCACATCCCAGGAACCATTCTAGTAAATCTCATCCCAGGAACAATTCTAGGGAATCACATCTCAGGAACTATTCTAGTAAATCACATCCCTGGAGCCATTCTAGTAATTATCATCCCAGGAGCCATTCTAGTATATCACATCACAGGAACCATTCCAGTAAACCTTAAGCCAGGAACCATTATAGGACATCCCATCCCTGGAACAATTCTAGTGAACCACTTCTGATGATCTATTCTAGTAAATGACATCCCTGGAACCATTCTATAAAATCACATCTCAGGAACAATTCTAGCAAATCTCATCACAGGAACAATTCTAGTATATCACATCACTGGAACCATTCTAGTAAATCTCATCCCAGGAACAATTCTAGTAAATCACATTCCTGGAACCATGCTAGTAAATTACTTCCCAGGTTCAATTCAAGTAAATTACATTCCTGGAACCATTCTAGTAAATCACATCCCTGGAACCATTCTAGTAAATCTCATCCCAGGAACAATTCTAGGGAATCTCATCTCAGGAACCATTCTAGTAAATCACCTCCCTGGAACTATTCTAGTAAACATCATCCCAGGAACCATTCTAGTATATCACATCACAGGAACCATTCTAGTAAATCTCATCACAGGAATAATTCTTGTAAATCACATCCGAGGAACCATTCCAGTAATTCACAACCCGGAAACTATTCTAGTAAATCACATTCAAGGAACCATTCTAGTAAATCACATCCCTGGAACAATTCCAGTAAATCACATCCCAGGAACAATTCTAGTATATCACATCCCTGCAACCATTCTAGTAAATCTCATCACAGCAACAACTCTACTAAATCACATCGCAGGAACAGTTGTAGTAAATCACATCCCAGGAACAATTCTAGTAAATCACAGCCCTGGAACCATGCTAGTAAATCACTTCCCAGAAACAATTCTAGTAAATTACATCCCTGGAACCATTCTAGTAAATCACATCCCAGGAACAATTCTAGTAAATCTCAACCCTGGAACAATTCTAGTAAATAACATCCCTGGAACCATTCTAGTAAGTCACATCACTGGAACCATTCTAGTAAACCTCATCCCAGGAACAATTGTAGGGAATCACATCCCAGGAACAATTCTAGTATATCACATCCCTGGAAACACGCTAGTAAATGACATCCCTGGAACCATTCTATTAAATCACATCCCAGGAACAATTCTAATAAATCACATCACTGGAACCATGCTAGTAAATCACTTCCCAGAAACAATTCTAGTAAATTACATCCCTGGAACCATTCTAGTAAATCCCGTCCCAGGAACCTTTCTAGTAAATCGCATCCCAGGAACCATTCTAGTAAATCTCATCCCAGGAACCATTCCAGTAAACCTTATCCCAGGAACCATTCTAGTAAATCACATCTCAGGAACCATTCTAGTAAATCACATCCCTGGAACCATTCTATTAAATCACATCCCTGGAACCATGCTAGCAAATCACTTCCGAGGAACCATTCTAGTAAATTACATCGCAGGAACAATTCTAGTAAATCACATCCCTGGAACCATTCTAGTAAATCACATCCCAGGAACCATTCCAGTAAATCACATCCCAGGAACCATTCTACTAAATCACACTGCAGGAACAATTCTAGTAAATCACATCCTGGAACCATTCTAGTAAATCTCATCCCTGGAACCATTCTAGTAATTATCATCCCAGGAACGATTCTACTATATCACATCCCAGGAACCATTCTAGTAAATTTCATCACAGGAACAATCCTTGTAAATCAAATTCCTGGAACCATTCTAGTAAATCGCATCCTAGGAACCATTCTAGTAAATCACATCCCTGGGACCATTCTAGTAACTCACATCCCAGGAACAATTCTAATATATCACATCCCTGGAGACACTCTAGTAATTGACATCCCTGGAACCATTCTATTAAATCACATCCCTGGAACCATGCTAGTAAATCACTTCCCAGGAACAATTCTCATAAATTACATCCCTGGAACCATTCTAGTAAATCTCATCACAGCAACAATTCTAGTAAATCACATTCCAGGAACAATTCTAGTAAATCTGATCCCAGGAACCATTCCAGTAAATCTTATCCCAGGAACCATTCTAGGAAATTACATCCCAGGAACCATTCTTGTAAATCACATCCCAGGAACCATTCTAGTACATCTCATCCCAGGAACCATTCTAGCAAATCACATCCCAGGAACCATTCTTGTAAATCACATCCCTGGAGACATTCTAGTAAATCGCATCCCAGGAACCATTCTAGTAAATCTCATTCCAGGAACCATTCCAGTAAATCTCATCCCTGGACCCGTTCTAGTAAATCTAATCCTGGGAACAATTCTAGTAAACCACATCCCTGGAACAATTCGAGTAAATCATTACCCTGGAGCCATTCTAGTAAATCTCATCACAGGAACAATTCTTGTAAATCACATCCCAGGAACTATTTCAGTAATTCGCACCCCAGGAACTATTCTAATAAATAAAATCCCCGGATACATTCTAGTAAATCACATCCCTGGAACCATTCTAGTACATCTCATCCCAGGAACCATTCTAGTAAATCAAATACCAGGAACGGTGGCATGGTGGCATAATGCAGCACGGTGGCATAATGGTTAGCACTGTTGCCTCACAGCGCCAGGGACCCGGGTTCGAATCCAGCCTCGGGCGACTGTCTGTGTGGAGTTTGCACATTCTCCCCGTGTTTGCGTGGGTTTCCTCCGGGTGCTCCGGTTTCCTCCCACAGTCCAAAGATGTGCGGGTTAGGTTGATTGACTATGATAAATTGACCCTTAGTGTTAGGGGGATTAAATACGTGGGATTACGGGGATATGTGTTGGTGTAGGGGTTACGGGGATCGGGTGGGATATGTGTCGGTGCAGGCTCGATGGGCTGAAATGGCCTCTATCTGCATTGTGGGGATTCTGTGTGTGTGTGTGAATCATTGCAGTAAATCTCATCCCAGGAAACATTCTAGTAAATCACATCCCAGGAACAATTCTAGTAAATCACATCCCAGGAACAATTCTAATAAATCTCATCCCAGGAACCATTCCAGTAAACCTTATCCCAGGTACCTATCTAGGGCATCACATCCCAGGAACCATTCTTGTAAATCACATCCCAGGAACCATTCTAGTACATCTCATCCCAGGAACCATTCTAGTAAATCACATCCCAGGAACCATTCTATTAAATCACACCCCAGGAACAATTCTAGTAAATCACATCCCTGGAATCATTCTATTAAATCACATCCCTGGGGATATTCTATTAAATCACATCTCTGGAACAATTCTAGGAAATCTCATCACAGGAACAATTCTCGTATATCACATCCCTGGAACCATTCTAGTAAATTACATCGCAGGAACCATTCTAGTAAATCACATCCCTGGAACCATTCTAGTAAATCACATCCCAGGAACAATTCTAGTAAATAACATCCCAGGAACAATTCTAGCAAATCACATCCCTGGAACCATTCTAGTAAATCCCATCCCTGGAACAATTCTAGTGAATCACTTCTGATGATATATTTTAGTAAATGACATCCCTGGAACCATTCTATAAAATCACATCTCAGGAACAATTCTAGCAAATCTCATCACAGGAACAATTCTAGTATACCACATCACTGGAATCATTCTAGTAAATCACATCCCTGGAACCATTCTAGTAAATCTCATCCCAGGAACAATTCTAGGGAATCTCATCTCAGGAACCATTCTAGTAAATCACCTCCCTGGAACCATTCTAGTAAATATCATCCCAGGAACCATTCTAGTATATCACATCACAGGAACCATTCTAGAAAATTTCATCACAGGAATAATTCTTGTAAATCACATCCCAGGAACCATTCCAGTAATTCACAACTCGGAAACTATTCTAGTAAATCACATTCCAGGAACCATTCTAGTAAATCACATCCCTGGAACAACTCTACTAAATCACATCGCAGGAACAGTTGCAGTAAATCACACCCCAGGAACAATTCTAGTAAATCACAGACCTGGAACCATGCTAGTAAATCACTTCCTAGAAACAATTCTAGTAAATTACATCCCTGGAACCATTCTAGTAAATCACATCCCAGGAACAATTCTAGTAAATCACATCCCTGGAACAATTCTAGTAAATAAAATCCCTGGAACCATTCTAGTAAATCACATCACTGGAACCATTCTAGTAAATCTCATCCCAGGAACAATTGTAGGGAATCACATCCCAGGAACAATTCTAGAATATCACATCCCTGGAAACACTCTAGTAAATGACATCCCTGGGACCATTCTTTTAAATCAAATCTCAGGAACAATTCTAGGAAATCTCATCACAGGAACAATTCTAGTATATCACATCCCTGGAACAATTCTATTAAATCTCATCACAGCAACAACTCTAGTAAATCACATCGCAGGAACAATTGTAGTAAATCACATCCCAGGAACAGTTCTAGTAAATCACATCCCTGGAACCATGCTAGTAAATCTCATCCCAGGAACCATCCCAGTAAACCTTATCCCAGGAACCATTCTTGTAAATCACATCCCAGGAACCATCCTAGTACATCTCATCCCAGGAACCATTCTAGTAAATCACATCCCTGGAACCATTCTAGTAAATCACATCCCTGGGGATATTCTATTAAATCACATCTCTGGAACAATTCTAGGAAATCTCATCACAGGAACAATTCTAGTAAATCACATCCCTGGAACCATTCTAGTAAATCTCATCACAGCAATAATTGTAGTTAATCACATCGCAGGAACAATTGTAGTAAATCACATTCCTGGAACCATGCTAGTAAATCACTTCCCAGGAACCATTCTAGTAAATCACATCCCTGGAACCATTATAGTAAATCACATCCCAGGAACAATTCTAGTAAATCACATCCCAGGAACAATTCTAGTAAATAACATCCCTGGAACCATTCTAGTAAATCACATCCCAGGAACAATTCTAGTAAATCACATCCCTGGAACCATTCTAGTAAATCACATCACAGGAACCATTCTAGTAAATCACATCCCTGGAACCATTCTAGTAAATCACATCCCTGGAACCATGCTAGTAAATCACTTCCCAGTAATCATTCTAGTAAATTACATTGCAGGAACCATTCTACTAAATCACACCGCAGGAACAATTCTAGTAAATCACATCCCTGGAACCATTCCAGTAAATCACATCCCTGGAACCATTCTAGTAATTATCATCCCAGGAACCATTCTAGTATATCACATCCCAGGAACCATTCTAGTAAATTTCATCACAGGAACAATCCTTGTAAATCAAATTCCTGGAACCATTCTAGTAAATCACATCCTAGGAACTATCCTAGTAAATCACATCCCTGGGGCCATTGTAGTAACTCACATCCCAGGAACAATTCTAGTATATCACATCCCTGGAAACACTCTAGTAATTGACATCCCTGGAACCATTCTATTAAATTACATCCCTGGAACCATTCTAGTAAATCTCATCACAGCAACAATTCTAGTAAATCACATTCCAGGAACAATTCTAGTAAAGCTGATCCCAGGAACCATTCCAGTAAACCTTATCCCAGGAACCATTCTAGGACATCACATCCCAGGAACCATTCTTGTAAATCACATCCCAGGAACCATTCTAGTACATCTCATCCCAGGAACCATGCTAGTAAATCACATCCCAGGATCCATTCTTGTAAATCACATCCCTGGAAACATTCTAGTAAACCTCATCCCAGGAACCATTCCAGTAATTCTCAACCCGGAAACTATTCTAGTAAATCACATTCCAGGAACCATTCTAGTAAATCACATCCCTGGAACAACTCTACTAAATCACATCGCAGGAACAGTTGTAGTAAATCACATCCCAGGAACAATTCTAGTAAATCACAGCCCTGGAACCATGCTAGTAAATCACTTCCCAGAAACAATTCTAGTAAATTACATCCCTGGAACCATTCTAGTAAATTACATCCCAGGAACAATTCTAGTAAATCACATCCCTGGAACAATTCTAGGAAATAAAATCCCTGGAACCATTCTAGTAAATCACATCACTGGAACCATTCTAGTAAATCTCATCCCAGGAACAATTGTAGGGAATCACATCCCAGGAACAATTCTAGAATATCACATCCCTGGAAACACTCTAGTAAATGACATCCCTGGAACCATTCTATTAAATCACATCTCAGGAACAATTCTAGGAAATCTCATCACAGGAACAATTCTAGTATATCACATCCCTGGAACAATTCTATTAAATCTCATCACAGCAACAACTCTAGTAAATCACATCGCAGGAACAATTGTAGTAAATCACATCCCAGGAACAGTTCTAGTAAATCACATCCCTGGAACCATGCTAGTAAATCTCATCCCAGGAACCATTTCACAGAATCACAGAATCACAGAAACCCCACAGTGCAGATAGAGGCCATTTCGGCCCATCGAGCCTGCACTGACACATTATCCCACCCGATCCCCGTAACCCCTACACCAACACATATCCCACCCTATCCCCGTAACCCCATGTATTTAATCCCCCTAACACTAAGGGTCAATTTATCATAGCCAATCAACCTAACCCGCACATCTTTGGACTGTGGGAGGAAACCGGAGCACCCGGAGAAAACCCACGCAAACACGGGGAGAATGTGCAAACTCCACACAGACAGTCGCCCAAGGCCGGATTCGAACCCGGGTCCCTGGCGCTGTGAGGCAACAGTGCTAACCACTATGCCACCGTGCTTCAGTAAACCTTATCCCAGGAACCATTCTTGTAAATCACATCCCAGGAACCATTCTAGTAAATCACATCCCTGGGGATATTCTATTAAATCACATCTCTGGAACAATTCTAGGAAATCTCATCACAGGAACAATTCTAGTAAATCACATCCCTGGAACCATTCTAGTAAATCTCATCACAGCAGCAATTGTAGTTAATCACATTGCAGCAACAATTGTAGTAAATCATATTCCTGGAACCATGCTAGTAAATCACTTCCCAGGAACCATTCTAGTAAATCACATCCCTGGAACCATTATAGTAAATCACATCCCAGGAAAAATTCGAGTAAATCACATCCCAGGAACAACTCTAGTAAATAACATCCCTGGAACCATTCTAGTAAATCACATCCCAGGAACAATTCTAGTAAATCACATCCCTGGAACCATTCTAGTAAATCACATCACAGGAACTATTCTAGTAAATCACATCCCTGGAACCATTCTAGTAAATCACATCCCTGGAACCATGCTAGTAAATCACTTCCCAGTAACCATTCTAGTAAATAACATCGCAGGAACCATTCTACTAAATCACACCGCAGGAACAATTCTAGTAAATCACATCCCTGGAACCATTCTAGTAAATCACATCCCTGAAACCATTCTAGTAAATCTCATCCCAGGAACAATTCTAGGGAATCACATCTCAGGAACCATTCTAGTAAATCACATCCCTGGAATCATTCTAGTAATTATCATCCCTGGAACCATTCTAGTATATCACATCCCAGGAACCATTCTAGTAAATTTCATCACAGGAACAATCCTTGTAAATCAAATTCCTCGAACCATTCTAGTAAATCACATCCTAGGAACCATTCTAGTAAATCACATCCCTGGGGCCATTGTAGTAACTCACATCCCAGGAACAATTCTAGTATATCACATCCCTGGAAACACTCTAGTAATTGACATCCCTGGAACCATTCTATTAAATCACATCCCTGGAACCATGCGAGTAAATCACTTCCCAGGAACAATTCTCGTAAATTACATCCCTGGAACCATTCTAGTAAATCTCATCGCAGCAACAATTCTAGTAAATCACATTCCAGGAACAATTCTAGTAAATCTGATCCCAGGAACCATTCCAGTAAACCTTATCCCAGGAACCATTCTAGGACATCACATCCCAGGAACCATTCTTGTAAATCACATCCCAGGAACCATTCCAGTACATCTCATCCCAGGAACCATGCTAGTAAATCACATCCCAGGAACCATTCTTGTAAATCACATCCCTGGATACATTCTATTAAACCTCATCCCAGGAACCATTCCAGTAATTCACAACCCGGAAACTATTCTAGTAAATCACATTCCAGGAACCATTCTAGTAAATCACATCCCTGGAACAACTCTACTAAATCACATCGCAGGAACAGTTGTAGTAAATCACATCCCAGGAACAATTCCAGTGAATCACAGCCCTGGAACCATGCTAGTAAATCGCTTCCCAGAAACAATTCTAGTAAATTACATCCCTGGAACCATTCTAGTAAATAAAATCCCTGGAACCATTCTAGTAAATCACATCACTGGAACCATTCTAGTAAATCTCATCCCAGGAACAATTGTAGGGAATCACATCCCAGGAACAATTCTAGAATATCACATCCCTGGAAACACTCTAGTAAATGACATCCCTGGAACCATTCTATTAAATCACATCTCAGGAACAATTCTCGGAAATCTCATCACAGGAACAATTCTAGTAAATCACATCCCTGGAACAATTCTTTTAAATCTCATCACAGCAACAACTCTAGTAAATCACATCGCAGGAACAATTGTAGTAAATCACATCCCAGGAACAGTTCTAGTAAATCACATCCCTGGAACCATGCTAGTAAATCTCATCCCAGGAACCATTCCAGTAAACCTTATCCCAACACCATTCTTGTAAATCACATCCCGGGAACCATTCTAGTACATCTCATCCCAGGAACCATTCTAGTAAATCACATCCCTGGAACCATTCTAGTAAATCACATCCCTGGGGATATTCTGTTAAATCACATCTCTGGAACAATTCTCGGAAATCTCATCACAGGAACAATTCTAGTAAGTCACATCCCTGGAACCATTCTAGTAAATCTCATCACAGCAACAATTGTAGTTAATCACATCGCAGGAACAATTGTAGGAAATCACATTCCTGGAACCGTGATAGTAAATCACTTCCCAGGAACCATTCTAGTAAATCACTTCCCTGGAACCATTATAGTAAATCACATCCCAGGAACAATTCTAGTAAATCACACCCCAGGAACAATTCTAGTAAATAACATCCCTGGAACCATTCTAGTAAATCACATCCCAGGAACAATTCTAGTAAATCACATCCCTGGAACCATTCTAGTAAATCACATCCCTGGAACCATTCTAGTAAATCTCATCCCAGGAACAATTCTAGGGAATCACATCTCAGGAACCATTCTAGTAAATCACATCCCTGGAACCATTCTAGTAATTATCATCCCAGGAACGATTCTAGTATATCACATCCCAGGGACCATTCTAGTAAATTTCATCACAGGAACAATCCTTGTAAATCAAATTCCTGGAACCATTCTAGTAAATCACATCCTAGGAACCATTCTAGTAAATCACATCCCTGGGGCCATTGTACTAACTCACATCCCAGGAACAATTCTAGTATATCACATCCCTGGAAACACTCTAGTAATTGACATCCCTGGAACCATTCTTTTAAATCACATCCCTGGAACCATGCTAGCAAATCACTTCCCAGGAACAATTCTCGTAAATTACATCCCTGGATCCATTCTAGTAAATCTCATCACAGCAACAATTCTAGTAAATCACATTCCAGGAACAATTCTAGTAAATCTGATCCCAGGAACCATTCCAGTAAACCTTATCCCAGGAACCATTCCAAGACATCACATCCCAGGAACCATTCTTGTAAATCACATCCCAGGAACCATTCTAGTACATCTCATCCCAGGAACCATGCTAGTAAATCACATCCCAGGAACCATTCTTGTAAATCACATCCCTGGAATCATTCTAGTAAATCGCATCCCAGGAGCCATTCTAGTAAATCTCATCCCAGGAACCATTCCAGTAAATCTCATCCCTGGACCCGTTCTAGTAAATCTAATCCTGGGAACAATTCTAGTAAGCCACATCCCTGGAACAATTCGAGTAAATCATGTCCCTGGAACCATTCTAGTAAATCTCATCACAGGAACAATTCTTGTAAATCACATCCCAGGAACCATTTCAGTAATTCGCAACCCAGGAACTATTCTAATAAATAAAATCCCTGGATCCATTCTAGTAAATCACATCCCTGGAACCATTCTATTACATCTCATCCCAGGAACCATTCTAGAAAATCAAATACCAGGAATCATTGCAGTAAATCTCATCCCAGGAAACATTCTAGTAAATCACATCCCAGGAACCATTCTAGCAAATCTCATCCCAGGAAACATTCTAGTAAATCACATTCCAGGAACCATTCTAGCAAATCTCATCCCAGGAACCATTCCAGTAAACCTTAACGCAGGAACCATTCTAGGACATCCCATCCCGGGAACAATTCTAGTGAATCACTTCCAAAGATCTATTCTAGTTAATGACATCCCTGGAACCATTCTATAAAATCACATCTCAGGAACAATTCTCGCCAATCTCATCACAGGAACAATTCTAGTAAATTACATCCCTGGAACCATTCTAGTAAATCTCATCACAGGAACAATTCTTGTAAATCACATCACAGGAACCATTCCAGTAATTCACAACCCGGAAACTATTCTAATAAATCACAGTCCTGGAACCATTCTAGTAAATCGCGTCACAGGAACCATTCTAGTAAATCTCATCCCTGGAACCATTCTAATAAATCACATCCCTGGGGATATTCTAGTAAATCACATCCCAGGAACAATTCTGGTATATCACATCCCTGGAAGCACTCTAGTAAATGACATCGCTGGAACCATTCTATTAAATTACATCTCAGGAACAATTCTAGGAAATCTCATCACAGGAACAATTCTAGTATATCACATCCCTGGAGCCATTCTAGTAAATCTCATCACAGCAACAAGTCTAGTAAATCACATCGCAGGAACAATTGTAGTAAATCACATCCCAGGAACAATTCTAGTAAATCACGTCCCTGGAACCATTCTAGTAAATCACTTCCCAGAAACAATTCTGGTAAATTACATCCCTTGAACCATTTTAGTAAATCACATCCCAGGATCAATTCTAATAAATCACATCCCTGGAACAATTCTAGTAAATAACATCCCTGGAACCATTCTAGTAAATCACATCACTGGAACCATTCTTTTTCTGCCCTCGCAGCGCGTTCCGATGCAGAGGTAGACAGATAGCTAACAACTTGATATCTTCCCATAAAAATCACAAGGCTTGACTTTTCTTGTAAAGCTTTACTGAAAGATTCTTATTGTAAAACTGCAATACAACACAGAAATGGAAGCATACATTAGAATACAAGCGCATAACTGATATGCATACACAAATTTAGGTACGCCTGAGCAACACAGTACATTTGGCATGTAAATTACCAAACACGTGGAAACACAGCTAACTGTGAATATACATTTAGCAAACTGGAAGGCATTCTCTTTAAATTAGCCCTGTACATAGTGCATCAAAATACAGCTACTAGTTAACCAGCTAGACAGAGAGCGAGCACTTCACGGCTAGCTGTGTAAGTTTGCTTACAGAGAAAAGTTACAAACTAAACATTTTCTGCAGCATACAGTGTACACTAATCATCTATAACATTCTCAAGTACTTACAGACAAATAATATCCAGGACTCAGGCATGGGAACAATATAACTTCCCAGAGCATGTGCCGCTGTTGGTCTGTAGTTTACTTTACTGCACTTACTGTGCTTTACAGCACTTTACTGCACTTTTACTGCAGTTGCTATGTACCAAATAGCCACTAGGTGGCAGCACACAATGGGAATCGACCCAACTTACTCAAACCCCTGAATTAACTGGAAAAATAACATAAATTGCTACCGAGAGACAGCACACTCCCCGCTTGGTACAATTCCATTGTACCACTACAGATACAAAATAAACCTAAAGAAAACGTCCTTTGGCTGCAAACATACTCAGAATCCGTTCTCTAGGTTTCTTCAGAAAGGAGGACTACGATCTCTGAGACTGGCCTCAGGAACACCTTGACAGTCCCCTCCTTGACAATCTTCACCTCCACCTTGTGAACCCTCTTGTCCCTGCTCGGCAGAGTTTTGACAACCAGTCCCACTGGCCATTCATTTCTGTGTGCTTGGCTATCTTTCAGCAAGACAACATCTCTCACTTTGACATTTGGCTTGTCTTCTGTCCATTTCCTATGGCTCTGTAGGGTGGGCAAATACTCTCTTCTCCATCTCTTCCATAAAGTGTCTGCAAGACACTGGACTTGCTTCCACTGCTTCCTGTGCAGCTCAGCCATGTCAAAGTTTCCAGAGGGGGCTGAAATAGCACTCATCTTTTGAGTCAGGAGCATCGTTGGGGTGAGGACTGCAGGCATGTCTGGGTCGGTGGACACCGGCACCAGGGGTCTTGCATTCATGGTCGCCATGGCTTCAGCCATGAGAGTGCTTAAGACATCGTGTGTGAGATGAGTAGGTCCCGTCCGAAGCAGCATAGCATCCAGAATACGCCTGGCAACACCGATGAGCCTCTCCCACGAACCACCCATGTGGGATGAATGTGGGGGGTTAAACACCCACGTGCATCCTTTCTTTTGGAGGTAGCTTCCTACTGCTGCATCGTCCGTGTGGATGTCCAATTCCTTACAGGCACCCACGAAGTTAGTCCCTCTGTCAGAGCGGAGAAGTTTGGCTGGACCACGGATTGAGAAAAACCTCCTCAGTGCATTGATAAAGCTGTCTGTTGACATGGATTCGATCAGCTCAATGTGCACAGCTCTGGTAGACATGCACGTAAAGAGTACCAGCGCTTGCTGCCTGAACTACCTCCTCTTGTGCGACGCGTTATGATGGTCCATGGCCCAAAGACGTCAAGGCCCACGCTGGTGAATGGAGGCTCTGGAGTGAGTCTGTCAGTGGGCAAGTCTGCCATCTTTTGGTCCTCTAACCTCCCTCATAGCTTGCGGCAGGTAACACACTTGTGGATAATGGAAGAAACCAAACGCTTGCTCCCGATTATCCAGTATCCGGCTGCTCGGATAGCTCCTTCTGTTATGTGTCGTCCTTGGTGAGCCACTTCCTCATGATAGTATCTCGCGAGTAGTGTGGCAAAGTGATGGGTGCGCGGGGTGATCAGAGGGTGCTTTTCTTCTCTTGACAAGTCTGCGGATGATATGCGCCCTCCGACCCGGAGCAAACCATCTTCATCTGTAACTGGGTTGAGCTTTTTAAGTGGGCTTTGCTTGGGGAATGTCTGTCCCTCTTCAAGACATTTGAATTCCTCCTTGAAGACATCATGCTGGACAGAGCGAATGATCACACCTTTGGTTTGTGAAAGCTCACTTGTGCTGGATACTTCTTTAGAACATTTCCATCCTTTGCGTTCTATGTTGTCCGAATTCCCCTTGAAGGATGCTGCTACATGAATGAGTCGGGCTGTGGTTCAGCAGAGTGTTCTCCAGCTTGAGAATCGCTCAAAGCGTTGTGAGCCCAACTGAGATTCTGAGGCTTTGGTGACCAGGGTCGTAACTTCAGGCCAAATCTCAGTATCAGCTTCAGGCTCCACAAGGGTGAAGGGATTGGACTCAGGAGTCTCCTCTGTGTTGACATTAGACAGGAAAGAGGGGCCCGAGAACCAACTGCTTTGCTGTAGGTGTGCTGCTGGTATAGACCTGGTAGCATGGTCTGCAGGGTTCAGGTTTGTGGAGACATAGCACCACTGGTCAGGGTGAGTGGATCGTCTGATACGAGTCACCCGGTTGGAAACATACACATAAAACCTTCTTGTGGAGTTGTGGATGTAACCAAGTACAATCTTGCTGTCCGTGAAGAACTTGACGGTGCCCACATCGATGTCACTCTCGTCTCTGATCAACTCGTACAGTTGAACAGCCAACACAGCTGCACAAAGCTCGAGACGTGGAATGGTGTGGGCAGGCTGAGGGGCCAACTTGGACTTCCCCATAACGAATCCCACATGGTATTTCCCATCGGTGTCAGCTGCTCTCAAGTAGGCCACAGCTCCTATTGCTACTGTGGAAGCGTCTGAGAAGATGCACAGCTCTCTTCTCTGTGTTGAGGACAGCGAGCCTGGAATGTAGCACCTCTCTATGTGCAGGTCTTCGAGAGCCTTCAAGGACTCCTTCCATAGGCTCCATTTTGCTTCTTTTTCTGGGAGGAGTGGAGCATCCCACTCACTCTGATCCGATGAGAGTTCCCGTACTAATGCTTTTCCTTGCATTGTTATGGGAGCTACGAACCCCAAAGGGTCGTACAAACTGTTGACTGTGGACAGGACGCCTCTCCGTGTGAATGGCCTTTCTTCACGGGACACCAGGAATGTGAAGCTGTCTGTTTCCAGGTTCCAGGAGAGCCCCAGGCTCCGTTGAAGGGGGAGAGGATCCACTCCAAGGTGCAAATCCTTCAGATCCTTGGCACGGTCCTCTGCAGGGAAGGCTTCCATCACCTGTCCACTGTTCGATGCTACCTTGTGTAGTCTCAGGTTGGACTCTGCCAACATCGCTCTGGTTCTTGTCAGGAGATCTATTGCTTCTTCAGGTGTGGTAACCGAGGTAAGACCATCGTCAACATAGAACTGTCTCTCAACAAAATGCTTCGCATCGGAGCCATATTCTTGCTCACCTTTCTGAGCGGCTCGCCTCATGCAGTAGATAGCCACAGCAGGTGAAGGGCTGTTTCCAAACACGTGGACCTTCATCCTGTACTCCACCACATTCTTGTTGATGTCGTTGTCCTCATGCCACAGGTAGCAGAGATAGTCCCTGTGGTCTTCTCGGACGACGAAGCAATAAAACATTTGCTGCACATCTGCTGTCAGGGCTACAGGTTCTTTCCTGAACTGCAGAAGAACTCCCAACAAGGTGTTGTTCAAGTCTGGGCCACTGAGGAGTACATCGTTCAGAGACACTCCTTTACATTCAGCACTTGAATCAAACACAACTCGTAACTGGTCTGGCTTTTGTGGGTGATACACACCGAATGTTGGCAGGTACCAGTGTTCTTTACCTTCTTCCAGAGGTGGAGCAGGCTCGGCTTGGTCGTTGTCCAGCATCTTTTGCATGAACTCTATGTAATGGCCCTTCATTTCTAGCCTTTTCTCCAGTGTTCTCCTGAGTGAGCAGAGGCGCTTCATAGCTTGTTCCCTGTTACTCGGAAGACGGCGTCTGGGAGAGTGAAATGGTAAGGCTGCCACCCAGCTGTGTCCATCGTCCTGGTAAACCTCCTCATCCATGATGGTTAGGAAAGCTTTGTCGTCCATGGATAGTGCTGGCTTGTCATCATCCTTGGACCTTTCAAACACTGAGCATCCTTGGCTGTCTGTGCTCACAGTGAGGCCTGCCTCTTCCTCACAGGCAGAGGAGGTTGACCTATGATGCTGCGTCATGCCATCGTAGTCTTCCTTTACCTGGATCCTGTTTGGGCATTGGCTGAGAAAGGATGTGCGACCGTTGTGCAACATGTTTGCTTTATAGACGTTGACACCCGCTGGTTTGTGGACTGTTCCCAGGCAAACTCCACCCACGAGGACCCATCCCAGGTCAAGCCGCTGCGCATAAGGAGCATTGTGGGGCCCGTTGATTTGCTCACGCACCTTGTGCACCCTTAAGATGTCTCTTCCCAAGAGCAGGAGGTTTGGAGCGTCCGGGTCCACAGCTGGAATCTTGTTGGCAACTGGCTGTAGGTGGGGCTGATGGCATGCGACCTCTGGGGAGGGAATTTCCGTCCTATCGTCTGGCATCATGTCACACTCAATTAAGGTGGGGAGGGGAGGCTGTAGTTTCCCATCCATGGACTCGATCATGAAGTTCCCAACTCTCCTACCCGTAGTCTCTGTTGTCCCTGCACAGGTTCTTAGCGTGTACGGAGCTGCGCTGGCCTTGACTTCAAAGAGATTGAAGAATTCTGTCTTCGCTAGAGACTTGTTACTTTGCTCATCAAGCACTGCGTACATTTTGATTGCCTTCTCCTTTCTCCCTGCAGGATATGCTTTAACCAAGCAGATTTTGGAGCATGACCGTGGGCTGCTTGCATTTCCACAAACCTCTGTACACTTGGAGGTGACTGAAGAAGATGTGCTTTCGCTTTGCTCCCCGCTATCCTCTTTGTCAACCGCAGCACTCTCGGTGGTTGAAGGAGGAGGACCTGGATGCAGGGCTGCGATGTGTTTTTCACTGTTGCACTCGAAGCACTTGATTGTCGCCTTGCAGTCTTTTGCCATGTGCATAGTCGACCCACAACACCTGAAGCAGATGCGATTCTCTTTCAGGTATGATTTGCGCTCATCAATAGGCTTGTCTCTAAAGCTTCGACACTTTTTGAGTGGGTGGGGCTTCTTGTGTATTGGACACTGACGATCTGGGTCATCCACTTTATTCCCAGCAGAACTGGATTGGTTGACTGAGGGTTCGGCTGGAACATCTGTTTTGTGCACGCTCACAGAGGCTTTATTGCTGTACTTTGTGGGTTTCTCTGTTCTCGAAGGAGCATAACTGCTGGAGGTGGAGAAAGTGAAACTTGGATCATTCCTCACCTTTGCCTGTTGTTGGACGAACCTGGAGAAGAGAGAGAAGGGGGGAAATGCCATTCCATTGTCCTCCTTGTACTTGGATCCCTTAGCTATCCATTTCTCTTGAAGGTTGTAGGGGAGCTTTTCCACTATTGGGTTTACCCCACGAGCTGTATCCAAATACGAGAGGCCGGTCAGGTAACCTTCTCCCTTGGCACACTCCAGTTCGAGGAGAATGTCGCCCAGTTCTCGGAGCTCGACATTATCTTTGTTGGTTAGCTTCGGAAAGTCCTCAATCTTCTTGAGCAGTGTGTGTTCAATGACTTCTGGTGTCCCATAACAGTCTTCGAGACGTTGCCAAACCAGGTTGAGGCCTGCTGTGGGATTGCGGACGTGCGTTGAGCGAATTCTCTTCGCCTGTTCTGACGGCTCAGCCCCGAGCCACTTTGTCATCAAGTCTAGTTCTTCTCTGGCTGACAGATTCAAGTCCTTGGTGGTACTCAGGAAGGACGCTTTCCATGACCAATAATTTTCAGGACGGTCATCAAATTCTAGAAGGCCTGAACTTAACAATTCTCGGCGGATAAGGTACCTAGCGAGGTCTTGTGCACCTTGTGGCTCAGGTGAGGACTGCTTGGCTGGATTGGCCGAGTGCTGTGGAGGTCTCTGCAGGTAAGTCTTACTTGTTTCTTCTCCTTTAAGCTCAGTGTCTCCAAAAACAGGCTGTTTGCTACTGTGGTGAGTAACTGGTTCTGCGTCGAGATAGCTGGATGTTTCCTTGGAGAACAATTTGGAGTGTTGTTGGACATACTCACTTGTACGTTGCACTGGACTGAGGGGCTGTTCTAGAACATATGCTTCATGGCTGGGCTCCCCGCCTTCGTTCTCCTCACCTTCTTCATAAGCTGCGGCTTCAGCTTTAGCGGCAGCGGCAGCTCTCTGGCTTTGGAGAAGGTGGAGACTGGCATCGAGGTCAGCTCTCTGCTTCATCACACTAGCTTCATTTTCAGCGAAGGACAATTGAGCCTGGGCAGCTTTTGCCTTGGCACGTGCTTTGGCGGCTGCAGAAGCTGTCGATGACGACGGTCTGCTGGACCGCCGAGATGATCTAGAGGATGCTTTAGAGGACTGTGACTTGGCATCGTTTGCTCGGAGAGGCTCATGCTTCTCGATTGGCTGGTCGACGTCCTCTATGGTATATTGTCTTCCTGAGCGTAGACTCATGGTAGCTGAGTGGTATCTTCTTGTGCTTGAGCCCGCTGTGCTGTTGTCTATTTACTTTTCTGCCCTCGCAGCGCATTCCTATGCAGAGCTAGACAGATAGCTAACAACTTGATATCTTCACGTAAAAAACACAAGGCTTGACTTTTCTTGTAAAGCTTTACTGAAAGATTCTTATTGTAAAACTGCAATACAACACAGAAATGGAAGCACACATTAGTATACAAGTGCATAACTGATATGCATACACAAATTTAGGTACGCCTGAGCAACACAGTACATTTGGCATGTAAATTACCAAACACGTGGAAACACAGCTTACTGTGAATGTACATTTAGCAAACTGGAAGGCATTCTCTTTAAATTAGCCCTGTACATAGTGCATCAAAATACAGCTACTAGTTAACCAGCTAGACAGAGAGCGAGCACTTCACGGCTAGCTGTGTAAGTTTGCTTACAGAGAAAAGTTACAAACTAAACATTTTCTGCAGCATACAGTGTACACTAATCATCTACAACATTCTCAAGTACTTACAGACAAATAATATCCAGGACTCAGGCCTGGGAACAATACAACTTCCCAGAGCATGTGCCACTGTGGGTCTGTAGTTTACTTTACTGCACTTACTGTGCTTTACAGCACTTTACTGCACTTTTACTGCAGTTGCTAGGTACCAAATAGCCACTTACTCAAAACCGTGAATTAACTGGAAAACTAACATAAATTGCTACTGAGAGACAGCACAATTCTAGTAAATCTCATCCCAGGAACAATTGTAGGGAATCACATCCCAGGAACAATTCTAGTAAATCACATCCCTGGAACCATGCTAGTAAATCACTTCCCAGGAACAATTCTAGAAAATTACATCCCTGGAACCATTCTAGTAAATCTCATCCCAGGAACCTTTCTACTAAATCGCATCCCAGGAATCATTCGAGCAAATCTCATCCCAGGAACCATTCCAGTAAACCTTATCCCAGGAACCATTCTAGGACATCACATCCCAGGAACCGTTCTTGTAAATCACATCCCAGGAACCATTCTAGTACATCTCATCCCAGGAACCATTCTAGTAAATCACATCCCAGTAACCATTCTATAAAATCACACACCAGGAACAATTCTAGTAAATCACATCCATGGATCCATTCTAGTAAATCCCATCCCTGGGGATAGTCAATTAAATCACATCTCTGGAACCATTCTAGGAAATCTCATCACAGGAACAATTCCAGTATATCACATCGCAGGAACAATTGCAGTAAATCACATCCCTGGAACCATGCTAGTAAATCACTTCCCAAGAACCATTCTAGTAAATTACATCGCAAGGAACCATTCTAGTAAAACACATCCCTGGAACCATTCTAGTAAATCACATCACAGGAAAAATTCTAGTAAATCACATCCCAGGAACAATTCTAGTAAATAACATCCCTGGAACCATTCTAGTAAATCACATCACTGGAACCATTCTAGTAAACCTCATCCCAGGAACAATTGTAGGGAATCACATCTCAGGAACCATTCTAGTAAATCACATCCCTCGAACCATTCTAGTAATTATCATCCCAGGAACCATTCTAGTAAATATGATCCCAGCAAACTTTCCAGTAAATCACAATCCAGGAACCATTCTAGTACATCTCATCCCAGGAACCATTCCAGTAAATCACATCCCAGGAACCATTCTATTAAATCACACCACAGGAACAATTCTAGTAAATCACATCCCTGGAACCATTCTAGTAAATCACATCCCTGGAACCATTCTAGTAAATCTCATCCCAGGAACAATTCTAGGGAATCACATCTCAGGAACCATTCTAGTAAATCACATCCCTGGAACCATTCTAGTAATTATCATCCCAGGAACCATTCTAGTAAATCACATCACTGGAACCATTCTAGTAAACCTCATCCCAGGAACAATTGTAGGGAATCACATCTCAGTAACCATTCTAGTAAATCACATCCCTGGAACCGTTCTAGTAAATATCATCCCAGGAATCTTTCTAGTAAATCACATCCCTGGAACCATTCTAGTAAATATCATCCCAGCAAACTTTCCAGTAAATCACAATCCAGGAACCATTCTAGTACATCTCATCCCAGGAACCATTCCAGTAAATCACATCCCAGGAACCATTCTATTAAATCACACCACAGGAACAATTCTAGTAAATCACATCTCTGGAACCATTCTAGTAAATCACATCCCTGGAACCATTCTAGTAAATCTCATCCCAGGAACAATTCTAGGGAATCACATCTCAGGAACCATTCTAGTATATCACATCCCAGGAACCATTCTAGTAAATCTCATCACAGGAACAATCCTTGTAAATCACATCCCAGGAACCATTCCAGTAATTCACAACCCAGAAAATATTCTAGTAAATTAAATTCCAGGAACCATTCTATTAAATCGCATCCTAGGAACCATTCTAGTAAATCACATCCCTGGGGACAATCTAGTAACTCATCCCAGGAACAATTCTAGTATATCAGATCCTTGGAAACACTCTAGTAATTGACATCCCTGGAACCATTCTATTAAATCACATCTCAGGAACAATTCTAGGAAATCTCATCACAGCAACAATTCTAGCATATCACATCCCTGGAACCATTCTAGTAATTCTCATCACAGCAACAATTCTAGTAAATCACTTCGCAAGAACAATTGTAGTAAATCACATCCCTGGAACCATGCTAGTAAATCACTTCCCAGGAACAATTCTAGTAAATTACATCCCTGGAACCATTCTAGTAAATCACATCCCAGGAACAATTCTAGTAAATCACATCCCAGGAACAATTCTAGTAAATCTCATCCCAGGAACCATTCCAGTAAACCTTATCCCAGGAACCATTCTAGGACATCACATCCCAGGAACCAATCTTGTAAATCACATCCCAGGAACCATTCTAGCACATATCATGCCAGGAACCATTCTAGTAAGTCACATCCCAGGAACCATTCTTGTAAATCACATCCCTGGAACAATTCTAGTACATCTCATCCCAGGAACATTTCTTGGAAATCAAATACCACGAATTATTGCAGTAAATCTCATCCCAGGAAACATTCTAGTAAATCACATCCCAGGAACCATTCTAGCAAATCTCATCCCAGGAACCATTCCAGTAAACCTTAACCCAGGAACCATTCTAGGACATCCCATCCCTGGAACAATTCTAGTGAATCACTTCCGACGATCTCTTCTAGTAAATGACATCCCTGGAACCATTCTATAAAATCACATCTCAGCAAAAGTTCTAGCAAATCTCATCACAGGAACAATTCTAGTATATAACATCACTGGAACCATTCTAGTAAATCTCATCCCAGGAACAATTCTAGTAAATCACATTCCTGGAACCATGCTAGTAAATTACTTCCCAGGAACAATTCTAGTAAATTACATCCCTGGAACCATTCTAGTAAATCACATCCCAGGAACAATTCTAGTGAATCACATCCCAGGAACAATTATAGTAAATGACATCCCTGGAACCATTCTAGTAAATCACATCCCTGGAACCATTCTAGTAAATCTCATCCCAGGAACAATTCTAGGGAATCATATCTCAGGAACCATTCTAGTAAATCTCATCACAGGAATAATTCTTGTAAATCACATCCCAGGAACCATTCCAGTAATTCACAACCCAGAAACTATTCTAGTAAATCACATTCCTGGAACCATTCTAGTAAATCGCATCACAGGAACCATTCTAGTAAATCTCATCCCTTGAACCATTCTAGTAAATTATATCCCTGGAACCATTCTAGTAAATCACATCCCAGGAACAATTCCACTAAATCACATCCCAGGAACAATTCTAGTAAATAACATCCCTGGAACCATACTAGTAAATCACATCACTGGAACCATTCTAGTAAATCTCATCCCAGGAACAATTGTAGGGAATCATATCCCAGGAACAATTCTAGTATATCACATCCCTGGAAACACTCTAGTAAATGACATCCCTGGAACCATTCTATTAAATCACATCTCAGGAACAATTCTAGGAAATCTCATCACAGGAACAATTCTAGTATATCACATACCTGGAACCATTCTAGTAAATCTCATCACAGCAACAACTCTAGTAAATCACAGTGCAGGAACAATTGTAGTAAATCACCTCCCAGGAACAATTCTAGTAAATCACATTCCTGGATCCATGCTAGTAAATCACTTCCCAGAAACAATTCTAGTAAATTACATCCCTGGAACCATTCTAGTAAATCACATCCAAGGAACAATTCTAGTAAATCACATCCCAGGAACAATTGTAGGGAATCACATCTCAGGAACCATACTAGTAAATCACATCCCTGGAACCATTCTAGTAAATATCATCCCAGGAATCTTTCTAGTAAATCACATCCCTGGAACCATTCTAGTAAATCTCATCACAGCAACAACTCTAGTAAATCACATCGCAGGAACAATTGTAGTAAATTACATCCCAGGAACAATTCTAGTAAATTACATCCCTGGCACCATTCTAGTAAATCACATCACTGGAACCATTCTAGTAAATCTCATCACAGCAACAACTCTAGTAAATCACATCACAGGAACAATTGTAGTAAATCACATCCCAGGAACAATTCTAATAAATCACATCCCTGGAACCATGCCAGTAAATCACTTCCCAGAAACAATTCTAGTAAATTACATCCCTGGAACCATTCTAGTAAGTCTCATCCCAGGAACCTTTCTAGTAAATCGCATCCCAGGAATCATTCTAGTAAATCTCATCCCAGGAACCATTCCAGTAAACCTTATCCCAGGAACCATTCTAGGACATCACATCCCAGGAACCATTCTTGTAAATCTCATCCCAGGAACCATTCTAGTAAATCACATCCCAGGAACCATTCTATTAAATCACACCCCAGGAACAATTCTAGTAAATCACATCCCTGGAGCCATTCTAGTAAATCACATCACAGCAACAATTCTAGTAAATCACATCACAGGAACAATTGAAGTAAATCACATCCCTGGAACCATTCTAGTGAATCTCATCACAGCAACAATTCTAGTAAATCACATCACAGGAACAATTGTAGTAAATCACATCCCTGGAACCATGCCAGGAAATCACTTCCCAAGAACCATTCTATTAAATTACATCGCAGGAACCATTCTAGTAAATCACATCCCTGGAACCATTCTAGTAAATCACATCCCAGGAACAATTCTAGTAAATCACATCCCAGGAACAATTCTAGTAAATAACATCCCTGGAACCATTCTAGTAAATCACATCACTGGAACCATTCTAGTAAATCTCATCCCAGGAACAAGTGTAGGGAATCACATCTCAGGAACCATTCTAGTAAATCACATCCCTGGAACCATTCAAGTAAATATCATCCCAGGAATCTTTCTAGTAAATCACATCACTGGAACCATTCTAGTAAATCTCATCCCAGGAACAATTCTAGGGAATCATATCTCAGAAACAGTTCTAGTAAATCACATCCCTGGAACCATTCTAGTAAATCACATCCCTGGAACCATTCAAGTAAATATCATCCCAGGAATCTTTCTAGTAAATCACATCACTGGAACCATTCTAGTAAATCTCATCCCAGGAACAATTCTAGGGAATCATATCTCAGAAACAGTTCTAGTAAATCACATCCCAGGAACCATTCTAGTAAATCACATCCCAGGAACAATTCTAGTAAATCACATCCCAGGAACCATTCTAGTAAATCTCATCCCAGGAACAATTCTAGGGAATCTCATCTCAGGAGCCATTCTAGATATCACATCCCTGGAACCATTCTAGTAAATATCATCCCAGGAACCTTTCTAGTAAATCTAATCACAGGAATAATTCTTGTAAATCACATCCCAGGAACGATTCCAGTAATTCACAACACAGAAACTATTCTCGTAAATCACATTCCTAGAACCATTCTAGTAAATCGCATCACAGGAACCATTCTAGTAAATCTCATCCCTTGAACCATTCTTGTAAATTACATCCCTGGAACCATTCTAGGAAATCACATCCCAGGAACAATTCTAGTAAATAACATCCCTGGAACCATTCTAGTAAATCACATCACTGGAACCATTCTAGTAAATCTCATCACAGCAACAACTCTAGTGAATCACATTGCAGGAACAATTGTAGTAAATTACATCCCAGGAACAATTCTAGTACATCACATCCGTGGAACCATGCTGGTAAATCACTTCCCAGAAACAATTCCAGTAAATTACATCCCTGGAACCATTCCAGTAAATCACATCCAAGGAACAATTCTAGTAAATCACATCCCAGGAACAATTCTAGTAAATAACATCCCTGGAACCATTCTAGTAAATCACATCACTGGAACCATTCTAGTAAATCTCATCCCAGGAACAATTGTAGGGAATCACATCCCAGGAACAATTCTAGTATATCACATCCCTGGAAACACTCTAGTAAATGACATACCTGGTACCATTCTATTAAATCACATCTCAGGAACAATTCTAGGAAATCTCATCACAGGTACAATTCTAGTATATCACATCCCTGGAACCATTCTAGTAAATCTCATCACAGCAACAACTCTAGTAAATCACACCGCAGGAACAATTGTAGTAAATCACATCCCAAGAACATTTCTAGTAAATCACATCCCTGGAACCATACCAGTAAATCACTTCCCAGAAACAATTCTAGTAAATTACATCCCTGGAACCATTCTAGTAAATCTCATCCCAGGAACCATTCCAGTAAACCTTATCCCAGGAAGCATTCTAGGACATGACATCCCAGGAACCGTTCTTTTAAATCACATCCCAGGAACCATTCTAGTACATCTCATCCCAGGAACCATTCTAGTAAATCACATCCCAGGAACCATTCTATTAAATCACATCTCTGGAACAATTCTAGGAAATCTCATCACAGGAACAATTCTAGTATATCACATCCCTGGAACCATTCTAGTAAATCAAATCACAGCAACAATTCTAGTAAATCACATTGCAGGAACAATTGTAGTAAATCACATCCCTGGAACCATGCTAGTAAATCACTTCCCAAGAACCATTCTGGTAAATTACATCGCAGGAACCATTCTAGTAAATCACATCTCTGGAACCATTCTAGTAAATCACATATCATAGAATCATAGAATCATAGAAACCCCACAGTGCAGATAGAGGCCATTTCGGCCCATCGAGCCTGCACCGACACATATCCCACCCAATCCCCGTAACCCTTACACCAACACATATCCCACCCTATCCCCTTAACCCCACGTATTTAATCCCCCTAACACTAATGCCTAGAAATTCATTGACGCCACTTTTGGGGCGTTAAAGTGGGGCGTCCGCTAAAGTTTGCGGCCGCCGCCAAATCGGTGCCACTTCTCCGATATTCATTAGCTTCGCCCTAGGAGTTCGGGCGAGCGCTAAAACTGCTGCTGGACGCCTCCCTTTGGGCGCTAAGCCGGAGGTGGTGATCGATAGCGCCGAGGCCGGGCGCAGCGCAGGTGTGGCCATCTCGTGATTGACAGCAGACACCCTGGCGCCGGCCAGCTCTTAAGGGGGAAGGGTCGACTGTGTCTGCTGCCACGCCCTGGATAGTGGAGCCCTCCAGCTAGGCCTGAACACTGCTGCTGGACCCAAATAGCGCCTGAAGACATGGAGAAGGCCCGTGAACGTGCGCAGCGCTTCTCAGGGCGTGATCTGAGTGTGCTGATTGCTGCTGTGGAGAAGAGGCGCCATGTTTTGTACCCAGACAATGGCAAGAAGGCGACGGTCCGCGTCTACAGGAGAGCCTGGAGGCATGTCGCCACCAAGCTGTCAGCCAACAGCGACGTCCCCAGGACCGGTGCCCAATGCCGCAAAAAGTTAAATGACCTCACACGCATTGTCAGGGTGAGTACCCTTTCCAGTGACCTACTCATCCTTGCATGTGCACCTCACATTATGGGCAAAGGGACCTGAAAGCTCTAATGGCCAGCCTTCATCCAGCAGCTATGGGACAGGCATGAGCATCAATTGCACATTCTGCACTTAACACACTGGCCAAGCTATTCCACCATGGGAGGCATTGCACACCAGATCATGGCGACACACTGGCCAGGCTACTCCACCATGGGAGGCAGTGCACACCAGATCATGGCGACACACTGGCCAGGCTATTCCACCATGGGAGGCAGTGCACACCAGATCATGGCGACACACTGGCCAGGCTATTCCACCATGGGAGGCAGTGCACACAAGATCAGGGCTACACACTGGCCAGGCTATTCCACCATGGGAGGCAGTGCACACAAGATCCCGGCAACACACTGGCCAGGCTATTCCACCATGGGAGGCAGTGCACACAAGATCCCGGCGACACACTGTACTTAGAGGCCGTCCTTTCTCTTGCAGGCCAAGCTGGTGAATAATCGCAAGAGCCGGACTGCGACCGGGGGAGGCCGACCCCATATCCAGCCACTCACCAACCTGCAACATCGCGTGGAGCGCCTCATGGGTGGCCGGGTGATTGGGCCCGTTGCATGTGGAGATGCCGACCCTGTTCTGGGCAGCAATGGTAAGGACATCACCTTTTGCACCTCTCTCGTCCCACTTGCACATCAGATCTACATCCTTTGCCACTGTCCGACCAATGCGCTGAATGCCACCACTCATGCATCCCGCACTGACGCCCTCTCCTCACCCTAAAGCTAATCTTGTGCCTTCCTGCTTTCAGATGGTGAAGAGGAGGTCCCTGAACTTGCCAGTGACAGACCCTCCAAAGAGGAGCAGGAGGAGGAGCAAGAGGAAGGCGGCCCATCAGGGGAACCCTCAGCCGCGGCCACCCAGGTCAATGTAGGGGACACGTCTTCCCTGGAGGGCAGCGTGGCGGAAGTGTCGAAGGGGAGTCCAATTGCTGGGCCCAGCGGCCTCCAGCAATGCAGGAAGGGTCGGCCAGCTCGGCGGCCTTCTCCCCAGAGGGAGAGTCCGGCCTCCAGTCAGGAGATGCTCTTCGCCGAGGAGATGGAACGCCTCGAAGACTTGTCCGCGGACTCGGAGCGCCGGCACACGGAGCTCATGGCGGCAGTGGCACGGTTGCCTGAGTCCATCGATTCCCTCTCTCGGAGTGTGGCCGAGTTCGGGCCCTCAGAGGCCACCAGTCGGACGGAATACCGGGCAGATCAGGCAGCGAGTCGGGCGGAATTCGGGGCAGCTCTGTCAGCAACTGGCCAGGTGATCAGTGGTGCCGTCCAGTCACTGGCTGCTCTGATGCGGTCAGTGAACAGGTCAACACGGGCACTCACTGCTGCCACACTCGCTGTGTCAGCCAGGCATCGCAGGGCACCCGGCGCGCTGCAGCAGCACAGCGGTCTGTCCCTCGGCAGATTGGTGCGCATGCTGCAGTGCTGGCCCGGGCGAGTGCCAGTGTCTCAGGCGACCAGCGAGCGCCTGCCATCCGCCAGCTTGCCGCCATTCCTCCAGCCGCCACTGCCAGTCCCCCAGTGGAGCTGCCAGGAGCTGCTGCAGCGACTGATGCTGGCCAGCCACAGCTGCAGCAATCAACGGCCACCCGCTCGACAGCCAGACCTTGACTAGGCCGACCTCCAAGGGCATCTGCCGTCACGACATGTGTCCCTCAGGAGCCTGCCCCCAGCCTTGTAGCAGCCAATGGCCTTACTTTGAGGCGGAGCAGCAGGGCGGGCAGGGGCCACCCAAAGATGGCCAAGGCATCGCCCTAGCGGGCCAAATAGTCGAATGTGCGGCCATTTGTGTTTGTTTCTTGAGGCCGAGAATTGGATGTTTGTTTTTTGAAGGCCGATGATGTGATGTTTGTTTTTGACGAAGGCCGAGAATGACGGCCATTTTAGTTGCCCTATTTTGTTAATCCTCTCCAGGTTGTGGGAGCGAGTAATGTGTTTGAGTGTTTTTTGGGGGTTTCGTCTGTTTTTGGTTTTCATGTGGGAAGGGCCCAGAGTTTGTACAATAAACCATTTTATTTATTCACATTGTCCATGTTTGATCTTTGAAGCGTTTGTTGCCTTAACCGGCTGAGGGCTTGCGGAGCGGCTGCAATCATGTTCTATCATTGGCACAAGCCATTCCCTGACAGGGGGCCTAGAAGTGACGTTCAATAAGCCGCCGACGGGCGGCCCTTGGACCTTGTGCCTCCCTCCTGGGCTGGTACTCCTCGTCCTCGTCGTCCTCATGCTCCTCCTGCTCCTCCTCCTGAGGTGGTGGTCCAACGTGAGGTGGCAGTGCCTGAGTCCTGCGGATAGCCAGGTTGTGCAGCATGCAGCAAACGACGACGAATTGGGAGACTCGATCCTGCGAATACTGGAGGGCTCCCCCGGAGCGATCGAGACAGCGGAACCGTTGCTTGAGCACGCCGATTGTTTGTTCTATGAGGTTCCTCGTCGCTTGATGGCTCTCGTTGTATGCCTCTTCAGCAGGGGTCGTGGGCGCACGGAGTGGGGTCATGAGCCAGGTACACAAAGGATAGCCTTTGTCCCCGATAAGCCATCCTCTTGGGGGAGGCTGTGGGAGGCTGTGCCTGGAACATGTCAGCCACAGTTGTCTGTCGCAGGATAAAGGCATCGTGGCTGCTGCCTGGAAAGCGGGCATTGACAGCTAGGATGCGCTGCCTGTGGTCACACACCAGCTGTACATTGAGGTAGCCCTTCCGGTTCCGGTAATCCTCGGCATGCTCAAGAGGTGCCCGCAAAGCCACATGCATGCAGTCAATGGCGCCCTGCACCATGGGGAAGCCCGCTATTCTTGCAAACCCCACTGCACGCTGCTGCTGCTTGTCCAGGGTCATGGGGAAGGAGATGAATTGATGTCTCCTTCTGAAAAGGGCTTCGGTCACCTGGCGGATGCAGCAATGCACGGCAAACTGGGAGATGTTAGCGATGTCCCCAGTAGCGGATTGGAAGGAGCCGGAGGCATAGAACTTGAGAGCCACCGTCACCTTCACTGCCACCGACAGAGACGTCCTGCACATCAGCTGTGGCTGCAGATCTCTCTGAAGCAGCCGGCAGATGTCTGCAACCACCTCCCTTCGGAATCGCAGCCTCCTAACACATATCGCGGCAGACATGGTCAGATAGGAGGTCTGCTGGCGGTATACCCTGCGTGGGTAAGGCCTCAGTTGGCGACGCCTGTTGCCCCATCTGCGTCTAGCCAGGGCTGCCACTCTCTCACGGCGTCTGAAAGCCCTTCTGGCATAAGGCTGAAATTCAGCGTTGCCACCCAATGCAGCCCCCATTATATGCTGGCAAACACTGAGCTCTGAATGAAGGCAAAGATAATTGGTAAGCTCTGGCCTGAGCCAAAAATACCTGTCCAAGTGTTGGTCCAAACCAGTAAACTCTCCTCCTTGGTCTCTGTCCAAAAAACCGTTGCACAAGAGTGAATGCTGCAAAATGGCTGGCCTTTATACTGCTGGGTAAGTGCCCTTTAATTTGCACTCCCCGTGGCCTGGCTGGGCTGTGTACCGTTCCATTTCACAGTCGTTAGGGCCGCCCGGCGCACAATGGGCCGGCACGAGTGAAGTTCCAGTTCGGGGCGCACAAAAGGCGTTGCACTATCAAATGACGTCATGATGTGCGCGCGCAGCAGGGCGCGCGCTAAGACTTTGCGCCGGCGCTAAATGTGTACTGAAGTAGGGGCGAGGCGCAGATCGCGCTGCGCCCGGCCGCTAAGCGCCTAGCAGTCGAAATCTACTCCTCCTAAGGCGCTAACGGCTGCCGCGCCCAACTGAATTTCTAGGCCACAGGGTCAATTTATCATAGCCAATCATCCTAACCCACACATCTTTGGACTGTGGGAGGAAACCAGAGCATCCGGAGGAAACCCACGCAAACACGGGGAGAATGTGCAAACTCCACACAGACAGTCACCCGAGGCCCGATTCGAACCCGGGATTCCGGCGCTGTGAGGCAAAAGTGCTAACCACTATGCCACCGTGGAACCACTATGCCATCCCAGGAACAATTCTAGTAAATCACATCCCAGGAACAATTCTAGTAAATACCATCCCTGGAACCATTCTCGTAAATCACATCACTGGAACCATTCTAGTAAATCTCATCCCAGGAAGAATTGTAGGGAATCACATCTCAGTAACCATTCTAGTAAATCACATTCCTGGAACCATTCTAGTAAATATCATCCCAGGAATCTTTCTAGTAAATCACATCCCTGGAACCATTCTAGTAAATCTCATCCCAGCCAACATTCCAGTAAATCACAATCCAGGAACCATTCTAGTACATCTCATCCCAGCAACCATCCCAGTAAATCACATCCCAGGAACCATTCTATTAAATCACACCACAGGAACAATTCTAGTAAATCACATCCCCGGAACCATTCTAGTAAATCTCATCCCAGGAACAATTCTAGGGAGTCACATCTCAGGAACCATTCTAGTAAAACACATCCCTGGAACCATTCTAGTAATTATCATCCCAGGAACCATTCTAGTATATCACATCCCAGGAACCATTCTAGTAAATCTCATCACAGGAACAATCCTTGTAAATCACATCCCAGGAACCATTCCAGTAATTCACAACCAAGAAAATATTCTAGTAAATCAAATTCCAGGAACCATTCTAGTAAATCGCATCCTAGGAACCATTCTAGTAAATCACATCCCTGGGGACTTTCCAGTAACTCACATCCCAGGAACAATTCTAGTATATCACATCCCTGGAAACACTCTAGTAATTGACATCCCTGGAACCATTCTATTAAATCACATCTCAGGAACAATTCTAGGAAATCTCATCACAGCAACAATTCTAGTATATCACATCCCTGGAACCATTCTAGTAAATCTCATCACATCAACAATTCTAGTAAATAACATCGCAGGATCAATTGTAGTAAATCACATCCCTGGAACCATTCTAGTAAATCACTTCCCAGGAACATTTCTAGTAAATTACATCCCTGGAACCATTCTAGTAAATCACATCCCAGGAACCATTCTAGCAAATCTCATCCCTGGAACCGTTCTAGTAAATCTAATCGTGGGAACAATTCTAGTAAACCACAACCCTGGAACAATACTAGTAAATCACATCCCTGGAACCATTCTAGTAAATCTCATCCCAGGAACAATTCTAGGGAATCTCATCTCAGGAGCCATTCTAGTAAATCTCATCCCAGGAACCATTCCAGTAACCCTTATCCCAGGAACCATTCTAGGACATCACATCCCAGGAACCATTCTTGTAAAGCAGATCCCAGGAACCATTCTAGTACATATTAACCCAGGAACCATGCTAGTAAATTACATCCCTGGAGCCATTCTAGTAAATAACATCCCTGGAACCATTCTAGTAAATCTCATCCCAGGAACCATTCTAGTAAATCACATCCCAGGAACCATTCTAGCAAATCTCACCCCTGGAACAATTCTAGGGAATCTCATCTCAGGAGCCATTCTAGTAAATCTCATCCCAGGAACCATTCCAGTAAATCTTATCCCAGGAACCATTCTAGGACATCACATCCCAGGAACCATTCTTGTAAAGCACATCCCAGGAACCATTCTAGTACATATCATCCCAGGAACCATTCTAGTAAATCACATCCCAGAAACCGTTCTTGTAAATCACATCCCTGGAAACATTCTAGTAAATCTCATCCCAGGAACCATTCCAGTAAATCTCATCCCTGGACCCATTCTAGTAAATCTAATCCTGGGAACAATTCTAGTAAACCACATCCCTTGAACAATTCGAGTAAATCATGTCCCTGGAACCAATTCAGTAATTCGCACGCCAGGAACTATTCTAATAAATAAAATCCCTGGATCCATTCTAGTAAATCACATCCCTGGAACCATTCTAGTACATCTCATCCCAGGAACCTTTCTAGTAAATCAAATACCAGGAATCATTGCAGTAAATCTCATCCCAGGAAACAATCTAGTAAATCACATCCCAGGAACCATTCTAGCAAATCTCATTCCAGGAACCATTCCAGTAAACCTTAACCCAGGAAACATTCTAGGACATCCCATCCCTGGAACAATTCTAGTGAATCACTTCCGATGATCTATTCTAGTAAATGACATCCCTGGAACCATTCCATAAAATCACATCTCAGGAGCAATTCTAGCAAATCTCATCACAGGAACAATTCTAGTATATAACATCACTGGAACCATTCTAGTAAATCTCATCCCAGGAACAATTCTAGTAAGTCACATTCCTGGAACCATGCTAGTAAATTACTTCCCAGGAACATTTCTAGTAAATTACATCCCTGGAACCATTCTAGTAAATCACATCCCAGGAACCATTCTTGTAAATCACATCCCAGGAACCATTCTAGTACATCTCATCCCAGGAACCATTCTAGTAAATCTCATCCCTGGAACCATTCTAGTAAATCACGCCCCAGGAACAATTCTAGGAAATCACATCCCAGGAACCATTCTAGTAAATCACATCCCTGGAACAATTCTAGTACCTCTCATCCCAGGAACCATTCTAGTAAATCTCATCCCTGGAACCAATCTAGTAAATCACGCCCCAGGAACAAATTTAGTAAATCACATCCCTGGAACCATTCTAGTAAATCACATCCCTGGAACCATTCTAGTAATTCACAACCCAGGAACAATTCTAGTACATCTCATCCCATGAATCATTCCAGTAAACCTTATCCCAGGAACTATTCTAGGACATCACATTCCTGGAACAATTCTAGTAAATCACATCCCTGGAACCATTCTAGTAAATCACATCCCTGGAAACATTCGAGCAAATCTCATCCCAGGAACCATTCTAGGGAATCATATCTCAGGAACCATTCAAGTAAATCTCATCACTGGAACAATTCTTGTAAATCACAATCTAGGAACCATTCCAGTAAACCTTTTCCCAGGAACCATTCTAGGACATCACATCCCAGGAACCATTCTTGTAAATCACATCCCTGGAACCATTCCAGTAATTCGCACCTCAGGAACTATTCTAATAAATAAAATCCCTGGATCCATTCTAGTAAACCACATCCCATGAACAATTCTAGGAAATCACATCCCAGGAACAATTCTATTAAATCACATCCCTGGAACCATTCTAGTAAATCACATCCCTGGAACAATGCTAGTAAATCACTTCCCAGGAACAAATCTAGTAAATCACATCCCAGGAACCATTCCAGTAAACCTTATCCCAGGAACCATTCTAGGACATCACATCCCAGGAACCATTCTTGTAAAGCACATCCCAGGAACCATTCTAGTACATATCATCCCAGGAACCATTCTAGTAAATCACATCCCAGAAACCATTCTTGTAAATCACATCCCTGGAAACATTCTAGTAAATCTCATCCCAGGAACCATTCCAGTAAATCTCATCCCTGGACCCATTCTAGTAAATCTAATCCTGGGAACAATTCTAGTAAACCACATCCCTTGAACAATTCGAGTAAATCATGTCCCTGGAACCATTTCAGTAATTTGCACGCCAGGAACTATTCTAATAAATAAAATCCCTGGATCCATTCTAGTAAATCACATCCCTGGAACCATTCTAGTACATCTCATCCCAGGAACCTTTCTAGTAAATCAAATACCAGGAATCATTGCAGTAAATCTCATCCCAGGAAACAATCTAGTAAATCACATCCCAGGAACCATTCTAGCAAATCTCATTCCAGGAACCATTCCAGTAAACCTTAACCCAGGAAACGTTCTAGGACATCCCACCCCTGGAACAATTCTAGTGAATCACTTCCGATGATCTATTCTAGTAAATGACATCCCTGGAACCATTCTATAAAATCACATCTCAGGAGCAATTCTAGCAAATCTCATCACAGGAACAATTCTAGTATATAACATCACTGGAACCATTCTAGTAAATCTCATCCCAGGAACAATTCTAGTATTCCTGGAACCATGCTAGTAAATTACTTCCCAGGAACATTTCTAGTAAATTACATCCCTGGAACCATTCTAGTAAATCACATCCCAGGAACCATTCTTGTAAATCACATCCCAGGAACCATTCTAGTACATCTCATCCCAGGAACCATTCTAGTAAATCTCATCCCTGGAACCATTCTAGTAAATCACGCCCCAGGAACAATTCTAGGAAATCACATCCCAGGAACCATTCTAGTAAATCACATCCCTGGAACAATTCTAGTACCTCTCATCCCAGGAACCATTCTAGTAAATCTCATCCCTGGAACCAATCTAGTAAATCACGCCCCAGGAACAAATTTAGTAAATCACATCCCTGGAACCATTCTAGTAAATCACATCCCTGGAACCATTCTAGTAATTCACAACCCAGGAACAATTCTAGTACATCTCATCCCAGGAATCATTCCAGTAAACCTTATCCCAGGAACTATTCTAGGACATCACATTCCTGGAACAATTCTAGTAAATCACATCCCTGGAACCATTCCAGTAAATCACATCCCTGGAAACATTCTAGCAAATCTCATCCCAGGAACCATTCTAGGGAATCATATCTCAGGAACCATTCAAGTAAATCTCATCACTGGAACAATTCTTGTAAATCACAATCTAGGAACCATTCCAGTAAACCTTTTCCCAGGAACCATTCTAGGACATCACATCCCAGGAACCATTCTTGTAAATCACATCCCTGGAACCATTCCAGTAATTCGCACCTCAGGAACTATTCTAATAAATAAAATCCCTGGATCCATTCTAGTAAATCACATCCCATGAACAATTCTAGGAAATCACATCCCAGGAACAATTCTATTAAATCACATCCCTGGAACCATTCTAGTAAATCACATCCCTGGAACAATGCTAGTAAATCACTTCCCAGGAACAAATCTAGTAAATCACATCCCTGGAACCATTCTAGTAAATCACATACCTGGAAACATTCTAGTAAATCTCATCCCAGGAACCATTCTAGGGAATCACATATCAGGAACCATTCAGTACATCACATCCCAGGAACCATTCTAGTAAATCTCATCACAGGACCAATTCTTGTAAATCACAATCTAGGAACCATTCCAATAATTCACAACCCAGATACTATTCTAGTAAATCACATTCCTGGAAGTATTCTAGTAAATCGCATTCTAGGAACCTTTCCAGTAAATCTCATCCCGAGAACCATTATAGTAAATCACATCCCTGGGGCCATTCTAGTAAATCACAATTCCGGAACAATTCTAGTATATCACATCCCTGGAAACACTCTAGTAGATGACACCCCTGGAACCATTCTATTAAATCACATCTCAGGAACAATTCTAGGAAATCTCATCACAGAAACAATTCTAGAAAATCACATCCCTGGAACCATTCTAGTAAATCACATCCCTGGAACCATTCTAGTAAATCTCATCCCAGGAACCATTCTAGGGAATCACATCTCAGGAACCATTCTAGTACATCACATCCCAGGAACCATTCTAGTAAATCTCATCACAGGAACAATTCTTGTAAATCACAATCTAGGAACCATTCCAGTAAACCTTATTCCAGGAACCATTCTAGGACATCACACCCCAGGAACCATTCTTGTAAATCACATCCCTGGAACCATTCCAGTAATTTGCACCTCAGGAACTATTCTAATAAATAAAATCCCTGGATCCATTCTAGTAAACCACATCCCAGGAACAATTCTAGGAAATCACATCCCAGGAACAATTCTATTAAATCACATCCCTGGAACAATGCTAGTAAATCACTTCCCAGGAACAAATCTAGTAAATCACATCCCTGGAACCATTCTAGTAAATCACATACCTGGAAACATTCTAGTAAATCTCATCCCAGGATCCATTCTAGGGAATCACATATCAGGAACCATTCAGTACATCACATCCCAGGAACCATTCTAGTAAATCTCATCACAGGACCAATTCTTGTAAATCACAATCTAGGAACCATTCCAGTAATTCACAACCCAGATACCATTCTAGTAAATCTCATCACAGCAACAAGTCTAGTAAATCACATCCCAGGAATCATTCTAGTAAATCACTTCCCAGGAACAATTCTAGTAAATTACATCCCTGGAACCATTCTAATAAATCACATCCCTGGAACTTTCCTGGTAAATCACATCCTTGGAACCATTCTAGTAAATCTCATCCCAGGAGCAATTCTAGGGAATCACATCACATGAACCATTCTAGTAAATCACATCCCAGGAACAATTTTAGTAAATCACATCACAGGAACAATTCTAGTAAATCTCATCCCAGGAACCATTCTAGGGAATCACATATCAGGAACCATTCAGTACATCACATCCCAGGAACCATTCTAGTAAATCTCATCACAGGATCAATTCTTGTAAATCACAATCTAGGAACCATTCCAGTAATTCACAACCCAGATACTATTCTAGTAAATCACATTCCTGGAAGTATTCTAGTAAATCGCATTCTAGGAACCTTTCCAGTAAATCTCATCCCGAGAACCATTATAGTAAATCACATCCCTGGGGCCATTCTAGTAAATCACAATTCCGGAACAATTCTAGTATATCACATCCCTGGAAACACTCTAGTAGATGACACCCCTGGAACCATTCTATTAAATCACATCTCAGGAACAATTCTAGGAAATCTCATCACAGAAACAATTCTAGAAAATCACATCCCTGGAACCATTCTAGTAAATCACATCCCTGGAACCATTCTAGTAAATCTCATCCCAGGAACCATTCTAGGGAATCACATCTCAGGAACCATTCTAGTACATCACATCCCAGGAACCATTCTAGTAAATCTCATCACAGGAACAATTCTTGTAAATCACAATCTAGGAACCATTCCAGTAAACCTTATTCCAGGAACCATTCTAGGACATCACATCCCAGGAACCATTCTTGTAAATCACATCCCTGGAACCATTCCAGTAATTTGCACCTCAGGAACTATTCTAATAAATAAAATCCCTGGATCCATTCTAGTAAACCACATCCCAGGAACAATTCTAGGAAATCACATCCCAGGAACAATTCTATTAAATCACACCCCTGGAACAATGCTAGTAAATCACTTCCCAGGAACAAATCTAGTAAATCACATCCCTGGAACCATTCTAGTAAATCACATACCTGGAAACATTCTAGTAAATCTCATCCCAGGATCCATTCTAGGGAATCACATATCAGGAACCATTCAGTACATCACATCCCAGGAACCATTCTAGTAAATCTCATCACAGGACCAATTCTTGTAAATCACAATCTAGGAACCATTCCAGTAATTCGCAACCCAGATACCATTCTAGTAAATCTCATCACAGCAACAAGTCTAGTAAATCACATCCCAGGAATCATTCTAGTAAATCACTTCCCAGGAACAATTCTAGTAAATTACATCCCTGGAACCATTCTAATAAATCACATCCCTGGAACCTTCCTGGTAAATCACATCCTTGGAACCATTCTAGTAAATCTCATCCCAGGAGCAATTCTAGGGAATCACATCTCATGAACCATTCTAGTAAATCACATCCCAGGAACAATTTTAGTAAATCACATCACAGGAACAATTCTAGTAAATCACGTCCCTGGAACAATTCTAGTACATCTCATCCAAGGAACCATTCCAGTAAACCTTACCCCAGGAACCATTCTAGGACATCACATCCCAGGAACAACTCTAGTAAATCACATCCCTGGAACCATTCTAGTAAATCGCATACCTGGAAACATTCTAGTAAATCTCATCCCAGGAACAATTCTAGTAAATCACATCCCAGGAACAATTCTAGTAAATCGCATCCCTGGAACCTTTCTGGTAAATCATATCCCTGGAACCATTCTAGTAAATCTCATCCCAGGAGCAATTCTAGGGAATCACATCTCATGAACCATTCTAGTAAATCACATCCCTGGAACCATTCTAGTAAATATCATCCCAGGAATCTTTCTAGTAAATCACATCCCTGGAACCATTCTAGTAAATCTCATCCCAGGAACCTTTCTGGTAAATCACATCCCAGGAACTATTCTAGTAAATCTCATCCCAGGAACCATTCCAGTAAAGCTTATCCCAGGAATCATACTAGGACATCACATCCCAGGAACCATTTTTGTAAATCACATCCCAGGAACCATTCTAGTACATCTCATCCCTGGAACCATTCCAGTAAATCTCATCACAGGAACAATTCAATAAATCACATCCCAGGAACTATTCTCGTAAATCACATCCCAGGTACAATTCTAGTGAATCACATCCCTGGAACAATGCTAGCAAATCACTTCCCAGGAACAATTCTAGTAAATTACATCCCAGGAACCATTCTAGGACATCACATCCCAGGAATGATTATAGTAAATCTCATACCTGGAACCGTTCTAGTAAATCTAACCCTGGGAACAATTCTAGTAAACCACATCCCTGGACCCATTGTAGTAAATCATGTCCCTGGAACCATTCTATTACATCTCATCCCAGGAACCATTGCAGTAAACCTTAACCCAGCAACCATTCTAGGACATCACATCCCAGGAACAATTCTAGTAAATCACATCCCAGGAACAATTCTAGTAAATCACTTCCCACGAACTATTGCAATAAATCACATCCATGGAACTATTCTCGTAAATCACATCTCTGGAATCATTCTAGTAAATCTAATGACAGGAACAATTTTTGTAAATCACATCCCAGAACCATTCCAGTAATTCACAACCCAGGAAAAATTCTAGTAAATCGCATCCCAGGAACCATTCTAGTAAATCTCAACCCAGGAACCATTCCAGTACACCTTATCCCAGGAACCATTCTAGGATATCACATCCCAGAAACCATTCTTGTAAATCACATCCCTGGAACCATTCTAGTAAATCTCATCCCAGGAACAATTCTAGTAAATCACACCCCTGGAACCATTCTAGTAAATCACATCCCTGGAACCATTCCAGTAAATCTCATCACAGGAACAATTCTAGTAAATCACATCCCAGGAACAATTCTAGTAAATCACATCCCAGGAACAATTCTAGTAAATCTCATCCCTGGAAACATTCTAGTAAATCACATCCCTGGAACTATTCCAGTAAATCTCATCACAGGAACAATTCTAGTAAATCACATCCCAGGAACATTTCTAGCAAATCACTTCCCTGGAACCATTCTAGTAAATCACATCCCTGGAAACATTCTCGTAAATCTCATCCCAGGAACAATTCTAGGGAATCACATCTCAGGAACAATTCTAGTAAATCACATCCCTGGAACCATTCTAGTAAATCACATCCCTGGAACCATTCTAGTAAATCTCATCCCAGGAACAATTCTAGTAAATCACATCCCTCGAACCATTCTAGTAAATCACATCCCTGGAACCATTCTAGTAAATCTCATCCCAGGAACAATTCTAGGGAATCACATCTCAGGAACAATTCTAGTAAATCACATCCCTGGAACCATTCTAGTAAATCACATCCCTGGAACCATTCTAGTAAATCTCATCACAGGAACAATTCAATAAATCACATCCCAGGAACTATTCTCGTAAATCACATCCCAGGTACAATTCTAGTGAATCACATCCCTGGAACAATGCTAGCAAATCACTTCCCAGGAACAATTCTAGTAAATTACATCCCAGGAACCATTCTAGGACATCACATCCCAGGAATGATTATAGTAAATCTCATACCTGGAACCGTTCTAGTAAATCTAACCCTGGGAACAATTCTAGTAAACCACATCCCTGGACCCATTGTAGTAAATCATGTCCCTGGAACCATTCTATTACATCTCATCCCAGGAACCATTGCAGTAAACCTTAACCCAGCAACCATTCTAGGACATCACATCCCAGGAACAATTCTAGTAAATCACATCCCAGGAACAATTCTAGTAAATCACTTCCCACGAACTATTCCAATAAATCACATCCATGGAACTATTCTCGTAAATCACATCTCTGGAATCATTCTAGTAAATCTAATGACAGGAACAATTTTTGTAAATCACATCCCAGAACCATTCCAGTAATTCACAACCCAGGAAAAATTCTAGTAAATCGCATCCCAGGAACCATTCTAGTAAATCTCAACCCAGGAACCATTCCAGTAAACCTTATCCCAGGAACCATTCTAGGATATCACATCCCAGAAACAATTCTTGTAAATCACATCCCTGGAACCATTCTAGTAAATCTCATCCCAGGAACAATTCTAGTAAATCACACCCCTGGAACCATTCTAGTAAATCACATCCCTGGAACCATTCCAGTAAATCTCATCACAGGAACAATTCTAGTAAATCACATCCCAGGAACAATTCTAGTAAATCACATCCCAGGAACAATTCTAGTAAATCTCATCCCTGGAAACATTCTAGTAAATCACATCCCTGGAACCATTCCAGTAAATCTCATCACAGGAACAATTCTAGTAAATCACATCCCAGGAACATTTCTAGCAAATCACTTCCCTGGAACCATTCTAGTAAATCACATCCCTGGAAACATTCTCGTAAATCTCATCCCAGGAACAATTCTAGGGAATCACATCTCAGGAACAATTCTAGTAAATCACATCCCTGGAACCATTCTAGTAAATCACATCCCTGGAACCATTCTAGTAAATCTCATCCCAGGAACAATTCTAGTAAATCACATCCCTCGAACCATTCTAGTAAATCACATCCCTGGAACCATTCTAGTAAATCTCATCCCAGGAACAATTCTAGTAAATCACATCCCTCGAACCATTCTAGTAAATCAAATCCCTGGAACCATTCTAGTAAATATCATCCCAGGAATCTTTCTAGTAAGTCACATCCCTGGAATCATTCCAGTAAATCTCATCCCAGGAGCAATTCTAGGGAATCATATCTCATGAACCATTCTAGTAAATCACATCCCTGGGACCATTCTAGCAAATATCATCCCAGGAATCTTTCTAGTAAGTCACATCCCTGGAATCATTCCAGTAAATCTCATCCCAGGAACCATTCTAGTAAATCACATCCCAGGAACCATTCTAGTAAATCACATCCCAGGAACCATTCCAGTAAACCTTATCACAGGAATAATTCTAGGACATCACATCCCAGGAACCATTCTTGTAAATCACATCCCACGAACCATTCTAGTACATCTCATCCCAGGAACATTTCTAGTAAATTACATCCCAGGAACCATTCTATTAAATCGCATCCCAGGAAAAATTCGAGTAAATCACATCCCTGGAACCATTCTAGTAAATCACATCCCTGGAACCATTCTAGTAAATCACTTCCCTGGAAGAATGCTAATAAATCACTTCCCAGGAACAATTCTAGTAAATTACATCCCTGGAACCATTCTAGTAAATCACAAGCATGGAACAATTCTAGGAAATCACATCCCAGGAACAATTCTAGGGAATCACATCTCAGGAACAATTCTGGTAAATCACATCCCTGGAACCATTCTAGTAAATCACATCCCTGGAACCATTCTAGTAAATCTCATCCCAGGAACAATTCTAGGGAATCACATCTCAGGAACCATTCTAGTAAATAACATCCCTGGAACCATTCTAGTAAATCTCATCCCAGGAACAATTCTAGGGAATCACATCCCTGGAATCATTCTAGTAAATATCAACCCAGGAACAGTTCTAGTAAATCACATCCCTGGAACCATTCCAGTAAGTCTCATCCCTGGAACAATGCTAGTAAATCACTTCCCAGGAACAAATCTAGTAAATCACATCCCTGGAACCATTCTAGTAAATCACATTCCTGGAACCATTCTAGTAAATCGCATTCCAGGAACCATTCTAGGGAATCACATCCCAGGAACCATTCTAGTAAATCACATCCCTGGGGCCATCCTTGTATATCACATCCCAGGAACAATTCTCGTAAATCACATCCCAGGGACCTTTCTAGTAAATCACATCCCAAGAATCATTCTAGTAAATCTCATCACAGGGAAAATTCTTGTAAATCACATCCCAGGAACCATTCCAGTAATTCACAATCCAGGAACGATTCTAGTAAATCACATTCCTGGAACCATTCTAGTAAATCTCATCCCTGGAACCATTCTAGTAAATCACATCCCAGGCACCATTCCAGTAAATCACATCCCAGGAATCATTCCAGTAAATCACACCACAGGAACCATTCCAGTAAACTTTATCCCAGGAACCATTCTAGGACATCACATCCCAGGAACAATTCTAGTAAATCACATCCCTGGAACCATTCTAGTAAATCACATCCCTGGAAACATTCTAGTAAATTTCATCCCAGGAACAATTCTAGGGAATCACATCTCAGGAACCATTCTTGTAAATCACATCCCTGGAACCATTCTAGTAAATATCAACCCAGGAACCTTTCTAGTAATTCACATCCCTGGAAACATTCCAGTAAATCTCATCCCAGGAACCATTCCAGTAAATCTCATCCCTTGGAACCATTCCAGTAAACTTTATCCCAGGAACCATTCTAGGACATCACATCCCAGGAGCAATTCTAGTAAATCTAATCCCTGGAATAATTCTAGTAACTCACTTCCCACGAACTATTCCAGTAAATCTCATCCATGGAACCATTCTAGTAAATCACATCGCAGGAACAATTCTAGTAAATCACATCCCTGGAAACTTTCTGGTAAATCATATCCCTGGAATCATTCTAGTAAATCTCATCCCAGGAGCAATTCTAGGGAATCATATCTCATGAACCATTCTGGTAAATCACATCCCTGGAACCATTCTAGTTAATATCATCCCAGGAATCTTTCTAGTAAATCACATCCCTGGAACCATTCCAGTAAGTCTCATCCCAGGAACCTTTCTGGTAAGTCACATCCCAGGAACCATTCTAGTAAATCACATCCCAGGAACCATTCCAGTAAACCTTATCCCAGGAATAATTCTAGGACATCACATCCCAGGAACCATTCTTGTAAATCACATCCCAGGAACCATTCTAGTACATCTCATCCCAGGAACCTTTCTAGTAAATTAAATCCCGCGAACCATTCTATTAAATCGCATCCCAGGAAAAATTCTAGTAAATCACATCCCAGGAACAATCCTAGTAAATCACATCCCTGGAACCATTCTAGTAAATCACATCCCTGGAACCATTCCAGTAAATGTTATCACAGGAACAATTCTAGTAAATCACATCCCAGGAACATTTCTATTAAATCACATCCCTGGAACAATTCTAGTAAATCACTTCCCACGAACTATTCTAGTAAATCACATCCATGGAACAATTCTAGTACATCACATCCCTGGAACCATTCCAGTAAATCTCATCACAGGAACAATTCTAGTAAATCACATCCTAGGAACAATTCTTGTTAATCACATCCCTGGAACCATTCTAGTAAATCACTTCCCTGGAACAATGCTAGTAAATCACTTCCCAGGAACAATTCTAGTAAATTACATCCCTGGAACCATTCTAGTAAATATCAACCCAGGAACCGTTCTAGTAAATCACATCCATGGAAACATTCCAGTAAATCTCATCCCAGCAACCATTCTAGTAAATCTCATCCCTTGGAACCATTCCAGTAAACCTTATCCCAGGAACCATTCCAGGACATCACATCCCAGGAATGATTCTAGTAAATCTCATCCTTGGAACCGTTCTAGTAAATCTGATCCTGGGAACAATTCTAGTAAACCACATCGCTGGACCCATTCTAGTAAATCATGTCCCTGGAACGATTCTATTACATCTCATCCCAGGAAACATTCTAATAAATCTCATTCCAGGAACAATTCTATCAAATCTCATCCCAGGAACCATTCCAGTAAACCTTAACCCAGGAACCATTCTAGGACATCACATCCCAGGAACCATTCTAGTAAATCCCATCCCTGGAACAATTCTAGTAAATCACTTCCGATGAACTATTCTAGTAAATGACTTCCCTGGAACCATTCTATTAAATCACATCGCAGGAACATTTCTAGGAAATCACATCCCAGGAACGATTCTAGTAATTCACATCCCTGGAACCATTCTAGTAAATCACATCCCTGGAACCATTCTAGCAAATCACATCCCAGGAATCATTCTAGTAAATCTCATCCCAGGAACTATTCCAGTATCTCTTATCCCAGGAACCATTCTAATATATCATATCCCAGGAAACATTCTGGTAAATGTCATAACAGGAACCATTCTAGTATAATCCATCCCTGCAAACATTCCAGTAATTCACAATCCAGGAACGATTCCAGTAAATCACATCCCAGGCACCATTCCAGTAAATCACATCCCAGGAAACATTCCACTAAATCACACCACAGGAACCATTCCAGCAAACCTTATCCCAGGAACCATTCTAGGACACCACATCCCAGGAAGAATTCTAGTAAATCACATCCCTGGAACCATTCTAGTAAATCACATCCCTGGAACCATTCTAGTAAATCTCATCCCAGGAACAATTCTAGGGAATCACATCTCAGGAACCATTCTAGTAAATCACATCCCTGGAACCATTCTAGTAAATAGCAACCCAGGAACCTTTCTAGTAAATCACATCCCTGGAACCATTCCAGTAAATCTCATCCCAGGAACCATTCTGGTAAATCTCATCCCTTGGAACCATTCCAGTAAACCTTATCCCAGGAACCACTCTAGGACATCACATCCCAGGAACGATTCTAGTAAATCTCATCCCTGGAACCATTCTAGTAAATCTAATCCTGGGAACAACTCCAGTAAAACACATCCCTGGACCCATTCTAGTAAATCATGTCCCTGGAACCATTCTATTACATCTCATCCCAGGAAACATTCTAATAAATCTCATTCAAGGAACCATTCTATCATATCTCATCCCAGGAACCATTCCAGTAAAGCTTAACCCAGGAAACATTCTTGGACTTCACATCCCAGGAACCATTCTAGTAAATCCCATCCCTGGAACAATTCTAGTAAATCACTTCCGATGAACTAATCTGGTAAATGACATCCCTGGAAACATTCTATTAAATCACATCGCAGGAACATTTCTAGGAAATCACATCCCAGGAACAATTCTAGTAAATCACATCCCTGGAACCATTCTAGTAAATCTCATCACAGGAACAATTCTAGTAAATCATATCCCAGGAACAATTCTAGTAAATCAGATCCCAGGAACAATTCTAGTAAATCAGATCCCTGGAACAATTCTACTAAATTACATCCCTGGAACCATTCTAGTAAATCACATCCCAGGAACAATTCTAGTAAATCACATCCCAGGAACAATTCTAGTAAATCACATCACTGGAACCATTCTAGTAAATCTCATCCCAGGAACAATTCTAGGGAATCACATCTCAGGAACCATTCTAGTGAATCACATCCCTCAAACCATTCTAGTAAATCTCATCCCAGGAACCTTTCTAGTAAATCACATCCCAGGACTCATTCTAGTAAATCTCATCCCAGGAACTATTCCAGTAAATCTTATCCCAGGAACCATTCTAGTATATCACAACCCAGGAACCATTCTGGTAAATCTCATAACAGGAACAATTCTAGTATATCACATCCCTGGAACCATTCTAGTAAATCTCATCACAGGAACAATTCTTGTAAATCACATCCCAGGAACCATTCCAGTAATTCACAATCCAGGAACGATTCTAGTGGATCACATTCCTGGAACCATTCTTGTAAATCACATCCCTGGAACCATTCTAGTAATCACATCCCAGGAACCATTCAAGTAAATCACATGCCAGGATGAATTCTAGTGAATCCCATTCCAGGAACAACTCTCGTAAATCTCATCCCTGGAACCATTCTAGTAAATCACATCCCAGGCACCATTCCAGTAAATCACATCCCAGGAAACATTCCAGTAAATCACACCACAGGAACCATTCCAGTATACCTTATCCCAGGAACCATTCCATGACATCACATCCCAGGAAATATTCTAGTAAATCACATCCCTGGAACCATTCTTGTAAATCACATCCCAGGAACCATTCTAGTAAATCTCATCCCAGGAACAATTCTAGGGAATCACATCACAGCAACCATTCTAGTAAATCACATCCCTGGAACCATTCTAGTAAATATCAACCCAGGAACCTTTCTAGTAAATCTCATCCCTTGGAACCATTCCAGTAAACCTTATCCCAGGAACCATTCTAGGACATCACATCCCTGGAATGATTCTAGGAAATCTCATCCCTGGAACCATTCTAGTAAATCTAATCCTAGGAACAATTCTAGTAGATACATCCCTGGACCTATTCTAGTAAATCATGTCCCTGGAACCATTCTATTACATCTCGTCCCAGGAAACATTCTAATAAATCTCATTCCAGGAACCAATCTATCAAATCTCATCCCAGGAACCATTCCAGTAAACCTTAACCCAGGAACCATTCTAGGACACACATCCCAGGAACCATTCTTGTAAATCCCATCCCTGGAACAATTCCATTAAATCACTTCCGATGAACTATTCTAGTAAATGACATCGCTGGAACCATTCTATTAAATCACATCACAGGAACATTTCTAGGAAATCACATCACAGGAACGATTCTAGTAAATCACATCCCTGGAACCATTCTAGTAAATCACATCCCTGGAACCATTCTAGTAAATCACATCCCAGGGTTCATTCCAGTAAATCTCATCCCAGGAACTATTCCAGTAAATGTTATCCCAGGAACCATTCTAATATATCACATCCCAGGAACCATTCTGGCAAATCTCATAAAAGGAACAATTCTAGTGTATCACATCCCTGGAAATACTCTAGTAAATCACATTCCTGGAACCATTCTAGTAAATCTCATCACAGGAACAATTCTTGTAAATCACATCCCAGGAACCATTCCAATAATTCACAATCCAGGAATGATTCTAGTAAATCTCATTCCTGGAGCCATTCTAGTAAATCACATCCCTCGAACCATTCTAGTAAATCTCATCCCTGGAACCATTCTAGTAAATCACATCCCAAGCATCATTCCAGTAAATCAGATCACAGGAAACATTCCAGTAAATCACACCACAGGAACCATTCCAGTAAACCTTATCCCAGGAACCATTCTAGGAAATCAAATCCCAGGAACCAATCTAGTAAATCTCATCCCTGGAACCGTTCTCGTAAATCTAATCCTGGGAATATTTCTAGTAAATCACATCCCGGGATCCATTCCAGTAAATCACATTCCTGGAATCATTCTAGTAAATCTCATCCCTGGAACCATTCTGGTAAATCACATCAGAGGACCCTTTCAGTAAATCTCATCCCAGGAACCATTCCAGTAAGTCTCATCCCAGGAACCATTGCAGTAAATCATATCCTAGGAACCATTCTAGTAAATCCCTAACCAGGAACCATTCTAGTAATTCTCATGTCTGGAACCATTCTAGTAAATCTCGTCTCAGGAACAATTGTAGTAAATCACATCCCAGGAACCATCCAGTTATTCACATCCCAGGAACCATTCAAGTAAATCTCATCCCAGGAACTATTCTAGTAATCACTTCCCTTGAACCATTCTAGTATAACATCCCTGGAACCACTCTAGTCATTCACATCCCTGGAATCAATCTAGTAAATGACATCCCAGGAACCGTTCTAGTAAAACACATCCCTGTAACCATTATGGTAAAGCACATCACTGGAACCGGTCCAGTAAATCACATCCCAGGAACAATTCTAGTAAATGACATCCCTGTAACCATTATGGTAAAGCATATCACTGGAACCGCTCCAGTAAATCACATCCCAGGAACAATTCTAGTGAATCACATCCCAGGAACCATTCTAGTAAATCCCATCCCAAGATCTATTCTAGTGAATACCATTCCAGGAAACATTCCAGTAAATCACAACCCAGGATCCATTCCAGTAAATCACATCCCAGGCACCATTCTAGTAAATCACATCCAAGGAACCATTCTAGTAAATCACATCCCAGGAACCATTCAAGTAATTCTCATCCCTGGAACCATTCTAGTAAATCACATCCCAGGAACCATTCTAGTAATTCACACCCCAGGAGCTATTCTAGTAAATCACATCCCAGGAACAATTCTAGGGAATCACATCCCTGGAACCATTCTAGTAAATCACATCCCAGGAACAATTCTAGTAAATTACATCCCTGGAACCCTTCAAGTAAATCACATCCCAGGAACAATTCTAGTAAATCACATCCCTGGAACAATTCTAGTAAATCTCATCCCAGCAACCTTTCCAGTAAATCACATCCCTGTAACCATTCTTGTAAATCTCATCCCAGGAACCAATCCAGTAAATCTTATCCCAGGAACCATTCTAGTATATCACATCACAGGAACCATTCTTGTAAATCTCATCCCTGGAACCATTCTAGTAAATCTCATCACAGGATCAATTCTAGTATATCACATCACTGGAAACACTCTAGTAAATCACATCCCTGGAACCATTCTAGTAAATCTCATCACAGGAACCATTCTAATTAATCTCATCACAGGAACATTTCATGTAAATCACCTCCCAGGAACCATTCCAGTAATTCACAACGCAGGGACTATTCTAATAAATCACATTCCTGGAACAATTCAGTAAATCACATCCCTGGAACCATTCTCGTAAATTACATCCCAGGAAACATTCTAGTAAACCACATCCCAGGATCAATTCTAGTGAAAACCATTCCAGGAACAATTCTAGCAAATCTCATCCCTGGAACCATTCTAGTAAATCACATCCCAGGACCCTTTCTAGTAAATCTCATCCCAGGAACCATTCTAGTAAGTCTCATCCCAGGAACCATTCCAGTAAATCATATCCCAGGAACAATTGTAGTAAATCACTTACCAGGAACCATTCTAGTAATTCTCATGCCTGGAACAATTCTAGTAAATCTCATCTCAGGAGCAATTTTAGTAAATCACATCCCAAGAACCATCCAGTTATTCACATCCCAGGAACCATTCAAGTAAATCTCATCCCAGGAACTATTCTAGTAAATCACATTCCTTGAACCATTCTAGTAAAGCACATCCCAGGAACCGTTCTAGTAAATCACATCCCTGGAACCATTATGGTAAAGCACATCACTGGAACCGGTCTAGTAAATCACATCCCAGGAACAATTCTACTGAATCACATCCCAGGAACCATTCTAGTAAATCCCATTCCAAGATAAATTCTAGTGAATCCCATTCCAGGAAACATTCCAGTAAATCACAACCCAGGATCCATTCCAGTAAGTCACATCCCAGGCACCATTCTAGTAAATCACATCCAAGGAACCATTCTAGTAAATCACATCCCAGGAACCATTCAAGTAATTCTCATCCCTGGAGCCATTCTAGTAAATCACATCCCATGAACCATTCTAGTAAATCACATCCCAGGAGCTATTCTAGTAAATCACATCCCAGGAACAATTCTAGGGAATCACATCTCAGGAATCATTCTCGTAAATCACATCCCTGGAACCATTCTAGTAAATCTCATCCCAGGAACCTTTTTAGTAAATCACATCCCAGGAACCATTCTAGTAAATCTCATCCCAGGAACCATTCCAGTAAATCTCATCCCTGGAACCAATCTAGTAAATCACATCCCAGGACCCTTTCTAGTAAATCTCAACCCAGGAACCATTCTAGTAAATCTCATCCCAGGAACCAATCCAGTAAATCATATCCCAGGAACCATTCCAGTAAATCACTTACCAGGAAACCTTCTAGTAAATCTCATCTCAGGAACAATTGTAGTAAATTACATCCCAGGAACCATCCAGTAATTCACATCCCAGGAACCATTCCAGTAAGTCTCATCCCAGGAACCATTCCATTATTCTTATCCCAGGAACCATTCTAGTAAATCACTTCCCAGGAACCATTCTAGAAAATCTCATCACAGGAACCATTCCAGTTATTCACAACCCAGGAACTATTCTAGCAAATCACATTCCTGGAACCATTCTAGTAAATCACATCACAGGAATCATTCTAGTAAATCTCATCCCAGGAACCATTCTAGTAAATCTCATCCCAGGAACCATTCCAGTAAATCTTATACCAGGAACCATTTCAGTAAACCACATCCCTGGAACCATTCTAGTAAATCATGTCCCTGGAACCATTCAAATAAATCTCATCACAGGAACAATTCGTGTAAATCACATCCCAGGAACCATTCCTGTATTTCGCACCCCAGGAACTATTCTAATAAATAAAATCCATGGGTCCATTCTAGGAAATCACATCCCTGGAACCATTCTGGTACATCTCATCCCAGGAACCATTGTAATACATCTCATCCCAGGAAACATTCAAGTAAATCACATTCCAGGAACCATTCTTGCAAATCTCATCCCAGGAAACATTCCAATAAACCTTAACCCAGGAACCATTCTAGGACATCACATCCCAGGAACCATTCTAGTAAATCCCATCCCTGGAACAATTCTAGTAATTCAATTCCGATGAACTATTCCAGTAAATGACATCCCTGGAACCATTCCACTATATCACATCCCTGGAACCATTCCATTAAATCACATCCCTGGAACCATTCTAGTATATCACATCACAGGAACCATTCCTGTAAATCTCATCCCTGGAACCATTCTAGTAAATCTCATCACTGGAACAATTCCAGTATATCACATCCCTGGAAACACTCTAGTAAATCACATGCCTGGAACCATTCTAGTAAATCTCATCACAGGAACCATTCTAGTTAATCTCATCACAGGAACAATTCTTGTAAATCTCATCCCAGGAACCTTTCCAGTAATTCACAACCCAGGAAATATTCTAGTAAATCACATTCCTGGAACAATTCTAGTAAATCTCATCCCTGGAAACGTTCTAGTAAATCACATCCCAGGCACCATTTCAGTAAATCACATCCCAGCAACCTTTCTAGTAAATCACATCCCTGTAACGATTCTTGTAAATCTCATCCCAGGAACCATTCCAGTAAATCTTATCCCAGGAACCATTCCAGTATATCACATCACAGGAACCATTCTTGTAAATCTCATCCCTGGAACAATTCTAATAAATCTCATCACAGGAACAATTCTAGTGTATCACATCCCTGGAAAAAATCTAGTAAATCACATCGCTGGAACCATTCTAGTAAATCTCATCACAGGAACCATTCTAGTTAATCTCCTCACAGGAACAATTCTTGTAAATCACATCCCAGGAACCATTCCAGTAATTCACAACCCAGGAACTATTCGAGTAAATCACAGAACTGGAATCATTCAAGTAATTCTCATCACTGGAACCATTCTAGTAAATCACCTTCCAGGAACCATTCTGATAAATCTCATCCCTGGAACCATTCTAGTAAATCTCATCCCAGGAACCATTCCAGTAAATCATATCCCAGGAACCATTCTAGTAAATCACTTACCAGGAACCATTCTAGTAAATCACTACCCAGGAACCATTCTAGAAAATCTCATCACAGGAACAATTCTTGTAAATCACATCCCAGGAACCATTCCAGTAATTCACAACCCAGGAACTATTCTAGCAAATCACATTCAGAGTCATAGAGTCATAGTCATAGAGTAATACAGCACGGATAGAGGCCCTTCGGCCCATCGTGTCCATGCCGGCCATCAAGCCCTGTCTAATCTAATCCCATATTCCAGCATTTGGCCCGTAGCCTTGTATGCTATGGCATTTCAAATGCTCATCCAAATGCTTCTTAAATGTTGTGAGGGTTTCTGCCTCCACAACCCTTTCAGGCAGTGAGTTCCAGACTCCAACCACCCTCTGGGTGAAAAAGTTCTTTCTCAAATCCCCTCTAAACCTCCCGCCCTTTACCTTGAATCTATGCCCCCTAGTTATTGACCCCTCTACTAAGGGGAAAAGCTCCTCAGCATCCATCCTATCTATGCCCCTCACAATTTTGTACACCTCAATCATGTCCCCCCTCAGCCTCCTCTGCTCCAAGGAAAACAAACCCAATCTGCCCAGTCTCTCTTCATAGCTGAAGCGCTCCAGCCCTGGTAACATCCTGGTGAACCTCCTCTGCACCCTCTCTAACGCGATCACATCTTTCCTGTAGTGTGGCGACCAGAACTGCACACAGTATTCCAGCTGTGGCCTAACCAGTGTTTTATACAGCTCCATCATAACCTCCTTGCTCTTATATTCTATGCCTCGGCTAATGAAGGCAAGTATCCCATATGCCTTTTTTACCACCTTATCCACCTGTTCCGCCGCCTTCAGGGATCTGTGTACCTGCACACCCAGATCCCTCTGACCCTCCGTCTTGCCTAGGGTCTTTCCCTTCATTGTGTATTCCCTTGCCTTGTTAGACCCCCCAAAGTGCATCACCTCGCACTTTTCCGGGTTAAATTCCATTTGCCACTGTTCCGCCCATCTGACCAACCCATCTATATCGTTCTGCAGACTGAGGCTACCCTCCTCGCTATTTACCACCCTACCAATTTTAGTATCATCCGCGAATTTACTGATCATACCCTTTACATTCATATCCAAGTCATTAATGTAGACCACAAACAGCAAGGGACCCAGCACCGATCCCTGTGGTACCCCACTGGCCACAGGTTTCCAGTCACAAAAACAACCTTCGACCATCACCCTCTGCCTTCTGCCACTAAGCCAGTTTTGTATCCAATGTGCCAAGGCACCCTGGATTCCATGGGCTCTTACCTTCTTGACCAGTCTCCTGTGCGGGACTTTATCGAAGGCCTTACTGAAATCCATGTATACCACATCCACTGCGTTACCCTCATCCACACACCTAGTCACCCCCTCAAAAAATTCAATCAAATTCCTGGAACCATTCTAGTAAATCACATCACAGGAACCATTCTAGTAAATCTCATCCCAGGAACCATTCTAGTAAATCACATCACAGGAACCATTCTAGTAAATCTCATCCCAGGAACCATTCCAGTAAACCTTATCCCAGGAACCATTCTAGGACATCGCATCCCAGGAACCATTGTAGTAAATCTCATCCCTGGATCCGTTCTAGTAAATCTAAGCCTGGGAACAATTCTAGTAAACCACATCCCTGGAACCATTCTAGTAAATCATGTCCCTGGAACCATTCTAGTAAATCTCATCACAGGAACAATTCGTGTAAATCACATCCCAGGAACCATTCCTGTATTTCGCACCCCAGGAACTATTCTCATAAATAAAATCCCTGGATCCATTCTATTAAATCACATCACTGGAACCATTCTGGTATATCTCATCCCAGGAACTATTGTAGTAAAACTCATCCCAGGAAACATTCTAGTAAATCACATCCCAGGAACCATCCTAGCAAATCTCATCCCAGGAACCATTCCAGTAAACCTTAACCCAGGAACCATTCTAGGACATCACATCCCAGGAACCATTCTAGTAAATCCCATCCCTGGAACAATTCTATTAAATCAATTCCGATGAACTATTCTTGTAAATGACATCCCTGGAACCATTCTATTAAATCATATCCCTGGAACCATTCTAGTAAATCACATCCCTGGAACCATTCTAGTTAATCACATCCCTGGAACCATTCTAGTAAATCACATCCCTGGAACCATTCTAGTCAATCACATCCCTGGAACCATTCTAGTAAATCACATCCCTGGAACCATTCTAGTAAATCACATCCCAGGAACAATTCCAGTAAATCACATCCCTGGAACAATTCCAGTAAATCACATCCCAGGAACAATTCTATTAAATCACATCCCTGGAACAATTCTACTAAATCTCATCCCAGCAACCTTTCTAGTAAATCACATCCCTGTAACGATTCTTGTAAATCTCATCCCAGGAACCATTCCAGTAAATCTTATCCCAGGAACCATTCTAGTATATCACATCACAGTAACCATTCTTGTAAATCTCATCCCTGGAACAATTCTAGTAAATCTCATCACAGGAACAATTCTAGTGTATCACATCCCTGGAAAAAATCTAGTAAATCACATCGCTGGAACCATTCTAGTAAATCTCATCACAGGAACCATTCTAGTTAATCTCCTCACAGGAACAATTCTTGTAAATCACATCCCAGGAACCATTCCAGTAATTCACAACCCAGGAACTATTCTAGTAAATCACATAACTGGAACAATTCAGTAAATCACATCCCTGGAACCATTCTAGTAAATCATATCCCAGGAACCATTCTGGTAAATATCATCACAGGAACAATGCTAATAAATCACATCCCTGGAACCATTCTAGTAAATCCCATCCCTGGAACAATTCTAGTAAATCAATTCCGATGAACTATTCTTGTAAATGATATCCCTGGAACCATTCTATTAAATCATATCCCTGGAACCATTCTAGTAAATCACATCCCTGGAACCATTCTAATAAATCACACCCCTGGAACCATTCTAGTAAATCACATCCCTGGAACCATTCTAGTCAATCACATCCCTGGAACCATTCTAGTAAATCACATCCCTGGAACCATTCTAGTAAATCACATCCCAGGAACAATTCCAGTAAATCACATCCCTGGAACCATTCCAGTAAATCACATCCCAGGAACAATTCTAGTAAATTACATCCCTGGAACCATTCCAGTAAATCACATCCCAGGAACAATTCTAGTAAATCACATCCCTGTAACGATTCTTGTAATCTCATCCCAGGAACCATTCCAGTAAATCTTATCCCAGGAACCATTCTAGTATATCACATCACAGGAACCATTCTTGTAAATCTCATCCCTGGAACCATTCTAGTAAATCTCATCACAGGAACAATTCTAGTGTATCACATCCCTGGAAACACTCTAGTAAATCACATCCCTGGAACCATTCTAGTAAATCTCATTACAGGAACCAATGTAGTTGATCTCCTCACAGGAACAATTCTTGTAAATCACAGCCCAGGAACCATTCCAGTAATTCACAACCCAGGAACTATTCTAGTAAATCACATAACTGGTACAATTCAGTAAATCACATCCCTGGAACCATTCTAGTAAATCATATCCCAGGAACCATTCTAGTAAATCTCATCACAGGAACAATTCTAATAAATCACATCTGTTGAAGCATTCTAGTAAACCACATCCCAGGAACTATTCTAGTAAATCTCATCCCAGGAACCATTCTAGGAAATCTCATCCCAGGAACCATCCAGTAAATCACATCCCAGGAACCATTCCAGTAAATCTCATCCCAGGAACCATTCCAGTAATCTTAACCCAGCAACCATTCCATTAAATCACATCCCAGGAACCATCCAGTAAATCACATCCCAGGAACCATCCAGTAAATCACATCCCAGGATCCATTCCAGTAAATCTCATCCCAGGAACCATTCCAGTAATCTTATCCCAGCAACCATTCTAGTAAATCACTTCCCAGGAATCGTTCTAGTAAATCACTTCCCAGGAACCATTCTAGTAAATTTCATCCCTGGAACCATCCTCGTTAATCTCATCCCTGGAACCGTTCTAGTAAATCTAATCCCAGGAACAATTCTAGTAAATCACATCCCTGGAACCATTCTAGTAAATCTCATCACAGGAACCATTCAATAAATCACTTCTCTGGAAACGTTCTAGTAAATCTCCTCCCAGGAACAATTCTAAGGAATCACATCCCAGGTAACATTCGAGTAAATCACATCCCTGGAACCATTCTAATAATTCTCCTCCCAGGAACCATTCCAGTAAATTTTATCCCAGGAACCATTCTAGTATATCATATCCCAGGAACTATTCTAGTAAATCACATTCCTTGCACCATTCTAGTAAATCACATCCCTGGAACCATTCTAGTAAATCACATCCCTGGAACCATTCTATAGATCTCATCCCGGGAACCATTCTAGTAAATCACATCCCTGGAACCATTCTAGTAAATCACATCCCTGGAACCATTCTAGTAAATCTCATCTCAGGAACAATTCTAGTAAATCACATCCCTGGAACCATTCTAGTAAATCTCATCACAGGAACCATTCTAGTAAATCTCATGCCTGGAACCATTCTAGTAAATCTCATGCCTTGAACCATTCTAGTAAATCACATCCCAGGAACCATCCAGTAAATGACATCCCAGGAACCATTCCATTAAATCTCATCCCAGGAACTATTCCAGCAATCTTATCCCAGGAACCATTCTAGTAAATCACATCCCAGGAACAATCCAGTAAATCTCATCCCAGGAACCATTCCATTAATCTTATCCCAGGAACCATTCTAGTAAATCACTTCCCAGGAACCATTCTAGTAAATCACTTCCCTGGAACCATCCTAGTAAATCTCATCCCTGGAACAATTTTAGTAAATCACATCCCAGGAACCATCCAGTAAATCACATCCCAGGAACCATTCCAGTAAATCTCATCCCAGGAACCATTCCAGTAAATCACACCAGCGCACCACACCAGCACATCGCCACATCACACCAGCACAGTACTCAGCGCATCACACCAGCTCACCACACCAACTCATCACCACATCACACCAGCACAGTACTCAGCGCATCACACCAACACATCACACCAGCTCACCACACCAACTCATCACCACATCACACCAGCACAGTACTCAGAGCATCACACCAACGCATCACACCAGCACAGCACTCCAGCACCGTACGCAGCACATCACATCAGCACCAATCAGACTCTCAGACCCTGCTTATCTTGGCTTGGGCACCTGTAAATAGATGCACCTTTGGTTGCTGCTGTATTGTTTGAGTCCAGAGTGCTCAGGATGTGGGTTTCTTTCTGCCTCTTTTAGCAGTCCACAAACTGGTGTAAGACTGGCTGCTGTATGTACAAGACGGGTGTGGCACAGAGCAGAAGCTGTTAATTATTTAGCAACTCAGTTCTGGATTTACTACTCAATGATTTTAATCATCACATATCACACCCGCTGCATTGTTTGCTAGTACAGCCCAATCTGTTTAAACACTTGCCTCACATGCATCTACTTCAAGTTGTTCCACTCAAGAATTCTCACTATTAACAGCTGGAACATTTGGACCCCTTCTTGATGCTGGATGAATTTAATGTTTCCAAACCGGCAGGATTCCCTGACCACCCGCACAGGGGGTTTGAAACTGTAAGTAAACCGTTCTTTTTCTATTTACTATTTTTTATGTAGAATCATAGAATCATTGAATGATACAGCAAGGATGGAGGCCATTCAGCCCATCCTTCCGCCACTCCTCTGGCACCACTCCATATCCAGGGAGGATTGGTAGATTGTGGCCAGAGCCTCCGCAATTTCCACCCTTACTTCCCTCAGTAACCCAGGATGCATCCCATCCAGACCAGGTGACTTTTCCACTTTGACCACTGCCAACCTTTTAAGTACATCGGCCTAGAAATTCAGTTTGGGGCGGCCAGCTCGCTCGCGCCCAGAAAGTATCGCTGCGCGCGGAGCCACTTGCGCCCGCCGGAAATTCAGTTTCAGCGCCCCAACTCGAAGGCGGCCGCTATTCAAGGGTTTCGGCGCCCCCGCTTGGGGCGCTGAAACTGAATATCGGCGCGCTAGGTGCCGCAGCGCCACCCGCTGTGGAGCGGCAGGCTGCGGTACTGCAGGCCTTCCTCCCTCTCTTAAGGGGGAGGTGCCTGCAACAGCGAGATCGCCGCTCGCTAGTGCCGGCAAATGAGCCCGGCACCACGGAGAAGTGCTGGGCTCCCGGAAAATAGCCGGCAATGCTGCGGGGTGGGGGGTGTGGAGGAGGCCGGGGAAGGAGGTGCGGGCAGGCGGCCGCCGAAAAAGCGGCCGACCGCACCTCCGCCTTAACTCGCCCCACTAACGCTACAGGACGGCCCCGTTTTCTGATCGCTATTTGCGGCCGCTGCGGAAGAGGCGGCCGCAACTAAATATGGCGGTCGGGCCGATGACGTCATCGGTGGCGGCGCAGCGCTACTGGCTAACGCCGCCATAACCGCAGCGCTGAATATCGGTGAAAGCTCAGCAAGTGGCGCAAAAGCCCTCTTTGGGCGAAAACTGGGCGCAAAGCCTACTGAATTTCTAGCCCATCATCTTTATTTTGATCCAATATCGTTAGAACCTCCTCCTTTACTGTGAGATTGGCAGCATCCTCTTCTGTAGTGAAGACAGATGGAAAGTACTCATTTAGTACCGCAACCATAAGTAATTTTAGCAAATGTTGAGATTAAGGTATCGTTGTTCCAGAGTGCTGGGTGCTTGTCATTGGCTTCCTGAAGTGGTGAACGGTGCTTTATAAATGCAAGTGCTTGCGGAATATCCAACAATTTGGTGCTGCTTTTTTAGCACCAGACTAAAGGAAAATGTGCTGGTCCGAGTCAGCCAATACTGTACCATTATCAGCACACATGGCAACCAGCACCACTTCACCCTGACGCTCAGCGATTTGGCTCGGACTCTGTGCCAGCATCTGCTGGCAGAATCAATGCAAACTGAGCCCCTCTCCCTCCTGATGCTTCTGTCCAACTCTGAATATACTGTGAATATATTGGAATGGGCTCCCCTCTGCTATCGACCAGGTCTCTTTCCAGTACTGTGGTAGGAACTCTCATGCAAACAGGAGGTCCCTCATACAGTATATAGAGGCTGCAATCTCTGCTGAAGGCAGAGGGACCTGGTTTGCTACTTTAGCAGCTAGACTCAGCTGGGAGTGGAATTGAGCAGGGATGGGTGACAGATGTGAATTGAATGGAGCAAATGGATGGCAATTGAAGGAGATTGGTTAACAACAAAAGGGGAAAGTAACATCAATGACAGGGATATATGGATGATGTTGTGGAAAGGAACCACTCGGAGTCACGGGTATGCTGCGATATGAGAGAAACTTTATTACAAACATGTAGGGGAGAGCCTTCAGCGTACCAGTTGTGGCAGTTTATTTATACATAATCAAGCTACTACCAATAATTGCTCAACCGTTAATTACTGGTTCCGTAGGCTTTGGCAGATGCTTCCCGCTTTCTCAACTGTCCCAGACCCAAGGTCCTTACTTTTGCCTTTCTGCAGTTTTGGTTGTCTTATCTGGCCTCCAGTTATCATTATCTTTGTTCATTGTTCCTAATTCAAGGTTTCATGGAGAAACTTTATTACAACTACTGCTACTGTTAAATGCTGACATTACGCTTTGGTCTGAATTTGGTCAAGCTTCCCATCATGCCTTGTAATTACAGTAACATTTTAATAGCATGACTTCTAATGCAACTATAATATACATTTAAAGGTTAGCCAAACCTACAGGTTACCCTATCAGCCCCTCCTGTTGGCCCCTGGTCAGACCTCGTCTGATCCAGGTAGGACATACCTAAATCCCTGAATTCTCTACCTGCTGAATTGTCCAGGGATCCAACTGGACTCCCGCAAGTGTCAAATCCATAAATTACATGGTCCTCTTACAGCCTCACCGATGTCCTAGTGACATTGGCTGTGCTTGGGACCGAGTCGGCCAGATTTATATCGCATACACGTCCCACTTTTCCCCAGTCTCTGAGAGTGGCACCTTGGCTACTGACACAGGGGCGTATCCCCTATTTGACATCATTGTAGGAGTCTACGTACTCCTAGCAAAAAATACTGAACTCGGAGAGGTTCAACAGAAAAGGTTTAATTGTTGAGACTGCATGTTGAACATAAAAATGGCGTCAGAGACAACACCAAGTCCGACTGCCTTTCATCAGTCCACAGCTTCGACTGCTCCTCCCCCGCTCTGGGCTTAACTATGTTGCAGATCGAATTTCTTATAGGTGTGATCCTTCTTAAAGGCATGACGCCTGATTTATAGTCTACGGACCGAAAAGCGGATTGTGTCCTTTCTGTGATCGGTACGCCACACAGCTCCCCCCAGAATCCGCTAGTAGGGAGTGTACGAACCGGCGTGGCGGCTTGATGGCACGGCCGGAACGGCTCTTGGCGGTTGGTGTCGGGAGCGGGGCGGTCGGACGCGTCGGGCTCTTAGGCGGTCTGCCCCGCGGTGGGGGTTGGCCCACTTGAACGGGTTCGTCGGGCTCTAGGTGCGCCAGCTTGAGCCGGTCGACCGACACCTTGTCAGTTCTGCCGCCCAATTTGAGGAGTAAGAACTTGTTCCCCGTCTGGAGTACCTTGTAGGGTCCATCGTATGGGGGCCGTAGAGGTCCTCGGTGGGCGTCATGGCGCACGAAAACAAATTTGGCCATGTGCAGGCTAGGTGGTACGCGGGTTGCTGGTTCGCCGTGCCGGCCGGTGGGTACCAGAGCGAACTGTTGTGCTCGGTTGGCGAAAGCGCGGCGTTGCTGGTCAGCCGACCAGGGGGTCGTGGCGGTGAGCAGGAACTCTCCGGGTACGCGCAGCGGCTGGCCGTACACGAGTTCTGCCGCCGAGGCATGTAGGTCTTCCTTGACCGCGGAGCGTAGGCCAAGTAGCACCCATGGGAGGCGGTCGATCCAAGCCTCGTCCTCGAGGCTGGCGCGGAGGGACGCCTTCATGGACCTGTGGAATCGCTTGCACAGTCCGTTGGCTTGGGGGTGGTAAGCCGTGGTGCGGCGAAAGGCCAACCCGAGGTTTCGGGCGATGGCGGACCACAGATCAGAGGTGAACTGCGGGCCTCTATCCGACGTCATGTCGGAGGGGACGCCGAACCGAGCGACCCAGGTACCGATGAACGCCCTCGCGATGTCGGCGGTGGTGGTGGACGTCAGTGGAATGGCCTCGGGCCAGCGGGTGGTACGGTCCACGATTGTCAGCAGGTGCGTGTGACCTTGTGATGGCAGCAGGGGGCCGACGAGGTCGATGTGGACGTGGTCAAACCTTCTTTCTGGCACGGTGAACTCCTCGAGTGGGGCTTTGACGTGCTGGTGGATTTTGGCACGCTGGCAAGCTATGCAAGATCTGGACCAGACACGCACATCTTTGTGCAGGCCGCGCCAGACAAATCGGTTGGCCACCTGTCTAATGGACGCACGGGTGCCGGGGTGTGAGAGGCCGTGGACGATGTCGAACACCCGTTTTCGCCAGGATGCCAGGACTACGGGGCGGGGTTGCGCCAAGGAGGTGTCGCATTTGACTGTGATGGCGGATGGGCCACAAGCGAAGTCAGTCAGTCACAGCCCTGGGAGGGTTGTGGGCGCGGAGAGCAGATCGGGGTCGGTGCGTTGCTCCGCTGCCAGTTGAGCATAGTCCACTGCCAGGTGGGCGCCGTGGACGGCAGGGTGGGATAGGCAGTCGGCCACCACGTTGTCTCGACCGGAGACATGCCGGATGTCCATGGTGAATTCGGACACCGTGGCGAGTTGGCGTTGTTGCCTGGCTGACCACAGGTCCGCAGATTTCGCCATCGCGAATGTCAGGGGTTTGTGGTCGACAAACGCGGTGAAGGGGCGGCCCTCCAGAAGAAATCCAAAATGGCGGACTGCCAGGTACAGTGTGAGGAGCTCGCGGGCAAAGGCGCTGTATTTGGCCTCCGGGGGGCGCAGTTGGCGGCTGAAAAAGGCCAGCGGTTGCCAGGCCCTGTTGACCCACTGTTCATACACGGCGCCGACCGCGTGGTCGGAGGCGTCCGTGGTGAGGGCCACCCTGGCATTGGGCTGTGGGTGAGCGAGCATGGTGGCGTCAGCGAGCGCCTTTTTGGTCGAGTCGAAAGCGGTCAACATGTCCGCCGACCACTCAATCGCCACTCTGTCTTTCTTACCCCGGAGGGCTTCGTATAGGGGCCGCATGAGGGAGGCCGCTCCGGGAATGAAGCGGTTGTAAAAGTTGATCATCCCCAAGAACTCCTGGAGGCCTTTGATGGTGGTAGGCCAGGGGAACTGCTGGATGGCTTGCACCTTGGCGGGCAGGGGAATGGCTCCGTCCTGCGTGATGTGGTGGCCGAGGAATTCGATCCTGCTGAGGCCGAATTGGCACTTGGCTGGGCTGATGATGAGCCCGTGCTCACTGAGCTGCTGGAACAGGGTGCGGAGGTGCTTGATGTGTTCCTGCTTGGAGGAACTAGCTACCAGGATGTCATCCAGGTAGACAAAGAGGAACTTCAGGTCCCGGAGGACCGAGTCCATGAGCCGCTGGAAGGCCTGGGCCGCGTTTTTGAGGCCGAAGGGCATTCGGAGGAACTCGAATAGCCCAAAAGGGGTGATTATGGCCGTCTTGGGAACGTTCGTGGGGTGGACTGGCACCTGATGGTAACCGCGCACCAGGTCGACTTTGGAGAAGACTGAGCGGCTGGCCAGTCTAGCCGAGAAGTCTTGAATGTGCGGTATGGGGTACCGATCCGGCGTGGTGGCGTCGTTTAGGCGCCGGTAGTCCCCGCAGGGGCGCCATCCCCCGTCGGGTTTGGTGACGATGTGGAGCGGGGAGACCCAGGGGCTGTTTGAGCGGTGGATGATGCCGAGCTGTTCCATTGTGGCGAACTCGGCCCGCGCGATCTCCAGCTTGGCCGGGTCCAGCCTGCGGGCGTAGGCATACACCGGTGGGCCTGTGGTGGGGATGAAGTGTTCTACCCCGTGCTTAGCAACTTTCGTGGAGAAGGTCGGGTTGGTGAGGGCTGGGAACTCAGCCAGGAGTGCTGAGTAGTCGTCCGTTGAGCGGGCGCGGCACTGCCACGCCATTTCGGCGGGTTGGGGGGGGCCATGGCGCCCGGGATAGGTGACATGGTGTTCATGTCCATGAGGCGGTGCCAAGGCATGTCGACCAACAGGCCGTGGGTGCACAGGAAATCCGCACCAAGGAGCGGGGAGAGCACCTTGGCGGTGATAAACTCCCAGTGGTAGCGGCGGCCTGCGAGGTCGATGGTGACGGTGCGGGTGCCATACGTCCAGATGTCGGTGCCGTTGGCGGCAGCCAGCGCAGGGCTGCGGCCGCCTTGCTGGATCTCGAGGGCGGACGCGGGGATGATGCTGTGCTGCGCGCCCGTGTCACATAGGAAACGGCGTCCGGAGGCGCTGTCCGTAACGTACAGCAGCGCGCCTGCTTGCCGCATGGCCATCATGTAGGCCGGTGTGGGGGCGGTTGGAAACGTGCAGGGATGGCTGCAGCGGCGTGCCCGTGCGCCGAACCGGGTATCGAAGTAGCAGTAGCCCTGGGTCGGAGGGCTTGGGGGACGTGGGGGCCTGGGGGGCCTCATGGCCGAGCTGTGTGGCCGCGCGATAGAGGGTGGAGCGCGCGCCGACGCTGCGGAGGCCAGGTCGGGGGTGACGGCGTGGTTGGAGCCGGCGGACAGGAGCTTATTGGCTTCGTCGGCCAGGGCCTCAAGGTCCGTGAGGCTGGACGCCACGATCGCCGGGCGGATGCTGGGAGGTAGTTGGCGGATAAAGAGCGTGCGGAAGAGGGAGCTGGGCGGTTTCTCGTCGGTCAGAGCAAGCATGTGTGAGAGCAAGTCTGACGGCGTGGAGTCACCGAGGCCCGGGAGGTCGAGGAGGTGGAAGTTGCGCAAAAATTGGGAGGCTGTGAATTTTTTAAGGAGCGCGGCCTTGAGATGTGCGTACTTGCCTTCCTCCGAAGGGTTTTGTAGTGTTGTCCAGACTTTCGTGATTGTGGAGATGCCCAGGGAGGCGAGGAGGTAGTCGTACATCGTTGCGTCGGTGGTGATGCCGCGGAGTCGGAATTGCGATTCGGCTTGAAGGAACCAGGCGGTGGCTAGGTTCTCCTAGAACTCCGGCAGCTTCACAGAAACTGCGTTTGTGTCAGCCATGGTTACGCTTAGGAGTCGTCCTGAGCGTCGGGGTCACCAATGTAGGAGTCTACGTACTCCTAGCAAAAAATACTGAACTCGGAGAGGTTCAACAGAAAAGGTTTAATTGTTGAGACTGCATGTTGAACACAAAAATGGCGTCAGAGACTACACCAAGTCTGACTGCCTTTCATCAGTCCACAGCTTTGACTGCTCCTCCCCCGCTCTGGGCTTAACTATGTTGCAGATCAAGTTTCTTAAAGGTGTGATCCTTCTTAAAGGCATGACGCCTGATTTATAGTCTACGGACCGAAAAGCGGATTGTGTCCTTTCTGTGATCGGTACGCCACATCATCACCATTTGCAATGCCTGGGATATCATCCGTTTTTGACAGTTTTTAACTGGTGATAAGGACGAGCGCAGAGGCGATGGCGGCTGCCATTCTACCTATGTCCCACCAGTTAGGTTGTCTTTGGCCCTTTCCTACTTGGCCTATGGCTGAAGCTCCCTGCCTTTTAGCTCCCAGCCTTCTCGCCGTTCTTTTGGTCAAGTCCACCTCCACTCTTCCCCGTGAGGGCCTGTTTACTTCACGTAATGTATTCCATTGTGGTTTTCAAGGCCTGTTTCACCGCCACCCTAGTGGCCGTCCCTGGTGTATCATCCATACTCAACTCGTCATCCCACCATGAGCTGAAGACCAAGCCGGCGAGGGTTCTGCCTGGTAGATGGAAATCTCCCAAGGTGAGAGAGTCTGAAACTTAAAGGCGAAACGTATGATTATTTGCACATACCAATCCTCCGTAGAGGTAGTTTACTTGAAGTTTTAATTGATTACTGATATGGTTATTGGACTTTGTATATTGTGGTGTTATTAAGGTCATCGCTCAGAAAACACCACTGAGTTGGAGATGCCTGAATCGCCCTAAAGACACCTTCCAGAGGCTCTACCATCACCACCACTGCTGAGCCCTCATCTATCAGTTTCAGGGTGTTACAGGTACACACTATGTAGTACTGCGACTCAGTACAGCACTCATCCGTGGTCATCAGGAGGGTGCCATTCTTGCAAGGTGCTACGTATCCGTAGGTACCCACCTGGTATGCCGATTCGCCTCTGACCACTTCCAGAAACTCTACTTTACATCCCCCCCTGATATGTCCCATTCTTGTGCCCCTGTGGCATCATCATTAGAAATCTAAATGCATCCGCTGGCCCCCCGCCTGCTGGTCGGGTTACCAAGAGCTCCTGTCTATCTTCCTCCCAGTTAATCAGATTGAGACTGCTGACTTCCTTCTGCACATGTCGGGACACCATCACAAACCTGATGTCTTCAATGTCTGATTCAACACGATCAATCAAGTCCCGAGCCAGCATGGCACATGCTCGCCTCTTGGACTGTAAATCACTCGCCTTTATTATGGCTTTCCCTAGGTCCTCTATACCTCTCTGTAACCCGGTTCCCTGCACTTCTACTGCCATAAGCGCATACCCCGTTCCCTGAGCTGTGAACCGCAGGCCCTTGGCGCTTTCCTGTGCTACCCAGGAGGCATAGCTATCCAGGCCCGTGATTTGCCATGAATGTAGGACCGAGTTGGCACTTCCCCTAATATACTCCGTCTCCGCCACCCCTTGGGGGCCCGTACTTTGGGGGCTATGCGGTCCTTATAATCACTAAGTCATTGCTGCAATTTATGCTTCGCCCAAGTAATTGATGCTGGGTGATCACCACAATTGGCCTCCAACGCCGTCACTATACTGCTCAGGTTATAGGTTACCTCTAAAGTGACTATAGTTACCTCTAAAGTGACTATAGACCCTGATCATGCCATCCGTTAGAGGTGGCACAATATGGTGGGACATCATGACGGCTTTTGATATCCACATGTTGTTAAATCAAAGCATCTTATATCAGTACATCTCAATCGCTTAAGAACATCGCTACACAATTCTTGGCAATATTTTCCCTCAAGTCCTGGTTCCCAAATGAATGGGTGTAATTTAGTCCACCCTTCTATAATGTTGGCCGTACTGATGACCACACCCGTTGTTTTTCTGCGCTGCCCATTGTGCGGCGAGCAGGAGTATAACCAACGTCCCAGCCCCGTGGCGTCATCAGATGTGCCGGTGACCGTTATATCTCCATCAGTATCCACGCTAGTTTGTAGTTTTGTATAATTGTCACTTCTGGGTCCGATAACAGGGATCCAGAACAAGTTGAAGGAGTCTGCTTGCGTGGTGCCGGGACAGACCTCAAGTTCATATCACCAACCGTCCGAGGCGCCATACCCTGATCTTTCTCGTTGTGATGGGCAGGGAGGCCGTTCCAATTGGACTGGTTGTCCAGGGGCGGACAGTTCATGGTTGCTGCCACAGATAGGGTCCTAGTATCCTTGTCCCATATTACATTTGGGATTTATTTTCCATACCTTGATCATATGGGTGCGTGCGGTGACCCGGTCTGTGATCCATATATTGGGTTTCTTTACCCATTACCCTTTTCCCCCTGTGCCAGTTGCATGTATTGTCCTGGATGCAAACAAGTACTTTTATCGATGTGCACGGTGGGCACCTCCCACGCTACCGTAATTGTTGGGAGGGTGATCGCCATCATGGCTGTCCACCAGGCCGCCATTGTGAGATAGTTTTACCTGAAACAAATGAAGAGATCTGCTGTTAGCTTTCCTGTTGGTAGAAGCAGAATATGAGTCTTATGGTTTAACCTGGGACCAATGTTTCCACCTACCCCCCTTTTGGATGTCCAAACACTCACATGTATCACTGGTCATTAGGACCGTGTAAGGTCCAGACCACCGAGGCGCCAGTCCCGGTTTGGACGGCACCCCTTTTACCATTACCCTGTCTCCCACTTTTGGGAACCCCGATGACTCGGGCTCAGGCCCATGCCCGTGTCGATCTGCCACTTCTTGCTGTTGCTTTACTTCCACTTTCATCCCTTGAAGCTGCTTACATAGCTCCGCTACATACCGTGTAATTCTATTCCTCAGCGGCCCTGTTTCACTACACCCTTCTATCACCCCTTCTGGCAATCTCATAGTCCTCCCAGTCATTAATTCATATGGAGTCAGTCCTATTGTCCGGTTGGGGGTTGCCCGTAACCTCATTAATATGGTTGGGATGACATCCACCTAGTTCTTACCCGTGCTCGCAATCGCTTTTGCTATAGCCGTTTTCAGCGTTCTATTCATACGTTCCACCATTCTGGAGCTCTGAGGGTCAAAGAGATAGAGTCATAGAGTCATAGAGTTATACAGCACAGGAAGAGGCCCTTCGGCCCATTGTGTCCGTGCCAGCCATCAAGCCCTGTCTATTCTAATCCCACTTTCCAGCACTTGGTCCGTAGCCTTGTATGCTATGGCATTTCAAATGCTCATCTAACTGCTTCTTGAATGTTGTGAGGGTTCCTGCCTCGGCCACCCTTTCAGGCAGTGAGTTCATAGAGAGGCAGTGAGTTCATTGGTGGTAAGGTATGTGGAGCCTCTGCTTTACCCCCAATAACTGACATGCCGTCTTTATGACCCTACCCGTAAAGTTGATCACCTGGTCTGAATCTATTTGTAGGGGGAACCCCACCGGGGTATCACCTCCTCTGCCAAGATTCTTGCGGCTGTATCGGCGGTGCAATTTCGTGCTGGGAAGGCCTCTACCCAGCGAGTGAAGTGATCCATTATCACCAGGCAGTAGGTCTTTCCCCTACTCTTTGGAAGGGGACCGGTGAAATCGATTTGTAAGTTTTCCCATGGTCCCTTCGGTCTCGGTTGATTTCCCATACGAACCTTTATCACATTTCCTGGGTTATACTGCGCACAGATCAGGCACCTCTGGCAGTGCTTTGCCACGTCCCTGATGTATATCCCCGTGATAGATTTCTAGTAAATTCTGCCTGATACACTCGGGGGCTACTACCTGGTCTGCCCCTTCCAACTTCCATACCCCAGTCATATCCCCCTTTGCCCCGTGACTCTCCCATACCCCAGTCATATCTCCCTTTGCCCCGTGACTCTCCCATACCTCTCTCTCTTCCTTTGACATATCTTTGTGCAGTTGCACCATATTTACTTCCACTGGTCCGAAGGCACAAGCTGCCACCGGGGCCGGAGAAGGGGGCATATTTTCGGCGGCCTCTTTAGCCGCCATATCAGCCCATTTGTTTCATTTCTGTATCCAATCGTCCCCCTTCTGATGTGCTTTTACCTTGACTACTGCTACCTCTAGTGGGAGCCCTGCAGCCTCCACCAGAGCCTTTACTAGCACTTCATGTTTAATGGTTGGTAAAATGTTGGAGTCCATTATTAAGGAAGCAGTAACAGGACATTTGGATAAGCATAATTTAATCGGACAGAATCAGCATGGTTTTATGAAGGGGAAATCATGCTTGACAAATTTGCTCGAATTCTTTGAGGACGTAACAAACAGGGTGGATAAAGGGGAACCAGTGGATGTGGTGTATTTGGACTTCCAAAAGGCATTTGACAAGGTGCCACACATATGATTACTGCACAAGATAAAAAATCACAGGATTGGGGGTAATATACTGGCATGGGTGGAAGATTGGCTATCTAACAGAAAACAGAGAGTTGGGATAAATGGTTCATTCTCGGGTTGGCAAACAGTAACTAGTGGTGTTCTGCAGGGGTCAGTGCTGGGACCCCAACTCTTTACAATCTATATTAACGATTTGGAGGAGGGGACCAAGTGCAACGTATCCAAGTTTTCCGACGATACAAAGATGGGAGGGAAAGCAGTGAGTGAGGAGGACATAAAAAATCTGCAAAAGGACATAGACAGGCTAAGTGAGTGGGCAGAAATTTGGCAGATGGAATATAATGTTGGAAAGTGTGAGGTTATGCACTTTGGCAGAAAAAATCAAAGAGCAAGTTATTATCGAAATGGAAAGAAACTGCAAAGTGCTACAGTACAAAGGGATCTGGGGGTCCTGGTGCATGAAACACAGGAGGTTAGTATGCAGGTACAGCAGATGATCAGGAAGGCCAATGGAATCTTGGCTTTTATTGCAAGGGGGATGGAGTATAAAAGCAGGGAAGTCATAGAGTCATAGAGTCATAGGCCTAGAAATTGAGTTTTGGCGCAGCCAGGGCTTTAGCGCCGGAAGTTAGTGCCGGAGCTAAGTCGCGCTGGTCGGGCCCAAAATTCAATAATTCTGCGCCCAAACGGCTGCCGGCGCTGCTGAGAGGTGTTTGCGCCTGAAAACTGGCGCTACGTGCTGAATATCGGCGCTATTCCGGCGCTGCGGCGCCCGCTGCGGTGCGGCAGGTTCGGGAAGTGCAGGCCTCCTCCTTCCCTTAAGGAGGAGCTGCCTGCACCCGGCCGCGGCCCGCGAAAATCGTTCTAAAAATGAGCCCGGCACCTCGGACAAGTGCCGGGCTTGCTTCTGTTCCGGGGGGGGGGGCGGGGGGAAGTCCGGGGAGGGAGCTGCGGCCAGGCGGCCGGCGGGAAAGCGGCCGGCCGCCGCGGGGCCTTTAATGCGCCGGCGCAAAGTCAGGTAAGACTCTGTTGCCAGAGTCTTAGTTGCGGCTGCCACGGGCGAGGCGGCCGCAACTGAATTTCGGCGCTGGGGCCCGTCGCCATGGCAACCGGGACGCTGCGCACACCGATGACGTCATCGGTGCCGGCGCAGCGCTACCGGTCTAGCGCGGCGGAAGGGCCCCAGGCAATTTCGGCGCCGGCGCCAATTGCAGCGCTAGGCCCTCTAGCGCCGCAAAAGCGGCGCTAAGGCAACTCAATTTCTAGGCCATAGAGTTTTACAGCACAGAAAGAGGCCCTTCGGCCCATCGTGTCTGCGCCGTCCATCAATCCCTGTCCAGTCTAATCCCATTTTCCAGCATTTGGTCCATAGCCTTGTATGCAATGGCATTTCAAGTGCTCATCCAAATGCTGCTTGAATGTTGTGAGGGTTCCTGCCTCTACCACACTTTCAGGCAGTGAGTTCCAGATTCCAACCACCCTCTGGGTGAAAAAGTTCCTCCTCAAGTCCCCTCTAAATCGCCTGCCCCTTACCCTGAATCTATGCCCCCTAGTTATTGACCCCCCTACTAAGGGGAAAAGTTCCTCTTTATCTGCCCTATCTATGCCCCTCATCATTTTGTACACCTCAATCAGGTCCCCCCTCAGCCTTCTTTGCTCCAAGGAAAACAACCCCAGCCTGTTTAGCCTTTCTTCATAGCTGAGGCGCTCCATCCCAGGTAACATCCTGGTGAATCTTCTCTGCACCCTCTCCAAAGCAATCACATCCTTCCTATAGTGAGGCGACCAGAACTGCACACAGTACTCCAGCTGTGGCCTCACCAGCGTTTTGTACAGCTCCATCATAACCTCCCTGCTCTTATATTCTATGCCTTGGCTAATGAAGGCAAGTATCCCATATGCCTTTTTAACCACCTTATCTACCTGTTCCGCTGCCTTCAGGGATCTATGTACATGTACACCAAGGTCCCTCTGACCCTCTGTACTTCCTAGGGTCCTACCACTCATTGTGTATTCCCTTGCCTTATTTGTCCATCCAAAATGCATCACCTCGCACTTTTAGTCATAGAGCCATAGAGTTATACAGCACGGATTGAGGCCCTTCGGCCCATCGTGTCCGCGCCGGCCATCAAGCCCTGTCTAATCTAATCCCATATTCCAGCATTTGGTCCGTAGCCTTGTATGCTATGGCATTTCAAGTGCTCATCCAAATGCTTCTTAAATGTTGTGAGGGTTCCTGCCTCCACAACCCTTTCAGGCAGTGAGTTCCAGACTCCAACCACCCTCTGGGTGAAAAAGTTCTTTCTCAAATCCCCTCTAAACCTCCCGCCCTTTACCTTGAATCTATGCCCCCTAGTTATTGACCCTTCTACTAAGGGAAAAAGCTCCTCAGTATCCATCCTATCTATGCCCCTCATAATTTTGTACACCTCAATCATGTCCCCCCTCAGCCTCCTCTGCTCCAAGGAAAACAAACCCAATCTGCCCAGCCTCTCTTCATAGCTGAAGCGCCCCAGCCCTGGTAACATCCTGGTGAATCTCCTCTGCACCCTTTCCAAAGCGTTCACCACAGTATTCCAGCTGTGGCCTAACACTTTTCCGCCCATCTGACCAACCCGTTTATATCGTCCTATAGCCTGAGGCTTTCCTCCTCGCAATTTACCACCCCACCAATTTTCGTGTCATCTGCGAACTTACTGATCATACCTTTTACATTCTCATCCAAATCATTTATGTAGATCACAAACAGCAAGGGACCCAGCACCGATCCCTGAGGTACCCCACTGGACACAGGCTTCCAGTCACAGAAACAACCTTCGACCATCACCCTCTGCCTCCTGCCACTCAGCCAGTTTAGGATCCAACGCTCCAAGGCACCCTGGATCCCATGGGCTCGTACCTTCTTGACCAGTCTCCTATGCGGGACTTTGTCAAAAGCTTTACTGAAGTCCATGTAAACCACATCCACAGCATTTCCCTCATCCACACACCTAGTCACCCCCTCGAAAAATTCAATGGCCCAGTAATTCGTGTCCAAATGCGTGAGTACGGTCTGGGTACTCATGCATCTGGCCGGATGAAATGCCGGCATTCAGGAAACACCGTGCATGCGGGGAACGCCGGCATTTCCAGTCCTCTGAACGAAGGGGTTCAGAGGCACAGCGCGTGCGACTGCACAGGCAGCGCGTGCGCAGTGAACTTCGTCGATTTCATTCATGGATTCAGTGAGGGTAAGTCCTTACAAGTTACACTTGAAAAAAGCATGTGTAAAGTTGCTCCAAGGCTGCGGGGGAAGATATATTTTATCGTGGAGCTTCTGAAAGGCAATATTTTTGTTTGGGAAAGGGAGGAAAGTTATTTTAAGAAATGCTGAGGTTAGTTTTAAAGTTTAAATTTTTTTTTTTAAACGGGTTTTCAGTACGGTAGGTAGAAGGAGCAATTGTGGCTGTGTGAATTGAATGTGAGAATGAGTGTTCTAAAATGAGTAATGTAACATTTCCAACACTTTTAAGAAAGAAACTTTTCATCAGTAATAAGTAATTATGTATGTATGTCCGCATATATTCCTTTACGTATATGTATGTATGTTTTATATTCCTTTACTTATGTGTATGAATGTATGTTTTTAATTATGATTTTCCAATAAGTTACTTTCTCTGAAAGCCATAATTAAATACATACATTCATACACATAAGTAAAGGAATATATACATACACGCAAAGGAATATATACAGACATACATACATAATTACTTAAAAGAATATATTACTGATGAAAAGTTTCTTTCTTAAAAATGTTGGAGTCATTTTCACATTTAATAAACACAGCAAATTCAATTCACATAGCCACAATTGATCCTTCTACCTACAGTACTGAAAACCCGTTTTAAAAAACAAAAATAAACTTTGAAACTTACCTCAGCATTTCTTAAAATAACTTTCCTCCCTTTCCCAAACAACCGCAGCCTCTGGAGCAACTGTACTCATGCTTTTTTCATGTGTAAGTTGTAAGGACTTGACCTCACTGAAAGCATGAATGAAAGCAGCGAATTTTACTGCGCACGCGCTGCCTGTACAGTCGCACGCGTTCTGCCTCTGAACCCCTTCGTTCAGAGGACAGGAAATGCCGGTTTTCCCCGCATGCGCTGTGCATGCTGAAAACCGGCATTTCCTCCGGACAGACGCGTAAGTACCCCGACCGTACTCGCGCGCTTGGAAGGGAATTACTGGGCCAACATTTTACATGTCAATAAAATGAAAAATTTAACAATTGCACGATTTGCCCCCTCGCATCTGCGACTGAGGGTCCAAGGAGGTGCATTGCGCAACAGGTCATCATCGTACGTATCCTCACACTGTTCCCTTTCGGGAACTGTATGAAGTGGTGGAAGGATTTCTGGCCACGTTAACACTCCTTCCGTGACCATAACCATCTTCATACCAGCCATTAGGGTGGTTAGTCCTATGGCGTGAGGGTTTTACGGGCTCCCACAACCCATCTGAGGGGGGGGGGCCACCCACACCCGCGGACGCAAGTATCCCGCTGGATGTCCACCCAGAATTTATAGTTGGAGCTCCGACTCCACTTGCCGGGACTGTCTGGAGCGGGGTTCGAAACCCTACTCCTTCTGGCCCAGCGGCGGGGATACTTACCGCTACGCAAAAGGCCCACTCCGCGCAAAAGGTGACACCCATACGTTTCCTGCGCCTTTTCCCTCCCCGTGACTGGAGCCCTATGCTGCCACTTGAAAGACCAAGCTATCATCTGTCCTTTTTGCGGCGCCTTTGACTTCTCATTACCAATGATTAGCAGGCGCTGCACCTCCACCTCGTTGAGGAGATTGCTGAGGTCATCATCAGTTCAATTGTGAGTTCTTTTAATGCCGTGAATTGTGCCCATTCCAGCCATTTCACGTTGCTAATCGGATTGGGCCTTTGGCGTAGCAGTAGGATCCCCGCCGCTGGGCCAGACGGGGTAGGGTTTCGAACCCCGCTCCAGACAGTCCCGGCAAGTGGAGTCAGAGCTCCGGCTCTAAATTCTGGGTTGACATCCAGTGGGATATTTGCGTCCGTGGGTGTGGGTGGCCACCCCTCCTTGTATAGCATGTGGGAGCCCGTAAAACCCTCCCGCCATAGGACTAACCACCCTAATGGCTGGTTCAAAGATGGTTACGGTCACGGAATGAGTGTTAATCACGGCCACAAATCCTTCCAACACTTCATACAGTTCCCCAAAGGGAACAGTGTGAAGACACGTATGACAACGACATTGATAAATGGAATTAAAAAAAATATTTTAGGGCTTTTAAAAGTCTTTAAATTGCTTTAATTCTGTTTAAAACTACTTCAGATTCTTCAAAATAATGTAAACATTTTTAAAAGTTTATAAAAGTTACCAAAAGCTTCATAAAAATACCAAAAACCTATTTAAAATGCTGCTTTGCATGTAAAAATGCTTAGCAGCTTGTGAGAAACATTGGGGGCGTGTCCTATTAAGCTGAGACCTCAAGGGGCGTGTCTCACTTGTACAGCGCGCTCCAGGCTTCGCGCTGGCTGCACTCCTGGGCGGCGTGACGTCAAACGCTGCCCGGGATTCTCCTGTTTCAAAATGGAATTCCAGGCGTCCCTGGAGGTGAAATGTCAGCGCGTCGGGTAAGTGCATATCAGGGGCTTGTACGCGCGGCAAGCCACCGACCCAAATTACTGCCCCAATCAGATTGGTCAGACATGATTTACCCTTGACAAAGCCATGCTGACTATCCCCGATTAATCCTTGCCTCTTCAAGTGGAGACTAATTTTGTCCCTCAGAATTTTTTCCAATAATTTCCCTACCACAGATGTTAGGCTCACTGGCCTGTAATTCCCTGGTTTATCCCTGCTACCCTTCTTGAATAATGGTACTACGTTAGCTGTTCTCCAGTCCTCTGGTACATCCCCTGTGGCCAGAGAGGTTCTGAAAATTTGTGTCAGAGCCCCTGCAATCTCCTCCTTTGCCTCACACAACAGCCTGGGATACATCTCGTCTGGGCCTGGGGATTTATCCACTTTTTGGCCTGCTAAAACCGCTAGTACCTCCTCCCTCTCGATGCTAATCACAGAATCACAGAATCACAGAAACCCCACAGTGCAGATAGAGGCCATTTCGGCCCATCGAGCCTGCACCGACACATATCCCACCCGATCCCCGTAACCCCTACACCAACACATATCCCACCCTATCCCCGTAACCCCACGTATTTAATCCCCCTAACACTCAGGGTCAATTTATCATAGCCAATCAACCTAACCCGCACATCTTTGGACTGTGGGAGGAAACCGGAGCACCCGGAGGAAACCCACGCAAACACGGGGAGAATGTGCAAACTCCACTCCAATATGTTCAAGTATGTCACAGTCCCCTTGCCCGATTTCTATGTCTACATCGTCTTTCTCCATAGTGAACACAGATGCAAAAAATTCATTTAAGACCCCGCCTACATCATCTGGCTCTACACACAGATTGCCACTTTGGTCCCTAATGGGCCCTACCCTTTCCCTGGTTATCCTCTTGCCCTTAATATACTTATAAAACATCTTAGGATTTTCCTTTATTTTGCTCGCCAGTTTTATTTCATGGCCCCTCCTTGCCCTCCTAATTTCTTTTTTAAGTATGCCCCTGCACTTTTTATACTCCTCTAGGGCTTCCTCCATCCTTAGTCTTTTGTAACTGCCAAAAGCCCCCCTTTTTTTCCTAATGCATTTCTGTATATCCCTTGTCTTCCAAGGTTCCCTTTGCTTGTTGGTCCCACCCTTGACCTTTACAGGAACATGTTGGTGTTGTACTCTCTCTATTTCCCTTCTGAAAGTCTCCCACTGTTTTGATGTGGATTTTCCTATAAGTAGCTGCTCCCAGTCCACTTTGGCCAGATCCTGCCTTATCATATTAAAATCGGCCTTCCCCCAATTTAGAACCCTTATTTCCGGGCCGTCTTTGTCTTTTTCCATGACCACCTTAAATCTCACTGAATTATGGTCACTGTCGCCAAAATGCTCTCCTACTGACACTTCCACCACTTGCCCGGCTACATTCCCTAGAATTAGGTCCAGTACCGCCCATTCTCTTGTAGGACTTTCTACATGTTGGCTCAAAAAGCTCTCCTGGATGCACTTTAAGAACTCTGCACCCTCTAAGCCTTTCACACTCTGACTATCCCAATTAATATTGGGGAAGTTGAAATCCCCCACTATTATTACCCTATTATTTTTGCACTTCTCTGAGATTTGCCTACATATCTGTTCCTCTATCTCCCCCTGACTGTTTGGGGGCCTATAGTACACTCCCAGCAAAGTGCTTGCCCCCTTTTTGTTTTTAAGTTCTACCCATATGGCCTCATTAGAGGAACCCGCTAATATATCGTCCCTCCTTACAGCAGTAATTGACTCCTTAATTAATATTGCAACATCCCCTCCCCTTTTTACACCCCCCTCCGTCTCGCCTGAAGATTCTATACCCCGGAATATTGAGCTGCCAGTCCTGACCCTCCCTCAACCATGTCTCCGTGATAGCAACAATATCGTAATCCCATGTGTTCAACAACAACTTCAGTTCATCCACCTTATTTGCAAGACTCCTTGCATTAAAATAAATGCCTTCCAGCCCTGCCATATTCCTTTTTGCCTTCACATATTTGCTCTGCCTTCCCAGCTGACTTGTTTTTTCCTCCGTATTTGGCTGTAAATCACCCCCTACTATAGCTCCACTCTGTATCCCATCCCCCTGCCAAGTTAGTTTAAACCCCCCCCAGCAGTGCTAGCAAACCTCCCCGCAAGGATATTGGTTCCCCTCTGGTTCAGGTGTAAACCGTCTGACTTGTACAAGTCCCACCTTTCCCAGAAGCAGACCCAGTGATCCAGGAAGCTAAAGCCCTCCCTCCTGCACCATCCCTTTAGCCACGCATTCATCTGTTCTATCTTCCTATTTCTATACTCACTAGCACGTGGCACCGGGAGTAATCCAGAGATTACAACCTTTGAGGTCCTGCTCTTTAAACTTCTACCTAGCTCCCTAAATTCTTGCTTCAGTTATACAGGGTACTGGTGAGGCCACACCTGGAATACTGCGTACAGTTTTGGTTTCCATATTTAAGAAAAGATATACTTGCTCTCGAGGCAGTTCAGAGAAAGTTCACTCGGTTGATTCCGGAGATGAGGGGGTTGACTTATGAGGAAAGGTTGAGTAGGTTGGGCCTCTACTCATTGGAATTCAGAAGAATGAGAGGTGATCTTATCAAAACATATAAGATTGTGAGGGGGCTTGATCGGGTGGATGCGGGGAGGATGTTTCCACTGATGGGTGAGACTAGAACTAGGGGGCATAATCTTAGAATAAGGGGCTGCCGTTTCAAAACTGAGATGAGGAGAAACTTCTTCACTCAGAGGGTAGTAAATCTATGGAATTTGCTACCTCAGAGAGCTGTGGAAGCTGCGACATTAAATAAATTTAAAACAGAGATAGACAGTTTCCTAGCTGATAAGGGAATTAAGGGTTATGGGGAGCGGGCAGGGAAGTGGACGTGAGTCTAGGTTCGGATCAGCCATGATCCTATTGAATGGCGGAGCAGGCCCGAGGGGCCGTATGGCCTACTCCTGCTCCTACTTCCTATGTTCTTATGTTCTTATGTGATCCCCTGAGGATGTTATAAACCCCCTTCGAGCCCATGAGGCCATATAATCGTGGACTACGCTGAACGCGTACTGAATATCAGTGTAAATATTCACTCGTTTCCCTGGACAAGCCCGTAATGCTTCGATAAGAGCCACCAGTTCCGCTACCTGGGCCCCCTCCTTCCAGAGTCCCTTGTCGGACCACCTGACCATCCTTCCTCATGACTGCCCATCCCGTATGGGGTGTATCACTTATAAATTTCCTAGAACCATCGACAAACATTACCTCACACTCCCTTTCAAGTGAGCTGTCTTTTACCCCACAACTTTCCTCATCCTCTACCGCTAGTTCACACTGATATTCTCCTTCCATTAATATGCCACCTGCAGGGTTTAATCCACCGTCTTTAACAATCTGTACGGATAAGTACCGCTTCCCACGCTGCTCTTCGGCTATCTGTTACTGCTCTTAACCTTCCAGTATTATGTAGGATATTGTTAACGTGGTTTGTGGGTTTCCCTCTTGATCATGACGGGTGTCATATCGACCCTCCTGCAATCTTGTTTATGTCTAGCCCATACCTCCGGAAGTTGGGAACTCACAAGCCCAAAGATGCCCTAAGCCGTCCAATCCAAATTCCATGTGACTTTTCACTTAAACTTCAATTTCAATTCCTCTAACAGGTACCAGTATGTTTAACTCTATTCTGATTGTTTCATTAATTAGATAGTTTCCCGGTGGAGTATGTGTCAATGCAGGGACACAAATGTCTCCAACAGAAAGCTATCAATTTACTATTCGTAACTACACTTTTCTGACTTTCACTAGAAAGCTAGGAAAATTCTCCTTTGGTAGTGTAATTTTCCTGCTTCTATTTTACACTCTCAATCACTTCCTCTCTCTATTTTACACATCCCATTAATTACCATTCATATCTCATTCATGAGCCCTGGAGGAACTTTACTGTCTAGTACAATATTTAAGATAGAAAACATAGATCAAACGTTCTCACTTGGCCCAAGTTACTAACACTTTTTATTCATCATTATTTTAGAAGACCTTTTATTTTCCCAAAAGTAACCCAATATATAGCGCCTGAGTCCATTTCGTCATTTCAAAATTATCCCAAAATCCAAGCGGCAGCACTGCTGAACTGACAGGTTTTGTCAATGTTCAATTTCATTTCTATCAATTTATCTTATCAATTCCACTTTCAGAAACAAGTGATTCCCAGGCTAGGTGGTTCATATGGTGTTTTATCATTAGACACAGAAGTGCTACAATTAGTTTACAAGGTAACTTCCATCAAACAAAAGAAAGCAGAGAATCCATGATGGCTCTGCTTAAGAACCCAAGGGGTTAATTTATCAAATCATAATTTCCCTTCCGTCACTGTGGGGAAATATTAACTTAAAACTAAGAAACTTACATTTAATAATGTCCAATATCTTTAAATTTGATTCAGCAATACTAAAGTTGTTGCTTGGTGAACTTAAACAGCTGTCAGTGGAAAGGGTTAACTCCTTTGCAGGTTTTTTTTAAGACGGCGGAGTGAAACATTGTCAGGCGCATGCAATTGCGTTACTTCACATAAATTTAGAAAAACATTCCCGAACGAAAAGGACAGTTGTGTTTTCACACTTTAGCTAAACACGAGCAGAACAGATAAAACAAAACAAAATAGTACATGCTTGCAGAAAACAGTACATTACGTTATATTTCTTATTGTCCTTTCTTCAGATGCCTTTCCAAATGACTGTAGAAACATTGAAAACAACTGGAGAAAAATTAGTTTTTCACATTTAAACAAATCAAATCAAACTGCTTTGGAAGATTTCACTATAGCAACCACGTCCAAGGTTAAATCTTAGACTGAAACTTTCTTTTTTTAAATAAACTTTATGTTTTTCTCAATTTTTCCACACCAGCTTAACTTAAATTGTAGTTCAAAGTTTTTTCTTTCAATTCTGGGTGCACAACCTTATTCGCACATTCTTAAAACTTCCAAAATCCAAGACAAGACAAAACGCTTTTTTTTAACACAGAGAAGTGGGTGGAACTAAAACACACAAAAGACATTTTTCTTTTTTTTAAAGATTGACTCTCAGAATACTATCACTTCTTAAACATTCACAGTCAGGAAATCTTTCACACTTTAAAACATTTTCACACAAACTGAAATTCCAGCATTTTTTAAGGTTCCTTTCACTCAGCAATCTTGTGTTTTATTTGTCTCAGCACAGACATTAATAACTTCCATGTCGGTAAAATTTTAAGTTTATCTCTCTTATTTTCTTTTTTTTCAATTGGTGTCTCAGCAGCTTTCCCTGGCTTTCCAAATCCCTGTTTTTTTTCGTCCTTTGCTGAAATTTCAGAATGGTTAGCCTGCAAATTAGATCTTCTGCTGGGGTGGCTATCTGACACCTGGCTTCCTCAAGATTCTGCAGTGCGGAGCCTGCCTGAACCACGTTTACACTCTGCTGCGACATGATCGCAGCAGATGAGGCAACTTGACACTGCAGATGCTCAATCTGATTTTGTTGTTCTAACAGTATATCATCCTGCGTGAGGATAAACATAGAAACATAGAAACATAGAAGATAGGAGCAGGAGTAGGCCATTCGGCCCCTCGAGCCTGCTCCGCCATTCAATGAGATCATGGCTGATCATCCAAATTCATTACCCTGTTCCTGCCTTCTCTCCATATCCCTTGATCCCTTCAGCTTAAGAAATATATCTAACTCCTTCTTGAATATATTTTATGAATTGGCCTCTGCTGCATTCTTTGGCAGAGAATTCCACAGGTTCACCACTCTCTGGGTGACGAAATTCCTCCTCATCTCTGTCCTAAATGGCTTACCCCTTATCCTTAGACTGTGACCCCTGGTTCTGGACTCCCCGACCATCGGGAACATCCTTCCTGCATGTAGTTTGTCTAGTCCTGTTAGAATTTTATAAGCTTCGATGAGATCCCCTCTCATTCTTCTAAACTCCAGCGAGTACAAGCCCATTCGACCCAATCTCTCCTCATACATCATTCCTGCCATCCCAAGTATCAGCCTGGTGAATCTTCACTGCACTCCTTCCATGGCAAGAACATCCTTCCTCAGATAAGGCGACCAAAACTGCACACAATACGCAAGATGTGGCCTCACCAAGGCCCTGTACAACTGCATCAAGACATCCTTGTTCCTGTACTCAAACCCTCTCGCTACGAAGACCAACATACCATTTGCCTTCTTAACTGCCTGCTGCACCTGCATGCTTACTTTCAGCGACTGGTGCACAAGGACACCCAGGTCTCGTTGCACTTCCCCTTCTCCCAATCTATTGCCATTTAGACAATAATCTGCCTTCCTGGTTTTGACACCAAAGCGGATAACCTCGCATTTATCCACGTTATATTGCATCTGCCATGCTTCTGCCCAATCACCCAACCTGTCCAAATCACACTGGAGTTTCTCAGCATCCTCCTCACAGCACACACGCCCACCCAGCTTTGAGTCGTCTGCAAACTTGAAGATATTACATCTAGTTCCCTCGTCCAGATCATTAATCTATATTGTGAATAGTTGGGTTCCAAGGACCGATCCCTGCGGCACCCCACTGGTCACTGCCTGCCACTCGGAAAAAGCCGTTTATTTCAACTCTTTGCTTTCTGTCTGCCAACCAGTTCTCTATCCAAGTCAATACCTTGCCCCCAATCCCATGCGCCTTAAATTTACATGCCAATCTCTTATGCGGGACCTTATCGAAAGCCTTTTGAAAATCCAAATACACCACATCCACTGGTTCTCCCTTATCTATTTTACCAGTTACATCCTCAAAAAATTCCAGTAGATTAGTCAAGCACAATTTACCTTTTGTAAAGCCATGTTGACTTTGTCCGATCCGGTAACTTTTTTCCAAGTGCTCTGCTATTACATCCTTTATAATGGACTCTAGCATTTTCCCCACTACCGATGTCAGGCTTCCCTGTTTTCTCTCTACCACCCTTTTTGAACAGTGGAGTAACATTAGCTACCCGCCAATCCATGGGTACTGTTCCAGAGTCTATCGAATTTTGGAAGATGACCAGCAATGCATCTACTATTTCTAGGGCCACTTCCTTAAGTACCCTAGGATGTAGATTATCAGGCCCTGGGGATTTATCGGCCCTCAATCCCATCAATTTCCCTAACACCATTTCCCTACAAATACTGATTTCTATCAGTTCCTCCCTTTCATTAGACCTTATGTTCCCCGACATCTTTGGGACTTTATTTGTGTCCTCCTTTGTGAAGACAGAACCAAAGTATGTATTTAATTGCTCTGCCATTTCTTTGTTCCCCATTATAAATTCCCCTGATTGTGACTGCAAGGGACCTACGCTTGACTTCACCAATCTTTTTCTCTTCACATATCTATAAAAGCTTTTACAGTCAGTTTTTATGTTCCCTGCAAGCTTGCTCTCATACTCTATTTTCCCCCTCTTAATTAATCCCTTTGTCCTCCTTTGTTGGATCTAAATTGCTTCCAATCCTCAGGTTTACTGCTTTTTCTGGCCAATTTATATGTCCTCTCCTTGGATCTTATGCTATCCCTAATTTCCCTTGTTAGCCATGGTTGAGTCACCTTTTTTGTTTTATTTTTATGCCAAACAAATTCTGTAGTTCATCCATGTGATCTTTGAATGTTTGCCATTGCCTATCCACCATCATCATCATCTCGCTCCCATTCTGCTGCCTCTCTTTCTAAATCATCCTAATCAACCTCCTCAATATCATTCCTTCCACTTTGCACTGATCTTGCCTCCATTACAGCGGCACACTTGGCACCTACCTTTTTTAACTGTTCCACTAACTCCTCTTTTTCCTTCTCCCGTGTGGCTCCAATCTTACACATTTTTCAGGTGGACCTGACAAAGAACCACTACAGTTTTCTCCTCCTTATTCTTGCTCTCCTTATGCCACCATTCTTTCTGTCAGTTGGGAACCCATTCAGGATCCCAGCCTTCCATTCCCATTCTTTTTATTACCTTATCATGTTTATTTAACAAATACTCCGTTATGGATCCCTGAGGACCCGGCTTTCCTTCTGCCATCTTACCTACTTAACTCTTTAGAAATCGTGGTGGTCTTCTACCTCCAGAGAGAAACCCGTTAAGCTCTCTCCCCTGGTCCTCACCTAGCCATCAGCAAAACTTAACTCTTTAGAAATCACGGGGGTCTTCTACCCGCAGAGAGACACCCATTAAGCTCTCTCCCTCGGCCTTCACCTGGTCGTCGGCGACCACAACCACTTTGCAATGTTGCCCTCTCACATGACAGTCGGTCTGACTCCGTATTGTTCGTGATCCCTGATAGTCCAAGGGACCGCTCCATGCCCACAGACCTAACTACTGGGTGGTATAAATTAATGTACTCGCCCCACTTCATCTGTTGGTCCTGGAACGGTGCCCTGGTTTCGGTACCAGCAGCGGATTCTGCCGACTACGCCAAGTTGTTGTGGGAAGAAACCACTCGGAGTCACAGGTAGGCTGTGATATGAGAGAAACTTTATTATAAGCATGTAGGGGAGAGCCTTCAGCGCACCGAAGTCTCTCAAATTTACAATGGTTGTGGCAGTTTATTTATTTATACATAATCAAGCGACTACTGATAATTGCTCAACTGTTAATTACTGGTTCCGTAGGCTTTGGCAGATGCTTCCCACTTGCTCAACTGTCCCGGACCCAAGGTCCTTACTTCTGCCTTTCTGCAGTTTTGTTTCTGTCATCCAGCCTCCAGTTACCATTATCTTTGTTCATTGTTCCTGATTCAAGGTTTCGCGGAGAAACTTTATTAAAGCTACTGCTACTGTTAAATGCTGACACTACGCTTTGGTCTGATTTTGGTCAAGCATCCCATCATGCCTTGTAGTTACAGTAACATTTTAATAGCATGGCTTCTAACGCAACTATAATATACATTTAAAGGTTATCCAAACCTACAGGTTACCCTATCAGCTGACAACAGAGGAAATGAGTGAAATGGATGATTAAGCAGACAGAAGCTGGCAGCCAGGCTTTACTCGGGGAGGAGCTGGGGTGAGAAGCAATGTTCCCTTTAAGTTGCGCAGCTGAATAGCCGCGCAGCGCTCTAGGGGTCCCCCGCAGATAGTGAGCCAGCTTTTAAATTGAAAAATACGTGCAAGCGAAGAATTTTGAATAGGCTGCACAGCCCATTAAAGGCGCCGCGCGACGCTAAAAAAAATCACAGGGAACATTGGTGAGAAGCGGAGTAATATTTGGGTTCAGGAAGAAGCAAAATGCTAGCATTAACAGAGTGAGCGAGGAGAGAGATTGCCAACATGAACACTGAGAGGGAAGAAAGTGTGCCAGCATTAACTTGGGGGGGAGGGAAGTTGGGGGTGGGGGCGGGTGCGGGTGCGGGTGTGGAAAGGGAAGAAAGGAATCCTTGTGAACAAGGGGAGTGGAAAAAGGGGGAAAGGGTAGCTCAGGGGCCAGCTCCCTGGAAGGCGCATTCATGCGCGAGGTCTGCTGCACAGGATTCGGATTCGGACCTCGATGGGGAGGCATTTAGAAGAAGGGTGATGGGCATGCGCACAGAGATGATAGGTGCAATGGCAAGGGTGCCCGAGAACTTCTCTGCAATGATAAGGAGCATGGGGAAGTCCGCCTCCAACATTGCACAGAGCTCTGTGCACACCAGTTTTCAAAGAATGGTAGACTCCCAGAGAGACCGTGGTGACCCAGACCTGATGCCGCGTGTGATGGGCGATCTGGCAGCTTCCATTGCAGCACAGGCAAAAGCAACGCAATGTCTTAGTGCTGTAATGGAGTCTATGCTTGGTGGCATCCAATCTCAGGCTGCCCTCATGCAGTCTCAGCTTAATGCCACGCAAGCTCTGACTGCTACCATCATGGCTGGGTTTACCACCGTCGACTGGGGCTTTCACAGTGTCGCAGCAGGCCAGCAATCTGTGCTCCAATAGATTGCAAGGAATACTGAGGTGCTGCCCCAGGGGAGTGGCAGTGGGTCAGTGGAGCAGGAAGCTGCTGTCCTCTCTCAGGATGACAGCATTCCTGCCCCCACCACTGGCACTCCACCATTGTCCTTGTCGCTGCCTGTCATCCAGCCAGCCCAGACTGCTGCCACCAATGCTGAGGTGGTGCAGTCTACAGCCAGGCCTTTCATGTCCAGAGCTGGTCAAGGGCATCCTGCAAGGCCACCTGAAGTCTCCCGCAAGAATACTCAGTAGCGTTCCACCAGCCCTGTTGCAGCCACTGGACCAACACTTTGTAGGAGCACTAGAGTAGGCTAAGGCACAATAACGAGAGGCACTAAGGGATTGCACAAGGGTGAATAGTTAATATTGTTGCTGTAAATATGTGTTCACTGATTATTGATGAATTTATTAATTCAATTTAGATTCTTTTGTGGTGTCTCTCATTTCAACTTTGCGCTGAGATATGGCCTGCGACAGGGATGGAATGATAGGGATGTGGTGAGCAACAGGGATCTGGGGTTTAATTTATTGGAACCGCAGTCTGATAAGGCGGATACGGGCTGCCCTTCCGGAAGGCCGATTGAGTGGCTGCCTCCTCCTTCCTTCTCCTCCTCCTCTTCATCTTCCTCTTCTTCTTCCTCCTCGTCCTCCTTCTCCTCTCCCTCTTCCTCCTCCTGAGGTGGTCCCGCACTCCCTGGTAACAATGACTGGGCCCTCATGATGGCCAAGTTGTGGAGCATGCAGCAGAACACCACGAAATGGGACACCCACTCAGCTGAGTACTGCAGGGCTCCTCCCGAGCGGTCAAGAGAGCGGAACCATTGCTTCAGCATCCCGATGGTCTGCTCAATGATGTTCCCGGTGGCAGCATGGCTCTCATTATGAGTGCTGATCAGGTGTGTTGGGGTTGCGGAGGGGAATCATGAGCCAGGTGGAGAGCGGATTGCCCTTGTCTCCGAGCAGCCAACCAACCAACCCCTCCACAACCCTTTCACACACACTGTAGTTGGGGTTCAGTGTGTGTGTGAAAGGCTGGGTGTTTGATGGCGTACAGTGTGTGTGAGTGTCGGGAGTTGGATGGGGTACAGTGTGTGTGTGAGTGTGGGGAGTTGGATGGGGTACAGTGTGTGTGAAAGGGTGGGGAGCTGGATGGGGTACACTGTGTGTGAACGGGTGGGAGTTAAATGGGGTACAGTGTGTGTGAGAGGGTGGGGAGTTGGATAGGGTAGAGTGTGTGTGAAAGTCTAGGGAGTTGGATGGGGGAAAGTGTGTGAAAGGGTGAGGAGGGGTTAGTTAGGGTACAGTGTATGAGAGGGTGGGGAGATGGTTGGGTTACAGTGTGTGTGAGAGGGTGGGGAGTTGGATGGGGTTAAGTGTGTGTGTGAAAGGATGGGGAGTTGGATGGGGTACAGTGTGTGTGTGAGAGGGTGGGGAGTTGGATAGGGTACAGTGTGTGTGAGAGGGTGGGGAGTTGGATGGGGTACAGTGTGTGTGTGAGAGGGTGGGGAGTTGGATGGGGTACAGTGTGTGTGAGAGGGTGGGGAGTTGGATGGGGTTAAGTGTGTGTGTGAAAGGATGGGGAGTTGGATGGGGTTAAGTGTGTGAAAGGGTGGGAGTTGGATGGGGTACAGGGTGTGTGTGAAAGGGTGGGAAGTTGGATGGGGTACAGTGTGTGTGTGAAAGGGTGGGGAGTTGGATGGGGTACAGTGTGTGTGTGAAAGGGTGGGAAGTTGGATGGGGTACAGGGTGTGTGTGAAAGGGTGGGAAGTTGGATGGTGTACAGCGTGTGTGTGAGTGGGTGGGGAGTTGGATGGGGTACAGTGTGTGTGTGAAAGGGTGGGGAGTTGGATGGGGTACAGTGTGTGTGTGAAAGGGTGGGGAGTTGGATGGGGTACAGTGTGTGTGTGAAAGGGTGGGGAGTTGGATGGGGTACAGTGTGTGTGTGAAAGGGTGGGGAGTTGGATGGGGTACAGTGTGTGTGTGAAAGGGTGGGGAGTTGGATGGGGTACAGTGTGTGTGTGAAAGGGTGGGGAGTTGGATGGGGTACAGTGTGTGTGTGAAAGGGTGGGGAGTTGGATGGGGTACAGTGTGTGTGTGAAAGGGTGGGGAGTTGGATGGGGTACAGTGTGTGTGAAAGGGTGGGGAGTTGGATGGGGTACAGTATGTGTGTGAAAGGGTGGGGAGTTGGATGGGGTACAGTGTGTGTGAAAGGGTGGGGAGTTGGATGGGGTACAGTGTGTGTGTGAAAGGGTGGGGAGTTGGATGGGGTACAGTGTGTGTGTGAAAGGGTGGGGAGTTGGATGGGGTACAGTGTGTGTGTGAGAGGGTGGGGAGTTGGATGGGGTACAGTGTGTGTGTGAAAGGGTGGGGAGTTGGATGGGGTACAGTGTGTGTGTGAGTGGGTGGGGAGTTGGATGGGGTACAGTGTGTGTGTGAGTGGGTGGGGAGTTGGATGGGGTACAGCGTGTGTGTGAGTGGGTGGGGAGTTGGATGGGGTACAGTGTGTGTGTGAAAGGGTGGGGAGTTGGATGGGGTACAGTGTGTGTGTGAGAGGGTGGGGAGTTGGATGGGGTACAGTGTGTGTGTGAGTGGGTGGGGAGTTGGATGGGGTACAGTGTGTGTGTGAGTGGGTGGGGAGTTGGATGGGGTACAGTGTGTGTGTGAGTGGGTGGGGAGTTGGATGGTGTACAGCGTGTGTGTGAGTGGGTGGGGAGTTGGATGGGGTACAGTGTGTGTGTGAGTGGGTGGGGAGTTGGATGGGGTACAGTGTGTGTGTGAGTGGGTGGGGAGTTGGATGGGGTACAGTGTGTGTGTGAAAGGGTGGGGAGTTGGATGGGGTACAGTGTGTGTGTGAAAGGGTGGGGAGTTGGATGGGGTACAGTGTGTGTGTGAGTGGGTGGGGAGTTGGATGGGGTACAGTGTGTGTGTGAGTGGGTGGGGAGTTGGATGGGGTACAGCGTGTGTGTGAGTGGGTGGGGAGTTGGATGGGGTACAGTGTGTGTGTGAAAGGGTGGGGAGTTGGATGGGGTACAGGTGTGTGTGAGAGGGTGGGGAGTTGGATGGGTACAGTGTGTGTGTGAAGGATGGGGAGTTGGATGGGGTACAGTGTGTGTGTGAGAGGGTGGGGGGTTGGATGGGGTACAGTGTGTGTGTGAGGGTGGGAGTTGGATGGGGTACAGTGTGTGTGTGAAAGGGTGGGGAGTTGGATGGGGTACAGTGTGTGTGTGAAAGGGTGGGGAGTTGGATGGGGTACAGTGTGTGTGAAAGGGTGGGGAGTTGGATGGGGTACAGTGTGTGTGTGAGTGGGTGGGGAGTTGGATGGGGTACAGTGTGTGTGTGAAAGGGTGGGGAGTTGGATGGGGTACAGTGTGGTGTGAAAGGGTGGGGAGTTGGATGGGGTACAGTGTGTGTGTGAAAGGGTGGGGAGTTGGATGGGGTACAGTGTGTGTGTGAAAGGGTGGGGAGTTGGATGGGGTACAGTGTGTGTGTGAAAGGGTGGGGAGTTGGATGGGGTACAGTGTGTGTGTGAAAGGGTGGGGAGTTGGATGGGGTACAGTGTGTGTGTGAAAGGGTGGGGAGTTGGATGGGGTACAGTATGTGTGTGAAAGGGTGGGGAGTTGGATGGGGTACAGTGTGTGTGAAAGGGTGGGAGTTGGATGGGGTACAGTGTGTGTGAAAGGGTGGGGAGTTGGATGGGGTACAGTATGTGTGTGAAAGGGTGGGGAGTTGGATGGGGTACAGTGTGTGTGTGAAAGGGTGGGGAGTTGGATGGGGTACAGTAGTGTGTGAAAGGTGGGGAGTTGGATGGGGTACAGTGTGTGTGAAAGGGTGGGGAGTGGGGTACAGTGTGTGTGTGAAAGGGTGGGGAGTTGGATGGGGTACAGTGTGTGTGTGAGAGGGTGGGGAGTTGGATGGGGTACAGTGTGTGTGTGAGTGGGTGGGGAGTTGGATGGGGTACAGTGTGTGTGAGTGGGTGGGGAGTTGGATGGTGTACAGCGTGTGTGTGAGAGGGTGGGGAGTTGGATGGGGTACAGTGTGTGTGTGAAAGGGTGGGGAGTTGGATGGGGTACAGTATGTGTGTGAAAGGGTGGGGAGTTGGATGGGGTACAGTGTGTGTGTGAGAGGGTGGGGAGTTGGATGGGGTACAGTGTGTGTGTGAGAGGGTGGGGAGTTGGATGGGGTACAGTGTGTGTGAGAGGGTGGGGAGTTGGATGGGGTACAGTGCGTGTGAGAGGGTGGGGAGTTGGATGGGGTACAGTGTGTGTGTGAGAGGGTGGGGAGTTGGATGGGGTACAGTGTGTGTGAGAGGGTGGGGAGTTGGATGGGGTACAGTGTGTGTGTGAGAGGGTGGGGAGTTGGATGGGGTACAGTGTGTGTGTGAGAGGGTGGGGAGTTGGATGGGGTACAGGGTGTGTGAAAGGGTGGGGAGTTGGATGGGGTACAGTGTGTGTGTGAGTGGGTGGGGAGTTGGATGGGGTACAGGGTGTGTGTGAGTGGGTGGGGAGTTGGATGGGGTACAGTGTGTGTGTGAAAGGGTGGGGAGTTGGATGGGGTACAGTGTGTGTGTGAAAGGGTGGGGAGTTGGATGGGGTACAGTGTGTGTGTGAAAGGGTGGGGAGTTGGATGGGGTACAGTGTGTGTGTGAAAGGGTGGGGAGTTGGATGGGGTACAGTGTGTGTGTGTGAGTGGGTGGGGAGTTGGATGGGGTACAGTGTGTGTGTGAGAGGGTGGGGAGTTGGATGGGGTACAGTGTGTGTGTGAGTGGGTGGGGAGTTGGATGGGGTACAGGGTGTGTGTGAAAGGATGGGGAGTTGGATGGGGTACAGTGTGTGTGTGAAAGGGTGGGGAGTTGGATGGGGTACAGTGTGTGTGTGAAAGGGTGGGGAGTTGGATGGGGTACAGTGTGTGTGTGAGTGGGTGGGGAGTTGGATGGGGTACAGTGTGTGTGTGAGAGGGTGGGGAGTTGGATGGGGTACAGTGTGTGTGTGAGTGGGTGGGGAGTTGGATGGGGTACAGTGTGTGTGTGAGTGGGTGGGGAGTTGGATGGTGTACAGTGTGTGTGTGAGAGGGTGGGGAGTTGGATGGGGTACAGTGTGTGTGTGTGAGTGGGTGGGGAGTTGGATGGGGTAAAGTGTGTGTGTGAAAGGGTGGGGAGTTGGATGGGGTACAGTGTGTGTGTGAAAGGGTGGGGAGTTGGATGGGGTACAGTGTGTGTGTGAGTGGGTGGGAGTTGGATTGGGTACAGTGTGTGTGAAAGGGTGGGGAGTTGGATGGGGTACAGTGTGTGTGTGAGTGGGTGGGAGTTGGATGGGGTACAGTGTGTGTGTGAGAGGGTGGGGAGTTGGATGGGGTACAGTGTGTGTGTGAGTGGGTGGGAGTTGGATGGGGTACAGTATGTGTGTGAAAGGGTGGGGAGTTGGATGGGGTACAGTGTGTGTGTGTGAGTGGGTGGGAGTTGGATTGGGTACAGTGTGTGTGAAGGGTGGGGAGTTGGATGGGGTACAGTGTGTGTGTGAGAGGGTGGGGAGTTGGATGGGGTACAGTGTGTGTGAAAGGGTGGGGAGTTGGATGGGGTACAGTGTGTGTGTGAGAGGGTGGGGAGTTGGATGGGGTACAGTGTGTGTGTGAAAGGGTGGGGAGTTGGATGGGGTACAGTGTGTGTGTGAAAGGGTGGGGAGTTGGATGGGGTACAGTGTGTGTGTGAAAGGGTGGGGAGTTGGATGGGGTACAGTGTGTGTGTGAAAGGGTGGGGAGTTGGATGGGGTACAGTGTGTGTGTGAGTGGGTGGGGAGTTGGATGGGGTACAGTGTGTGTGTGAGTGGGGAGTTGGATGGGGTACAGTGTGTGTGTGAAAGGGTGGGGAGTTGGATGGGGTACAGTGTGTGTGTGAGAGGGTGGGGAGTTGGATGGGGTACAGTGTGTGTGTGAAAGGGTGGGGAGTTGGATGGGGTACAGTGTGTGTGTGAGTGGGTGGGGAGTTGGATGGGGTACAGTGTGTGTGTGTGAGTGGGTGGGGAGTTGGATGGGGTACAGTGTGTGTGTGAAAGGGTGGGGAGTTGGATGGGGTACAGTGTGTGTGTGAAAGGGTGGGGAGTTGGATGGGGTACAGTGTGTGTGTGTGAGTGGGTGGGGAGTTGGATGGGGTACAGTGTGTGTGTGAGAGGGTGGGGAGTTGGATGGGGTACAGTGTGTGTGTGAGTGGGGAGTTGGATGGGGTACAGTGTGTGTGTGAAAGGGTGGGGAGTTGGATGGGGTACAGTGTGTGTGTGAAAGGGTGGGGAGTTGGATGGGGTACAGTGTGTGTGTGTGAGTGGGTGGGAGTTGGATGGGGTACAGTGTGTGTGTGAGTGGGTGGGGCGTTGGATGGGGTAAAGTGTGTGTGTGAGAGGGTGGGGCGTTGGATGGGGTACAGTGTGTGTGTGAGAGGGTGGGGAGTTGGATGGGGTAAAGTGTGTGTGTGAGAGGGTGGGGCGTTGGATGGGGTACAGTGTGTGTGTGAGTGGGTGGGGAGTTGGATGGGGTAAAGTGTGTGTGTGAAAGGGTGGGGAGTTGGATGGGGTACAGTGTGTGTGTGAAAGGGTGGGGAGTTGGATGGGGTACAGGGTGTGTGTGAAAGGGTGGGGAGTTGGATGGGGTACAGTGTGTGTGTGAAAGGGTGGGGAGTTGGATGGGGTACAGTGTGTGTGTGAGTGGGTGGGGAGTTGGATGGGGTACAGTGTGTGTGTGAAAGGGTGGGGAGTTGGATGGGGTACAGTGTGTGTGTGAGAGGGTGGGGAGTTGGATGGGGTACAGTGTGTGTGTGAAAGGGTGGGGAGTTGGATGGGGTACAGTGTGTGTGTGAGAGGGTGGGGAGTTGGATGGGGTACAGTGTGTGTGTGAAAGGGTGGGGAGTTGGATGGGGTACAGTGTGTGTGTGAGAGGGTGGGGAGTTGGATGGGGTACAGTGTGTGTGAAAGGGTGGGGAGTTGGGTGGGGTACAGTGTGTGTGTGTGAGAGGGTGGGGAGTTGGATGGGGTACAGTGTGTGTGTGAAAGGGTGGGGAGTTGGATGGGGTACAGTGTGTGTGTGAAAGGGTGGGAGTTGGATGGGGTACAGTGTGTGTGTGAGTGGGTGGGAGTTGGATGGGGTACAGTGTGTGTGTGAAAGGGTGGGGAGTTGGATGGGGTACAGTGTGTGTGTGTGAGAGGGTGGGGAGTTGGATTGGGTACAGTGTGTGTGTGAGAGGGTGGGGAGTTGGATGGGGTACAGTGTGTGTGTGAAAGGGTGGGGAGTTGGATGGGGTACAGTGTGTGTGTGTGAGTGGGTGGGAGTTGGATTGGGTACAGTGTGTGTGAAAGGGTGGGGAGTTGGATGGGGTACAGTGTGTGTGTGAGAGGGTGGGGAGTTGGATGGGGTACAGTGTGTGTGTGAAAGGGTGGGGAGTTGGATGGGGTACAGTGTGTGTGTGAGAGGGTGGGGAGTTGGATGGGGTACAGTGTGTGTGTGAAAGGGTGGGGAGTTGGATGGGGTACAGTGTGTGTGAGTGGGTGGGGAGTTGGATGGGGTACAGTGTGTGTGAGAGGGTGGGGAGTTGGATGGGGTACAGTGTGTGTGAGAGGGTGGGGAGTTGGATGGGGTACAGTGTGTGTGTGAGAGGGTGGGGAGTTGGATGGGGTACAGTATGTGTGTAAAAGGGTGGGGAGTTGGATGGGGTACAGTATGTGTGTGAAAGGGTGGGGAGTTGGATGGGGTACAGTGTGTGTGAGTGGGTGCGGAGTTGGATGGGGTACAGTGTGTGTGTGAAAGGGAGGGGAGTTGGATGGGGTACAGAGTGTGTGAGAGGGTGGGGAGTTGGATGGGGTACAGTGTGTGTAAAAGGGTGGGGAGTTGGATGGGGTACAGTGTGTGTGTGAGTGGGTGGGGAGTTGGATGGGGTACAGTGTGTGTGTGAGTGGGTGGGGAGTTGGATGGGGTACAGAGTGTGTGAGAGGGTGGGGAGTTGGATGGGGTACAGTGTGTGTGTGAAAGGGTGGGGAGTTGGATGGGGTACAGTGTGTGTGTGAAAGGGTGGGGAGTTGGATGGGGTACAGAGTGTGTGAGAGGGTGGGGAGTTGGATGGGGTACAGTGTGTGTAAAAGGGTGGGGAGTTGGATGGGGTACAGTGTGTGTGTGAGTGGGTGGGGAGTTGGATGGGGTACAGAGTGTGTGAGAGGGTGGGGAGTTGGATGGGGTACAGAGTGTGTGAGAGGGTGGGGAGTTGGATGGGGTACAGTATGTGTGTAAAAGGGTGGGGAGTTGGATGGGGTACAGTATGTGTGTGAAAGGGTGGGGAGTTGGATGGGGTACAGTGTGTGTGAGTGGGTGGGGAGTTGGATGGGGTACAGAGTGTGTGAGAGGGTGGGGAGTTGGATGGGGTACAGAGTGTGTGAGAGGGTGGGGAGTTGGATGGGGTACAGTATGTGTGTAAAAGGGTGGGGAGTTGGATGGGGTACAGTATGTGTGTGAAAGGGTGGGGAGTTGGATGGGGTACAGTGTGTGTGAGTGGGTGCGGAGTTGGATGGGGTACAGTGTGTGTGTGAAAGGGTGGGGAGTTGGATGGGGTACAGTGTGTGTGAGTGGGTGCGGAGTTGGATGGGGTACAGTATGTGTGTGAAAGGGTGGCGAGTTGGATGGGGTACAGTGTGTGTGTGAGGGTGGGGAGTTGGATGGGGTACAGTGTGTGTGTGAAAGGGTGGGGAGTTGGATGGGGTACAGTGTGTGTGTGAGAGGGTGGGGAGTTGGATGGGGTACAGTGTGTGTGTGAGTGGGTGGGGAGTTGGATGGGGTACAGTGTGTGTGTGAAAGGGTGGGGAGTTGGATGGGGTACAGTGTGTGTGTGAGAGGGTGGGGAGTTGGATGGGGTACAGTGTGTGTGTGAGTGGGTGTGGAGTTGGATGGGGTACAGTGTGTGTGAGAGGGTGGGGAGTTGGATGGGGTACAGTGTGTGTGTGAGAGGGTGGGGAGTTGGATGGGGTACAGTGTGTGTGAAAGGGTGGGGAGTTGGATGGGGTACAGTGTGTGTGTGAGAGGGTGGGGAGTTGGATGGGGTACAGTGTGTGTGTGAAAGGGTGGGGAGTTGGATGGGGTACAGTGTGTGTGAAAGGGTGGGAAGTTGGATGGGGTACAGTGTGTGTGTGAGAGGGTGGGGAGTTGGATGGGGTACAGTGTGTGTGTGAGAGGGTGGGGAGTTGGATGGGGTACAGTGTGTGTGTGAGAGGGTGGGGAGTTGGTTGGGGTACAGTGTGTGTGTGAAAGGGTGGGGAGTTGGATGGGGTACAGTGTGTGTGTGAAAGGGTGGGGAGTTGGATGGGGTACAGTGTGTGTGTGAAAGGATGGGGAGTTGGATGGGGTACAGTGTGTGTGTGAAAGGGTGGGGAGTTGGATGGGGTACAGTGTGTGTGTGAAAGGGTGGGGAGTTGGATGGGGTACAGTGTGTGTGTGAAAGGGTGGGAAGTTGGATGGGGTACAGTGTGTGTGTGAGAGGGTGGGGAGTTGGATGGGGTACAGTGTGTGTGTGAGAGGGTGGGGAGTTGGTTGGGGTACAGTGTGTGTGTGAAAGGGTGGGAAGTTGGATGGGGTACAGTGTGTGTGTGAGTGGGTGGGGAGTTGGTTGGGGTACAGTGTGTGTGTGAAAGGGTGGGAAGTTGGATGGGGTACAGTGTGTGTGTGAGAGGGTGGGGAGTTGGATGGGGTACAGTGTGTGTGTGAAAGGATGGGGAGTTGGATGGGGTACAGTGTGTGTGTGTGAGTGGGTGGGAGTTGGATTGGGTACAGTGTGTGTGAAAGGGTGGGGAGTTGGATGGGGTAAAGTGTGTGTGTGAGAGGGTGGGGAGTTGGATGGGGTAAAGTGTGTGTGAAAGGGTGGGGAGTTGGATGGGGTACAGTATGTGTGTGAAAGGGTGGGGAGTTGGATGGGGTACAGTGTGTGTGTGAGTGGGTGGGAGTTGGATTGGGTACAGTGTGTGTGAAAGGGTGGGGAGTTGGATGGGGTACAGTGTGTGTGTGAGAGGGTGGGGAGTTGGATGGGGTACAGTGTGTGTGTGAAAGGGTGGGGAGTTGGATGGGGTACAGTGTGTGTGTGAGTGGGTGGGGAGTTGGATGGGGTACAGTGTGTGTGTGAAAGGGTGGGGAGTTGGATGGGGTACAGTGTGTGTGTGTGAAAGGGTGGGAAGTTGGATGGGGTACAGTGTGTGTGTGAAAGGGTGGGGAGTTGGATGGGGTACAGTGTGTGTGTGAGAGGGTGGGGAGTTGGATGGGGTACAGTGTGTGTGTGAGAGGGTGGGGAGTTGGATGGGGTACAGTGTGTGTGTGAAAGGGTGGGGAGTTGGATGGGGTACAGTGTGTGTGAGAGGGTGGGGAGTTGGATGGGGTACAGTGTGTGTGAGTGGGTGGGGAGTTGGATGGGGTACAGTGTGTGTGTGAAAGGGTGGGGAGTTGGATGGGGTACAGTGTGTGTGTGTGAGTGGGGAGTTGGATGGGGTACAGTGTGTGTGAGAGGGTGGGGAGTTGGATGGGGTACAGTGTGTGTGAGTGGGTGGGGAGTTGGATGGGGTACAGGGTGTGTGTGAAAGGATGGGGAGTTGGATGGGGTACAGTGTGTGTGAAAGGGTGGGGAGTTGGATGGGGTACAGTGTGTGTGAGTGGGTGGGGAGTTGGATGGGGTACAGTGTGTGTGAGAGGGTGGGGAGTTGGATGGGGTACAGTGTGTGTGAGAGGGTGGGGAGTTGGATGGAGTACAGTGTGTGTGAGAGGGTGGGGAGTTGGATGGGGTACAGTATGTGTGTAAAAGGGTGGGGAGTTGGATGGGGTACAGTATGTGTGTGAAAGGGTGGGGAGTTGGATGGGGTACAGTGTGTGTGAGTGGGTGCGGAGTTGGATGGGGTACAGGGTGTGTGTGAAAGGGTGGGGAGTTGGATGGGGTACAGTGTGTGTGTGTGGGTGCGGAGTTGGATGGGGTACAGGGTGTGTGTGAATGGGTGGGGAGTTGGATGGGGTACAGTGTGTGTGTGAAAGGGTGGGGAGTTGGATGGGGTACAGTGTGTGTGTGAAAGGATGGGGAGTTGGATGGGGTACAGTGTGTGTGTGAAAGGGTGGGGAGTTGGATGGGGTACAGTGTGTGTGTGAAAGGGTGGGGAGTTGGATGGGGTACAGTGTGTGTGTGAAAGGGTGGGGAGTTGGATGGGGTACAGTGTATGTGTGAGAGGGTGGGGAGTTGGATGGGGTACAGTGTGTGTGAAAGGGCGGGAAGTTGGATGGGGTACAGTGTGTGTGTGAGAGGGTGGGGAGTTGGATGGGGTACAGTGTGTGTGTGAGAGGGTGGGGAGTTGGTTGGGGTACAGTGTGTGTGTGAAAGGGTGGGAAGTTGGATGGGGTACAGTGTGTGTGTGAGTGGGTGGGGGAGTTGGATGGTGTACAGTGTGTGTGTGAGAGGGTGGGGAGTTGGATGGGGTACAGTGTGTGTGTGAAAGGATGGGGAGTTGGATGGGGTACAGTGTGTGTGTGTGAGTGGGTGGGGAGTTGGATGGGGTACAGTGTGTGTGTGAAAGGGTGGGGAGTTGGATGGGGTACAGTGTGTGTGTGAGTGGGTGGGGAGTTGGATGGGGTACAGTGTGTGTGTGAAAGGGTGGGGAGTTGGATGGGGTACAGTGTGTGTGTGAGTGGGTGGGGAGTTGGATGGGGTACAGTGTGTGTGTGAAAGGGTGGGGAGTTGGATGGGGTACAGTGTGTGTGTGAGTGGGTGGGGAGTTGGATGGGGTACAGTGTGTGTGTGAGTGGGTGGGGAGTTGGATGGGGTACAGTGTGTGTGTGAGTGGGTGGGGAGTTGGATGGGGTACAGTGTGTGTGTGAAAGGGTGGGGAGTTGGATGGGGTACAGTGTGTGTGTGAAAGGGTGGGGAGTTGGATGGGGTACAGTGTGTGTGTGAGTGGGTGGGGAGTTGGATGGGGTACAGTGTGTGTGTGAAAGGATGGGGAGTTGGATGGGGTACAGTGTGTGTGTGAAAGGATGGGGAGTTGGATGGGGTACAGTGTGTGTGTGAAAGGATGGGGAGTTGGATGGGGTACAGTGTGTGTGTGAAAGGATGGGGAGTTGGATGGGGTACAGTGTGTGTGTGAAAGGATGGGGAGTTGGATCGGGTACAGTGTGTGTGTGAGTGGGTGGGGAGTTGGATGGGGTACAGTGTGTGTGAAAGGGTGGGGAGTTGGATGGGGTACAGTGTGTGTGTGAAAGGGTGGGGAGTTGGATGGGGTACAGTGTTTGTGTGAGTGGGTGGGGAGTTGGATGGGGTACAGTGTGTGTGTGAAAGGATGGGGAGTTGGATGGGGTACAGTGTGTGTGTGAGAGGGTGGGGAGTTGGATGGGGTACAGTGTGTGTGTGAGAGGGTGGGGAGTTGGATGGGGTACAGTGTGTGTGTGAAAGGGTGGGAAGTTGGATGGGGTACAGTGTGTGTGTGAGTGGGTGGGGAGTTGGATGGGGTACAGTGTGTGTGTGAGTGGGTGGGGAGTTGGATGGGGTACAGTGTGTGTGTGAAAGGGTGGGGAAGTTGGATGGGGTACAGTGTGTGTGTGAGTGGGTGGGGAGTTGGATGGGGTACAGTGTGTGTGAGTGGGTGGGGAGTTGGATGGGGTACAGTGTGTGTGAAAGGGTGGGGAGTTGGATGGGGTACAGTGTGTGTGAAAGGGTGGGAAGTTGGATGGGGTACAGTGTGTGTGTGAGTGGGTGGGGAGTTGGATGGGGTACAGTGTGTGTGAGTGGGTGGGGAGTTGGATGGGGTACAGTGTGTGTGTGAGTGGGTGGGGAGTTGGATGGTGTACAGTGTGTGTGTGAGTGGGTGGGGAGTTGGATGGGGTACAGTGTGTGTGTGAAAGGGTGGGGAGTTGGATGGGGTACAGTGTGTGTGTGAGTGGGTGGGGAGTTGGATGGTGTACAGTGTGTGTGTGAAAGGGTGGGGAGTTGGATGGGGTACAGTGTGTGTGTGAGAGGGTGGGGAGTTGGATGGGGTACAGTGTGTGTGTGAGTGGGTGGGAGTTGGATGGGGTACAGTGTGTGTGTGAGTGGGTGGGGAGTTGGATGGGGTACAGTGTGTGTGTGAAAGGGTGGGGAGTTGGATGGGGTACAGTGTGTGTGTGAGAGGGTGGGGAGTTGGATGGGGTACAGTGTGTGTGTGAGTGGGTGGGGAGTTGGATGGGGTACAGTGTGTGTGTGAAAGGGTGGGGAGTTGGATGGGGTACAGTGTGTGTGTGAGTGGGTGGGGAGTTGGATGGGGTACAGTGTGTGTGTGAGTGGGTGGGGAGTTGGATGGGGTACAGTGTGTGTGTGAAAGGGTGGGGAGTTGGATGGGGTACAGTGTGTGTGTGAGTGGGTGGGGAGTTGGATGGGGTACAGTGTGTGTGTGAGTGGGTGGGGAGTTGGATGGGGTACAGTGTGTGTGTGAGAGGGTGGGGAGTTGGATGGGGTACAGTGTGTGTGTGAAAGGGTGGGGAGTTGGATGGGGTACAGTGTGTGTGTGAGTGGGTGGGGAGTTGGATGGGGTACAGTGTGTGTGTGAAAGGGTGGGGAGTTGGATGGGGTACAGTGTGTGTGTGAGTGGGTGGGGAGTTGGATGGGGTACAGTGTGTGTGTGAGTGGGTGGGGAGTTGGATGGGGTACAGTGTGTGTGTGAAGGGTGGGGAGTTGGATGGGGTACAGTGTGTGTGTGAGTGGGTGGGGAGTTGGATGGGGTACAGTGTGTGTGTGTGAGGGGTGGGGAGTTGGATGGGGTACAGTGTGTGTGTGAAAGGGTGGGGAGTTGGATGGGGTACAGTGTGTGTGTGAGTGGGGTGGGAGTTGGATGGGGTACAGTGTGTGTGTGAGAGGGTGGGGAGTTGGATGGGGTACAGTGTGTGTGTGAAAGGGTGGGGAGTTGGATGGGGTACAGTGTGTGTGTGAGTGGGTGGGGAGTTGGATGGGGTACAGTGTGTGTGTGAAAGGGTGGGGAGTTGGATGGGGTACAGTGTGTGTGTGAGTGGGTGGGGAGTTGGATGGGGTACAGTGTGTGTGTGAAGGGTGGGGAGTTGGATGGGGTACAGTGTGTGTGTGAGAGGGTGGGGAGTTGGATGGGGTACAGTGTGTGTGTGAGAGGGTGGGGAGTTGGATGGGGTACAGTGTGTGTGTGAGTGGTGGGGAGGTGGGAGTTGGGGGTACAGTGTGTGTGTGAGTGGGTGGGGAGTTGGATGGGGTACAGTGTGTGTGTGAAAGGGTGGGGAGTTGGATGGGGGTACAGTGTGTGTGTGAGTGGGGTGAGTTGGATGGGGTACAGTGTGTGTGTGAAAGGGTGGGGGAGTTGGATGGGGTACAGTGTGTGTGTGAGAGGGTGGGGAGTTGGATGGGGTACAGTGTGTGTGTGAGTGGGTGGGGAGTTGGATGGGGTACAGTGTGTGTGTGAGAGGGTGGGGAGTTGGATGGGGTACAGTGTGTGTGTGAGAGGGTGGGGAGTTGGATGGGGTACAGTGTGTGTGTGAAGGGGGGTGGGGAGTTGGATGGGGTACAGTGTGTGGTGTGTGAGGGTGGGGAGTTGGATGGGTAGTGTGTGTGTGAAGGGTGGGGAGTTGGATGGGGGTACAGTGTGTGTGTGAGGTGGGGGTGGGGGAGTGGTGGATGGGGGGTACAGTGTG